>NC_050609.1:4848484-5151515 GCF_014743375.2 Drosophila subpulchrella | reverse complement strand
GATCAAAAGATCATTCCGATGCTATTGGGTTTTCCCACCTGGAATGAGAGATTATCAGGAATTGGCCACACAATCAGCTAAACAAACCTAACCTTAATTATCATTCATAAATACGATTGCCGACCAGAGAGGAGAAAAGTAAGGAACGACGATCGTCAGGGAGCAAATTGAGTGATTGCCAAAGGCAGCGGAACAGAAGTCGAGACAGTGAGAAAATGGCATCGTAAAGCTTCCCGACCGACAAAACAGATACCCGATAAATATATACAAATAGCTATAGCCATATACACACAGATATAGAGCAAGTCGGACAAAGAGCAGACAAGTTGAAATGTTTGTTTACGCGGCTAGAAAATATTGCATGTTCCCTCTAGAATCTAGATGCTGCTGGTTAATAAACAAAAAGCCATTCCCTAAGTCAAGCTGAGAAACAAAAAAAAAACAGAACAGAAAACTAAATTATGAATTTGAAATATGTTCTCAGCTCGGTTAGGTTGTAAAATCAAATAAATAAATATAAATTAGAATGGGAACCCTGTGGAAAAGTGCTTTCAATTTGATCATGAACCATAACAGAACCGAACTAAATAAAAAACGTATTCTATGGGGCTCTCAAATCCCGAACTGGCCATATTCAGTACGTTATGGGGTGGTCAGAGAACAGATAATTGAACGATTGACCACATACACAGCGAGATAAACGACACAAATTGCTTTGGTTCACCAACATGGGACCACAGCACTTTTTACACATTTTGGCCTTTGGGTGAAAAGTCAAATTGCTGTGCGCGGTCAATCAAAAAGTAGACCAAACAAATGATTTGCGCAATTACGCAAAAAAGCAAAATAAACCAAAGCGATGCATACGTATAGTAGCGAAAGCATATATATTTTTAAAGACTTACCTCACAATGTGCGTTGCTCCAAAACAAAAAGCTTCTTGCCAAATATCCAAAGTGTCTCTGCCTCTGCGTAGGAAATTCTCTCGCCTTCGTTTAAATTGTAAATGTTTCACCAAAAACACAATTGAGAAAGTTCACAGAATTCGAGAATGTTTCCACTTAAAATTCTTCAAATGTTTTAGTACGTATTTATATGGCACTTGGGCACTTAAACAGAAGGAGAAACTGTTGCACACTTGACTCTGTCTCACTCTTCGCCTCGTTCTTGGTTCCAAATGTGTTTTTACAGTATACCGTACTGCCTGCAATAATTGTTAAACATAGTTATTGATAATATATTCGATCGATCGATGTCGATTTTCCTCCGATTTTCTAACTGTAACGGCACGCAGTCCGATCGCAACTGAACAGAACACCGAACCGAACCGAGCCAGCTCTGCGAAATAAATCTCTTCAATTAAATGAGGGAACAAATGAAACGAATTCATATTCCCCCATCACAACATTCTGCTGGAGAACACATCTCTGCAATGTATTTTCGCGGCGGCGGCATAAACAAATACAGAAAACACACAAAATTGAACGGAACGCCAGCCACACATTGTATAATCCCAGCAGAAAGAGAGGAAGGGTCGAAAAACTGGGATATGTACGGATGGTATGGTATAGGGGCTAGGGGATACACATGTGTGTATCTGAGTGGCGGTGGCGGTGGCGGCCTTCCCTTGGAAAGTGAAATGTAATTGAGTGCGGAGACCGCGCTCGTTCTAAATTCGTTCAATTGAGTCGAAAGAAATATCTCAACGAGGGTCGACCAGCACAAAGTGTTGCATAATTTCGAGCGCACTGAAAAATTTCATGAATATCATTATGAGGGTACTAAACACTCGGGAACTGTACCAATGATCCCTTATAACACGATTACTGCAATACCTCTATTAATGTCAAATCCATTAAATGGTAGCTATACCTTACAAAGTAATTATAATATTGACAATATGGAAAGGTCATTTTGAAAGAAATTAGTTTAGTTTATCAAAATAGATTGTTTTGCAAATTATTCAAATTTTTTGATTACCTTAATATATCAAAATAAATTTCAAGTCATTACCAGTTATCAAACCAGCATTAACAAATAGTTATCAATTTAAAACTAATTTTAAGCAACCTTAGGCTTTCTTCACGCTTCGAAAGAGGTGGAAAATTCGAAATGGGATTCATTAGAAGACACAATACCACGCTAAGTAAGTTAGCAGTTATTAATTATGGGCTACTTATAGCAAATGCCAAATGGCCAGAGGCCTAACCGGTAGCCAAGATGGAAGAAAGCCTCCCTAATGAATGACACTCGAGTAGAAAAAGCATCAAAGAACACACGCTGTGAGCTCCAAAGACAATGGGGCATCGTTTAGCGTGTGTCTCTATGGAGACCCCAAAAAGGGTTAACCAAACAATGGACTTTTAGGGGATTTTGGCCGAAAATCGAAAACAATTAACGATTATTGGCCATCAATTGTGGCCGAGGGGCTGGGGAGTGAGAGAGACCCGCTCTGTGCCAAATGGCGTTACGCCTGACTGATTAATTGATGTTGCTGCCCGGAATGGGAGGATCCCCATGAGTGGTTAGCATAGTTTCAACAGTTAACAACCTCGTAAAGCCAAAGACCGGGGAAACTCGGGTTAAAGACGGCCACCACCAGCCAGTGTATGGTCATAATACTTAAATTTTATGCACTCCTGGGCAATCCTCCTGGCCACCGACTCCCAAACTCCTCGGGCTGCCGATTCTCAGCTTCCGTATGGCTTTTCAATTTGGCCAGAACGAAACGCAAGTTGTTAGCGTTTCGAACATAGAAATAAATATTGGAAAATTGGCTCAAAGTCTGGAACGCTGGCTCTCGCCTTTGGCCATTGGCTCTGGGAATCTGGGAAATGGGAAATGGGGACCGGCTTTTGGAGACACGATCTGGCGGCCCGAGTTGGGCGACACGATCTGCAACCATCTCGCAGAGATCTCGTGCAGAGCAGCCAAACAGCATAAAGTTAATTGCTAATATGATTAATTGCACATTAACATGAATTTTTATAGCCAATTATATGCGAAATATTCCAATGAGAAACTTTTTCGACCAGCAAATTAAACAACCAAAAAAAAGTACGAAAAAACTTAAGATAACTGAAGTGTAATGCGTAAAGAGGATGGGCTTTGATGCTGTCATTCGATACAATATATTAAAATGGTCAAGACATAGTAGAATTGTGACATAATAAATGAAGTAAAATATTATGAAAAATTAAAATACATTCTTATAACATTTTATTTCGATATTTTAGTCAAGGCAATATATTTCTTGTTCAGTCATATGATCTAAATCTAGTCTGATCTTGGCACAAACAAAGTAGGTTCACCTTTGCTATAGATCCGAAAACCCGCTTCCAAACCAGACCAATTCCATAGATGAAGTCGATAATTTATGCATAAACTATGCGTGGCAATTTGGCATCATCCCAATCCGAGTGGGCTGCTGCCAGGCGAAATTATGCGGGTGTGTTTGCATTTGCCACAAGAGCAGCCGAGTAACGAAAATAAATAAATAAATGAAAATGCAATAACCCTCGAGACAGACGGAAAACAGAGAAACAGAGAGCCAAAATCACATTTCCAATCACTCAAAAACTATTGGAGATTCGAATTTGAATTATTGGCTCCACCTTGCCTGCACGTCATTTCCGGTCTTAAATCTTTAAGCGCGTGAGCTAATCATAACTTACAATGTGGTCCGGCAATTTGACAGGCGGTTGGCTGTTGGCTGTTGGCTTTTTTTCTGGTTGGCCAGTTGGCCTGCCAGAGAGATACCATGCTCTGGTATCCCAGAGCCGAACTGGGGATCATGGATCATGTGGGGCTGGAAATTGTTACCATCGGGACAGCAGAGCTTGGGGCTCGGCAAGCTGTGCGAGCTGTCAATGAACTTGTATGCTCTTGATTGATTTATATTGTGCCGGGTGGATGATGTATCTTTGTATCTATGGTAAATCAGCTTAGGCTCAAGACCGCTGATATCTTGCTTTTAACACGAGGCCCGAAACGAAACCCCTGTACAGAAAGCAAACCACCAGAAATCTCGATTTGAGTCGGCGAATCTAATGAAAGGTGTATTAATTATATTAGATATCCCTCCTATCCCGGGCAACACGATCTTCGCTGTTCCTTGGCTACTGTTCAAAAAGCTGGCCTTAAAGTGGTTTTATCTGCCCATTTTGGTTTTTTTCTTCTTACCAAAGGGCCTTAGCCTCCGTCGCGGTCTAGGCCATAATTTAAGGCTGGCTTTTTGGGGAGGGGGGCAAAATGGGTTGAGGCGGCTAAAACTGGCGCTTAAAAGTGCGTTTAAACAGACCTTTCGGCCGGATTGGGCTTGGCGTGCGGGCGTGGCCTTTTTATATATTCCCTGGTTTTATTTTTTTCTTAGCCCGGCCTGGTCCCCATAATCCCTAATAATAATCATGTGCTGTAATTGACGATTTATGCTAAGCCCGATATAATTTACGCCGTTGGAAACACCGGGGCCTCACCTCAAACCGTTGAGCAGGAGGCGGAGAAGGAGTATCGCATAAATCATAACTGCACCTGGGATAGCTGAAGGGGCGGCCGAAGGAACTGGGACCCTGGGACTCGGGATCGGAGGTGCCTGCTGCTACTGGCCATGGACCGATGGACCGATGGCTCGATGGCTCGATGGCTCAACAAATATTTCCCACACACGCCGGCGTTGCTTACATGGACCAAAAGCATGGCAGTACACGGACATACAAGTATGTCGGGCAGGTTACACACAATGCAAATGCGTTCGCATAAGTCAGTTAAGGTAATGGCC
This sequence comes from Drosophila subpulchrella, assembly GCF_014743375.2. Lineage (NCBI taxonomy): Eukaryota > Metazoa > Arthropoda > Insecta > Diptera > Drosophilidae > Drosophila > Drosophila subpulchrella. The sequence goes on along the minus strand of NC_050609.1, from coordinate 5,146,738 downwards.
AACAAATTAGGAATCGAAGAGTTTATACTCTAAGGAAAACATTCTTAAAGGAATATGACAATAAATTTATTTAAATTTGTACGGAGTTCTATTGCGAGAAATACTAAACAAATTTCAGATACTTGGAGTAAGCTATAAATTACACATTTATTTTTATAGGGTTATGGTCTTTATAATATACTCTTTTTTATGAACTCTAGCAAAATAGAAGGTAATATTATGGTTCTCTAAAGATTATTTATTTTCTTAGACTATTTTTTTTTTATTCAAACCCATATATTATTGGCAGTATAGACTTCAATCCTTGTAATATAAAGTATATAAATGTTTTTATATTCAATCCTCAAATTCAAGATCAGCTTATTCAAATATCTTTAATACCCCTTTTGGCACAAAGTGTACTCAAAAGTGTTGGCACGCAAATTTATTGTTGTCGGTTGTCGTCGAACCGCCGATTTGCGATCCATTCCGCAAAAGGCTACCGTATTTGATCTTGGCCTCCCTGACTCCCCTGACCCCTTGTTCCCCGTGGACCCCCTCGGACCCCCGCAATTACCCGCCACTGTCAAAAAGAAAATAAACTGCAGGGGTAGAAACGGGGATATCTTTTGGAGCTGCGTGCCAGTGCCAGTTTGTCTGGCATTTGGGCAGGCCTTCCAAAAACGTCGCTGACATAACTGTACCAGCCGCCGAGCGGTGGTTGCGTGGTGTGTGGTTGGTGGTTTCGGTGGTTTTCGCGGTGGTTTTCAAGAACCACTGCTCCGGCAGCCCCAGATTTCGGCGAATGTCGCTGTTTTTGGCATCAAACACATGTCGAGGCACATGAAAGGATCGCTGGCTGGATGGCGGGGACCTGGAATCTGAATCCGAATCGGAATCTGGTGGATATATGGTGGTGGTGGTGGTGGTGTGCCGGTGGATCGGTGGATTGGTGGATCGAGATCGGGTCTAAGGCTTTGCATGTTTGGCGTTTCAATGCGCATTAATTTTGCATAGCCGGCCGTTGTTGTCGACACGAATGGCTATGAAAGGTTAATAAATCAAATGCATATGCATGAGACAGCGTCTGCACCTGAGATCCTGGCATGCGACTCTTTTTTTCTTCTTTCTGGATTTTTGAATTTTTTGCTTGCAGGTTTATGCGTTTATAATTTCCTCAATGCCCGTTTATGGCCATTCCAGGGGCATTCAAAATCAGCGCCTTTTGTGACCGAGCCGCATTAACACCAAATTAAGTTTGATTTTATGGCCCAGCAAAAGGAAATTGGGTCATCTTCATAGGCCGGAGGAGCAATTTAGTTTACGATTCCTCCGGATTCTCTGGCGTCTTGAATGAGTTATAAGCCACGCCACTTGGGTGCACTTAATCTGCGTTTTACGACCCAGATGCCCAGTTGGCCAGGCTGCCGGCTTTGTTACACCGATCACGTACTGGGATTAATCACTAAATTAATTGAAACAATTTTCTAGCATGGCCGTAAACATCAGGCTGGGGCAGGCCAGGCCAGCGCCACAAATTAATCAGGCGATCTGCGATCTGTGAGAGATGCTGATCAAGTCGATCACATGATCACCGATCATCGTTTTGCCCGGTGTTGATCGCCATGTTCGAGGCTCGTACGTGTCTGGCATTTTCAATGGCTAAAACGGCCAAATGAGTTGTCCAACCATCTAACACATGTCGCTCAGCTCATCAGCCGGCGATCAGTTATTGATCAATAAGGTCCGCCGATCATTGGACCACCAATTACCCCCAAAAAATGGGGTGATCTCAAAATGGTTTGCCATATATCTATGGCCAATTGCCAGCTACTAAAGTGATCATTAATGGTCGTTTTACGAAGGAGATTCCCCCATCAAGGAAAACCCCACTGGCTGCCTGCTAATAACTTTTAATTAAATTAAAACTCCGCCTATTTGCGTTCAGCACTCTCGCGATCGTGATCATTTCGGTATCATCATCATTAACATCATCATCGGCGTTAGCGGCGGCCAAACAACAAATGCCTTTTCACACCACCGATCTCCGATCAGCGATCAGTGATCATAAGGCGACCCTCACCGAAAGGCAGCCAAGGTGCAACAGGTGCAGGCACGATCTTGGGCCGCTTCTTGCCTTATTTTCCCGATCCCGCGGTGGTGCTTGTTTTGGCATTAACCGTTGGCTTTCGAGTCTAGCCAGACGGAGACTGCGGCTCCACCCACTTCACGGCCTCACACACTTGAAAGAAAAATCTTGATATAGGGTAAATGTTGTGGAAATTAGAAAATGAGTTGATCCTAGCAATGGTTATAAAACTTAAAAGAATAAATTTCGTCTTGAACTGCTGAGTAAGGGTTCCAAGTCCAAATATTTCAAATTATATGTTATCTATTGGAATCGAAAGCCATCTAAAAAGTGATTAACTTTAAGTTTATCATCTTCTTATTAAATTTCGTATTATATTATTAATATGGTAAGGTCCTACGAATTTTATTTATATCAGAAAATTACAAGAAACTCATAACAATATAGGAGTTCTTAAAAATTGCATATGACACCATAAAACTGGAAGCCTAAAAATCCCTAACACATTTTGAAGACAAGATCTAGGAAATGATATTTTGCAGATCTAATAAAATGTTTTTTTCCCAGTGCACCGTACTCCACCCCAATCCGCAATCCAAGACGCTGGAATGGCAATCACTTAAATCGTTGCGATTATGATCAGCAACAGGCATCGTTCGGCGTTATGTTTTCCTTGAGCTGTACCACTTTGGGTTATAGTTGCTGGTTGTATGTAGTTGCGGTTTCCTACTATTGCCGCTGTTATTACTGCTGCTTTGGTGGTTGCTCTTGTTGTTGTTACCGCAAAACATAATTGATCAATTAAAAATTAATACCAACTTTGTTTAGCTTTGGGGTGATCGAAATAAACTTCCTCATTGGGCATGCAAGTTTGTCGTACGAAATTAAAATAAAGATCTGCCAAGATAACAAGGAATTCGATCAATATCCATTGGTAGTCTCAATTTTGTCATCAAATTATAATTAATCATTATGGGGCTTACCGAATTTATTTTATTTCTGAGCAGGACAGTAAATGATTGAACAGGTATTTTTGTCAACAAGTTAAAGTTAATATTGAAACTGAGGATTAGATTATATCTTTTATTAATTAATAGATTCATACCTTACAATTCAATATTAGAGCAATATAAAAAATGGGATGTTCTAATCATACTTTCACATCTTGCGCTCTGAATAGATTTTGAATAAATTTTAAAAATTTTTGTAGAACAATGAGCGAAACGGTACCTTTTGATTCTCAAATGTCTTTATCGTAAACCAATAGCCCTGAAAATTTCACCTCTTTGGGTGGCCTTTTGGGACCCCACACGACTGGAGCGACTAAAGTATTGTCATAACACCGCGATGACCGGCTACTTAAATCAAATGAGTTAGTGCCACCAAAATGTCTGTGACGCACAATGTGTAAACAATCGAGCAGAGCTTTCGGCTCTTTGATTTATATAGTAGATCGGCCGAGAGAATGAACTCCAGCCGGCACCGATCGCTATATAGGCCTTAATCCTCCCGTCGTCATGCACCGACTTTGTTGTGCTAATCAGCGTTCAAGTTTATGTGACATTTTAAAGTATGCCACACACATGGCCGGCGATCTGATCTGATCCACCAGTGGATCCCAGTGGTTGGTGGCTTATATGTCGATGGTGGTGCGGCGCTGTCGAGGTGTCGGTGCCAACGATCGTTACAACCTGGATGCCATTCGACCACTTTCCTTGTCGCATTGATAAGTCAATTTCTTCTAACGTTTCCCTCTGTTTATTATCTTGACTTAATTTTCTTGGGGACCACCAGCGATCTGTTATTTTTTTGGTTTTCCGATTGGTTTGGGGGACAGCAGCCGATCATAACAATCGTCACTGAATGCTGCGGGTTGCGTGTGGCCTTTGTCCGATTTATGATTCAATTTTATTGTTAATTGAAATTCAACTAGTTTAGTGTGTCGAAGTTGATCGTTGGTGATCTCTGGGTGCGGTCCCAGCCTCTTTTATTTTTGTTTTGACCCCTAGGCTTGTTTTGGTTTTGTTTTGATCACTGTTAAACTGTCAGGCCAATTGACTCGCTGTCCCCTGTGCCCCACTCCAATCTTCGATTTGATCATGACGCGCTGATCCTGATTTATGATCATCACCATCATTGCTGCTTTATTACTCTTGGGGTGGGCGTTGTTCGAAACAGTAGTCTGGCCATAAATCCGATAATGGGCTTATGACTCCTTTTACATCTCTCAACTTTCACTGCGGCGTCAATTGAAAAGTAGCTCCCTCTAGTCGCCGGTAATCAACAAGTTAATGCCGCGTAGAGCAGACGCCATTATAAGGGTCTGCGACTGTCCAAGTTAATAGAGAGTCCAAGTCCGAATCGAGAGCCCGAGGAGGAGGAGTTCGTTTCGGAGTACATGCAACGATTTCCTGATTAACACTTTGAGCATAATTCTACCGCCGGCGACAGAGTGCACATAACAAACAGCCAGCCCAGCTGAATGGATGTGGCTGCCAGCATCTCATGCAATGCACTTTGGGAATGGGAGCAAGTTAAATGGAGTGGTCCAGGAAATCGACGGCGAAAATACCCGGTACTCTTAGCACTTGATAGGAGCTGGAATGCTAACTTAGGAATTTTATTTTCAAGCCATTTTAAAATATCTTAAATGTTTATAACCAATTTTCTTGAAATTATAAGCCAGGTTTTTGTTAAAGACGACTTTAAAATCTATTTATACTATATAAAGAACGATTTTGATTTCCTTTTTGATAGAATATGTGATTTCTAATAAAATTATACCTCAAATAGTACAGTATATACAACAGAATAAATATCTCATAGTCCTTGCTCCTTATAAAATGTTGATGCTAAACAAATTAATAAAAATCTTAACTGAAATATGATTATCTTTTCAATCCTATAGGTACACCCTTTTACTGTTAAACTACACAGTAGATTCTGCCCATTCTCGGTTCAGTTTCAGTTAAAGTTCCCGTTCCCCGATTCTGAACCGAACCGAACCAAACCCAATCCGCGTTCATGGCGCGTGCGCAAACCCGCCGGCAGCCGCAGAGACAAATTCTAATGCTGGATAACAGCGGAGGAATTATGGCTGCTGCCGGGACTCGGGAACTCGGGGTCTCCGGCCTCGTGCTGATTGTCTGTAAGTAGCTGAGGGCAAAACTTCTTCAAAAACCAAAGACTGCACATTAAACAAAGTGAATTGCAGTCGCCGCTGCAGTTGCATTTGCTGTTGCAGTTGCATTCACGTTTTGTATTTACCACTTGAAACTAGTTGCTGGTCGCTTGCTCGCCGGACTTGGATTTTCCGCATTCCTTGGCTAATTTAATGGCGTGAAAATACATGTTCTACGCTAGGGTTAGTCACTGATTAGGCTTGATTATCCGCGATCATATTTCGCAGACAGATCCATTGACAAACGGCGCCGGCGCCGTTGTTGAGTTGTTTTAAATGAAAGTGAATTGCTGACTACGGGACATTATTCACAGAACTTTTTAAGAAAAAGGTCAATGATTTACTACTTACTAGCACTAAATAATATTTTATAGAGGATATATTAAATTATTTAAAGTAAATTTGATCTTAAGATAGATTATAGTGGGATATATAAAATGTATTCTTATTGGGTGTTGGTCGTTGGTAGTAAGTTTTTATATCTAAAGCTTGTCAATAATATTTAGTATAGCAAAGTAATTTAAACTTTACAGATCACTTACTCAAAAAGTTCTAACAGTGACCCAAACAAGGATTATAATATCACATTTAAGATACTTAAACTTTTTAGTCATTGTATTATTTGATTCAATCACCAAGATTACTCAAGCTGAATAATTAAAAATATATATATTCTATAAAATGCATCGTAATAAAAGCTGTAATATGAAGAAGTCCCAACTAGAAACCCATTGAAACTGGGTTTCGAGTATGATTCGAATTCAACTCGCGATCAGCCAATGCCTCGATCGTTGCTCTTCACCACGTCAGCTTGAAAACTCCCCACACCGTATAGAGCGCTCTCTCCGGGGACTTTCCCCTACTTTTCCAGACTCTTTACTCGAATTTCGAAATGCAACTCGTTTGCCGCTATGAAAAGTATTTCCCCTGACAAACCGGAGATGTGAGATACACGTAAGCCCTCCAGTCAGTCATATGCGAGCGGTGACTTTTGACTGGCAGTGGATGGATGTTTTGAGTGACCAAGCACCACCAGTAGCCATAAAAGTCAGAGAGCCCCAAACGGCCGCTTTTGTCTAAGCCATAAACTGGGAAAAGACGGCCAAAATGGCTAGGAAACAATTTATTTACGAGGCGGGCTCTTTCGCTCGCAGCAGGCGGAACAGACAACTATTGATTTTGGCCCCAAACGCGGACAACAATTAAACGGAGCTCCCAGCTGTAAAGCACTGTTAATGGCTCACTCTAGCCGGAGTTTTTACCCGGACTCTGCGGAGCTCTGTGGGCCTGTAGCTCTCGTCTGGTAGCATGCAAATGATGTCATTTGGTGGAAGGCTCTACCCCCAAAAGATCTCGGCTCGAGTTGACAGCTTTGGAGATTGGTCTTGGACGGCATTTGGCAGCTCGGCGAGACATTTATGGTCGGTCAGTCAAGTTTGAACGTTTGCTTTGGGTGTACGCTGTTATAAAGTTGTAAAATTGCCTCCATCAATCGCGTTTATGATGGCGTTTTCGTTTTCGACTCGGTCCCGGAGGAAGCTTTCCGATGCTCCGTAGAGTCAGGTTAAGCTGTCCAGCTTAACCTTTAGCTGCTCTCTGCGCGTGCCAAAAGGCAACAAACGAGCTTTTTACGAGACGCGGACCTCCTGCCTCCAACTCTCCTCGTGGGCCACACCAACAAACCCAGCATGGATCCCCCGGACCATGTTGAACTCGGCTCACAGATTTATAACAAAGATATCGGCCCGCAAAAGCCGACACGCTGCGTCGTCTCCTCAGAGTCTCCGGGTACTGGAAAAAACGTTGTTCTTAGGATAAAGTTCTAGAAATTTATGAAACATTTTAAGGGAGGTGTATTAAATAATATACCTTCGTATTTTTAATGATAATATATTAATTTCCGTTGGAGTCATTATAAATAAAATTAGTTCTGAATCCGATGATAGTATTATGATATTAAGAATATCTTTTTTCAATCTAATTATAAGTTGCACATTTATGGTAAAAGTAGTTTCCCAAGAATTTTGATTTGGAACTTAAATAGAAAAGAGCAGTAGGTCAGATAAGTAATATGATATAAAGAATCCCCCATTTTAAAGACCAATTTTTCCCAGTGCAGAGACTCCGTCTAGCTTTACCTCATGCTATGAGCTATTAGAGTTCAGCGAAACCAAGTCAGGGCCCGAAGAACCCAAGCCCAAACCCGAACCCGCTGCAATCCAGGCAATCCATTAGCAACTGCGTTGTTTTCTTTGCTGCTTTTCTTTGAGGTTTTCTCGATGCGTTTTTCTGCTCTCGCTCTTGCTGACTTTTTCTTCCTTTTTTTGCATCGTCGGCATCTAACAAATCGTTCTGTAATTTGATAGCTCAGATGTTTATGACTTTGGCCAGGCAGTTTTTAATGTGGCGGCTTACGGTCCTACAGAGCAACTCTCGGGAATCGCGATTCGCAAATCGGGACTTGGTACTATGTTGCCTAAAAAAAATCAAAATCAATGCGACTGAGACAACAACTCTTTTACGCCCCGGAAAAACTGGACCTCGACCGACTCGATGGTTTGGGCCATGGTAATGGGGCTGCCGGTGCGTTGATCGCCTGCCAAATCGCACAAAATATGCTAAAAGGTTTCGCTAGATCAATTTAAAGATTTTTTGTTTAGATAAGCCTTCGTTTATTGGCTAACCAAATGGTTTAGAGCCGGGGCCTCTCGCGGACGGACCCCAAAACATGTTACTTAATCTCAAATGGCGCTGGCCCCGTCGATACGGATACCCTCCCGAAAATCAAGAGGGGCAGCAGCCGGATTGGGGGCCAACATATGTTTCTGCCTCGTATCAGATCCGAGCCAACGGCAATGACAAAGCAAAGCCGCACCGAGATGGAGGCCCAGATGGAGCTGCAGATTTCAATGGAGCACGAAATGGAGATGGAGTGGCCAACTCCAAGACTCAGGTGCAGCAGGAGGCATAGACTTCCGGAGGCCACTATCAAATCACTGAGAAAAGTTTACGTCATTTTGATATATTTTTAGATTGTATTTTATATTCATTAGTTTTTAGGCCTTACCCATTTTAAAATTTATAAAAATTTTTTAATGATAATTATAATTAATTAATAATAATTAATTAAATTATCTCTCAATAAATTCTAAACCTCCTTAAACATATAAAAATAGAAAATAAAAGCCGTGGATATGTCTTTTAAAACTTTATTCTTTATTAAAAAAGAATTTAATATATTTATGCAATTTTAAATTCGTTACCTAAGCTAATACATATTGTAAGAATGGAATTCCAAAGGTTTAAAACACATTGCTATGATTTATGGCCAAACAGATGACAAATTTGGGAGCTGTTTTTAATTTTTCTCCGCGTGGAGGTGTGTGCCAGTGCCTTATGACTGGATGAAATTGACATAAAAGGCCAAACCCATTGCAGATTGCATAACCAGTTGACCAGCAGTACCACCGCCCACCCCTGGGCCGCATCAGCAACCCATTTCCATGTTGATTAATGAGCGGGTTGTGTTTTAGCCGCCAGACTTTTGCCATGTTGCGACAGGGGCACGTCAGTTTAAGCTGGAAGAGATCTCGCGCTCTCCTCAGCCTGGGAGGATGATGATGATGTGGTGTCAGGTCAGCATCAAGAGCTGTCCGTCGCCCCTGAAACAACGGACAACTGGATATACGGACAACCGGACTACAGGGCAGGAGTTTTAATGTTTACATTTCCCCGTCGCCAGTCGGTGTCACAAAAGATGAAAACGAGAAGGAAATGGTAAAACTAGGTGGGGAAAAACGAAGTCTAGAGTTCCCTAACAAAAGTTTATATTCCAGAAACCTTTTAGCTTTCTTGTAAACAAATAATTGAATCGAGAAGCTTAATAGAAAAATATTCCATCAGAAATTACTTATTTTTCGATGAACTATATTATAAACCTATAATTTTATGGGACTTATAGATTTATGTATGTTATATTTTCCTTAAAAGCATTAATTGTATCGAGAGTTTTAAAAGGATCAAATGATTTCAACCTTTCAAACCTAGTGCTTAAATGCAAGACCCCCTTCGAGGGTATACAAAATGAGAGTCGCACATGGAAATAAAATCACAAAAAATTGCCAACTTAATTAAATGAAAATATATACTTTTCCAAAGCGATCTTGTTGTGGTCTTCGCCTCATGTCGCAGCATCCCTGCCCGCGCCACTGCCCCCTCCTTTTGCTCCTGTCGCCTTGCGTGTCAAGTGAACATCATGCGTAGCGCAGTGTCCCCCCTTTTGGGGCATTCTCCTCCCCTGACAGCCACAAAAAATTAAAAAAAACCCATCCCCTTCTCGGACACAACCTCCTCCCCCGGCAACTGCTTACATGTTACACCAATTTCAGTCTGGAAATCCTTGTCTGGTCTTAATATGATTTAGTAGCCGCATGCATGGCTTGACAAGTGTCCATTTGAATACTCATTGGCTCAACAAGCAGCTAGTCCGCAGACTGGCTCCTGGGATCTAAGTCGCCCCCCTTGACACACGCCCCTGGCAGCCCCACCATCATTGATTTGTGTGTAATTTAATGAAATTTACATAATATTTTGTTTTTAATGAGGCCTAAGGTGATGTTTAAATGCTTTGACTTGGCTTAGTCGGTAGTCTTGGTCGGTAGCTGGTTGCTAGAGAGTCCGGTTGGTGGTGCATGTGGCGAGTGGTGCTTGTTGGACTACCAGTTTTGCATTATTTTTGGACTTTGTGCCCCCGACCTGCCGCAATAAAGGAGCAAAGAGCCCACAAAGCCAAAAAGCCTTTAACAAAAGCCAGAAAAGAGTGAAAATCAAAAATCCCTTTAATTGTCTGACAAATTGGCTGCAACTTAATTAAGGGGCGATAAAGTAGTGGTCCAATCCACCCGGCTTTCCCCAGCTAATTAAGTCACTTTGGCACCGCTATCTGCTGCTGGCACACACATATTTCATGATGAATCGGAGTTGGAGTCGGAGTCATCTTGTACAGGTTGCACTCCCTGCCGCCACTCGGGAGCGTGTCGTTGAAAGGGGCCAATCAAAACAGACAAACACCTTTGCAAAATGCACTCGAGCACTGATAACTCGCATCCCGTTCCCTTTGGGGCCCCGTTAATAAGCGTAGATTATTTATGTTTATTAACCCTTAACATGTTTACATTTTGTAAAACGAGACTCTTAATGTGAACTTTATCAGACCGGGCATTTGCAATTGCCATGGGTTAGGCTCTTCCGTTTGGCAAAGTGCGGTACGAAACAGGAGTCGGAAAAGTACTTGGGATATAAATAAAAATGTTTATATAACAAAGCACACTTAGAACGACAAAACCATACATAAAAACCGATAATCGGAACAAATTTTTTTAATAATTTTAGAAACTTGGTATACCTTTACCTATAGAGACTACAATTTCTTCTGGATTAGTATTAGTATTTCTTAAGGCACACCTAAAGATAAGATATTTGGGATGCATATACCATTGATGGTTAGATTTTATTTTGTAATAACCTGATAGTTTCGGCTTTTCAATGAAGTTATTACATTGTTAACTTTCTCCTGCAGGGCATTTGGGAACCGGAAAAACCCATCCTTAACCCGGCGATAAGTGCCAATCGCAGCGCTGCCTTTTCCTGTCAACCACTGGCGAACCGCTCCTCCAACCCAAATACTATATATACGAGAAGAACCTAACCCGATTCCATTGATTTGACGGCGGCGCTCCTCTGCAGATTTTTTTAATGATGCTCGTCTCTCGGGGGAAACTGCGGGGATTGGGATTCTCCGCTGGCGCCCGATTCGAGGATGGTCGGTTAATGCATTTTTTTTACATGATCATACGCGTTTATCTTTTTGTCCCTCGATGGCGGCCGGTTATCGGCCGGTTTTTGGTGCTTTGGCACTCATTTAATAAGTTTGTTCTGGCTAAGAGATTACATGAACCTGCAGTGTTCAATCGCAATCATATTTTGCAAGACGGTGCAGGTTGCGATGTCGCTCCTCAACTCCTCAGGAGTCCCAATCTCAGGTATTCCGCAGTCCTTCCTTCTTCCATATCTGTCGCAGGGCTTTTTATTTTTTTTTTTTGGGTTCTGTACTTTTGAGTTGGGTCCCCGAGAGTTGGATCGGAGTTTGCGTATTCGTGTTTTGCGTTCTTCATTTGGACTCTTGGCGTAAAGTGTCGGCCGGCGAGTATCGTGTGACATATCGAGTGTGAAGTGTCAATTTGAATTTATTGATAACGCTCTGAGGTCGTCTCACTCGGCTCCTCCAACTGCAGCTACATTTTATTTCTGGTCTAAGGAGGGAACCCAATTACAGGCGCATAAATTGCGGGGCCAAGTGCTTGGCCATTTGCGGTTGGAATTTATGAAACGCTGATTTGGCCATCGCCATTGCAATCAGCTCTGAAAAGCAGAAAAGCTCCGGGGGAGAGAGATTCGAGCGGACATGGCCATAAAAGTGTCCTCGTCCGCTCATCATCAGCTCTCTTTTTTTGCCCGCAAATTGTTATTTATCACGGCGAGCTCTATAAATTCCCGCATGCAACAATTTCATATTTCGCTCGGTGGGTGGGGGGTTTTGCATCTAATCAATTTTCGTATGTCTAAATCAATGATTAAGAATGTCCGAGTTCTTGAAATGGCGAAATCTTGAAAAAAAGAGACCTCTTGTCTGTTCTGAGATTTGTCTTTTGCTTGGCTTTATTTCTTTCATTCGGTACACACTGAGAAAAATTTATAATTATATGGGATTAATAGGAATTATATATAATAATTCTAAGTAGTACCTTATTTTATTAGTGAAAAGTTTTTTAAGTTCAAATAGTGTTTCAAGGAGAAAATTACCTTTTGGAATACCTTGTCTTAATGTTTTTGACTTGTATTACCAACCTTTTCCAGTGCATATTGACAACAATTCGATGCGGCTGCGACGACAGGAAACATCTTGTAAAACTAGCTAAAGGTACATGTTGTGAACATGAAAGGGCTCGGTCTGAGTCTGATCTGGTCTGAACCACGGAGCAGCGGACATGGCTCTTATCGTCGCGCCAACAATGAGAGCAACAACATTATAATGGACAGGCCAAAACCGATCCAAAACCGAGCCAAAACCAAAGCCAAAACTAAATCCAAAAACAAAACCCCACAGCTGCGGGGAAACGCCACACGCGCGACGATCGCGCGATCGATGATCCCTTTTTGCAGCTCCAGCTCCTGCGACCTCCACTTTGGACACGCCGGTGCACCGGCCCCGATAAATAAAAGCCGGCGCTGACTTGGAGCCCCAGACCCCAGAAGATCAGGCCCAGATCCCCGAGTCGGGTCCAACTTAAACTCCAACTCCAACTCCAGCGCCGAGTGCCAGGCGACAATGAAACGTCTATTTTCCCCACATATCCAGACTGGGGGACGGACGACCGAGCGACGGGCTAATGTACACACGAATGTGTTGCAATTGTCACGCCAAGTGAAGTTACAAATTTATGAATGCCAAAAAGGCGGCGGCCCTCCTCCCTTTTTTCCATTCCATCCGCGAAACTTGCTGGGCGTCTGTGGCTGAATCTTTGTTTTCTTTTTTTGCCATCTCTTGGATGCACGAGTATCTGTGAGGTTGACTTGGCATACGGCACGAGGCAATACCAAAACCCATAAATATGTTAAGAGTCAAAGTCAAAAGTTGCTGGTGCTGTGCGGTCTGGAGCAAGAAAAAAGACGTATCCAACTTTCTCATTAAGGAGAAGAGTTCAATTCGATTCGATGGGCAGGCCAGGGTCCTCAAGATGTGAAGAAAACTCGTGGAGGTGATCCCATTCAGATTGCTAAAGGAAGTAAGATTCACGCTTCTCAGATTATAAAATATGGTAATATGGAACTGGTATGTATATTTAAATGTTTACCATAACATAATTTATAAATGCTTTTTAAAATATTTAATGCGTATTTGAAGGTTATCTAATATCATCATACTATATAGGTTATTACTATTTATAATTACCCCTTTTCCGTTTTTCCTATCATGGTTATGCTCAAACATCTCGCTTGTCAGTTCATTTACGCATCTTTTGCAATACTATTACCTCTCCTATTTCCTACCATCTTCTAAGAACCATCTAAACCATAATTCAGATCAGTCCAACATCCCCCTCCACTTAACTTAATAGCCAATTTAAATGAGATAATGTCCGGGGCAAAGACGCATCCAAGTGAATGCCCCCCAATTGTAATTAAATCGCAGTAAGCAACATGACAGGCAACCTTTTTATCCCGATTCAGAGCCAAAGACTAACTCCCAGATTAAGGTATCCAATCCTCCGACTCTGTAGAAAGCACACTCACACTTTCAAGGAACTAAAAGGGCATTTCGAGGGGCCTGGTGGACCCATCAATGGATCGCAGCTTGGCTGGGACAGCGCTTCCAATGATTTATTGAATTTAAATCACTTGTATTGGCAACAGTCCCGCTGTGAATTTGTGACATTTTCGTAAACGAAAAATGTCAGTTACGATTTTTTATTGACTACAAACTCAGCCAAACCTTTTAAGAGGCCCAGAAATGCAGGGCCTAGGATCCCGATGATCCCAACGACTCTATGGTAATCTCGATGATGGCGTTACGGTACATGGCGACCATAAAACCAGCTTAAACTACTGTAAAATATAGTTCAGACTCATTTGGAGTTATAAATTCCAGCGTGGCCATTAAATTACAACACGCAACACGACGAAAAAGGCATCAACGTAGCCTTAACCGCTAATAAAGTTATTAACTCGCATCAAACTTTGGCTTGTTAAACTCCCATAAAAATTCAAAATATATCAGAAGACGCGGCAAGAGAGCAAATCAATAAATGCATATAAATGCAGTACATGTGATGAGCCAGAAGACGATGACTATGACGACAACATCGTTCATTAATTAGAAAGCTAGCTTGGAGACCAAAGTTCCCTAATTAGAAATCGACCAAAATGACTTCATTAGAAAACTATAACAGCCTTGTTAACATTGTCTCCAAAACATGCGGGTTCCAGGTCTAAACTCACGAAAAACTTTGAGCCCAAATGATCCAAAAACCCTCGGTCGTGTTTTGAGTAGTATTTAATTATTTTATGGAAGGTACATTTTTGGGTTTGTCATAAAGTTTTATTTCCAGTTCGTTCTATGCCTCATTATCGGAGCTAAGCATTCGATGGAAATTCCAAAAGAGAGCTCATAAATTTCCGAGACTCAGGAAAAACTGGGAAATCAAACATATTTATATGACAAGCAAATCACTTAGCCATCGGCTGGATTCGAGGCCCCGAGGCGTTCCAACCCAACACCTCCTATCCAGGCTATCTAACCACCAGGCAATTGAATTCAATTGGCTTCGTGGCCGCAGCACGACTTGAGCTAAGAAAAAATCAATTTTTATGATCAATCTCACTTGGCGTGCCTCGAAATTGGCAAATTAGCCCGGAAAATTGCCGCAAACAATCTCCAAAGGTTTTCATTTTTCGCCGATCGCTCCCCATCCATCCTCACCCCAACCCTCACACCCATAATATATTAGATGGCAATTTATTTAAGTTAAAGCCGTTCGCCCCGCTGCCCAAAAATGCAAATTGGAATAAAAATTAAATGCCCAAAAATGCAGGGGGAAATATTTTCGATCAGATTTTATCGCATTTTTATTTGTGCCTTTATCTCTTTATCTCGATCGCAGTGTCGGCATCTCCAGGCGACAAAGTGAAAAATTTCTACCAAAACAAAAAAAAAACACAACGCACAGAGGCATACGAATACCTAATTAATTGAACGAGGGTTTCAGTTCCCCAAAATTTTCGACCTAATGACTTGCTTTGACACTTTGGCTTTGTCTTAGAAAAGAAACCCTTGTGCCACGGCAGCCATAAATTCAACGGCAATTATGTCAGTTTATTTGGAGCAAAGCGTATGTTAATTTATGTAGCTCCAAAGATATAATGGATCCAATGGATCGACGCAAGAGGCGGAATATGGGCAGTTCACAATTAGATGTTGATTTCGGTATGTAAACAGCAGGTGTTAACAAAGCCAAACAAGAGCCGGCCAAAAGCTGCTTCATAAATGTTTTGTTAATAATGCATAGACACATCCATTTTACAAAAGCGGTTCAACTATTTAAGATTCGTGTATTTAAATGGGACACAGCATGTTCCCAAACACAACCTGGTTAGGATAAAAGAAAGTAGCTGATTAGGAGAAGAATTTAGGAAGGCAGAGCCAGATTTTCATCTAATCACCTTATGACCTTAACCTCAGTAAGTGTAAGGGAAGTTTCAAAAAATAATACATAAGTTGATAAATATAATATTAAGGTTACTAAAGGAAAAAGTAAATATTCTTACGATGCGAATTATGGAAAGTATTTTTTCAAGACAGGATCTCCAAGCCGCCTCCTATGCTTAATTTCAGTGCTCATTAATTCACCCTAGGCCTGCTAATGATATACCCTCAATCATATACACGATTTACAAGCCATAAACATGTGCGAAATTGTGGGGTACCACCCTTCTTATGTGGCATTTTCCTTTGTTGCCACCCAGGCACTTGTCAGCAATGGCGCCAAGTGGAAGATGATGGGGATTGGATTGCCAAGAATCCCACTCAATGACGAGTGCCACAACTGGGTGACTTATTAGCAATCTAATTAAGTTGTTCCAAATGAAATGTGACGTATGTACAACATGTCATTTGTTTGCCACGATTAAATTGGATTTGAGTGGGGAACAAAAAAGGGGTGATTAAAATTTTATAAAATTGTATAGTTTAAACCACAACTTTTTATTTAAATCTGTAAGTTATGGGACAAATTCAATTAAAATTTTTGCTGCTTCAATTTCACTTTTTCTTTATTCTGTCGACAGGTTTGCTTGAGTTGTCTCGGTCGTCCTTCGCACTTGGCCATCATAAATTATCCTCGTAATGAGACTGAACAGGCGCCGCCGTGGATGCTGCTTCCGATGCCCCTTGCTACCCATTGCCACATTCGAATTGCATTTAAAATACATTTAAAAAAGCACTGCCCCATTTATCATTTTGGTTTATTTATTGCAAGCCAATCCGTTCTGGAGGCCCTGCTGCTGTTTGTTTGCGTCCCTCCCGATGAATAATTGCTACCATCTAGGCGGAATGTTATCAGCGGCATAATTAAATAACGCCAGGAGGGCCTCGGGAAAAAACCCTACACTTTGCTATGGCTAACACCTCCGGTTAACTGTGATCGGCGATCGTGTTTTTCTAATTGCCATGAGCATGCAATTTCCATACTCTCTTTCGACAAGTCATGGCATTTATCTATATGAATAACCAAATTCATAAGCGAGTCAAAACAAAAATCAATTAAATCGAACGCAACAATCGATCAATTGCAATTGCCGGAGCGGGAGAGAGTGGCTCAGATAGTGATCGCCGGGCCAAGATCGTTCCGTTTTAGCCCCCTGAACACCTGATCTCCCAGGGAATGAAAAACGAGTCGAGTCGGCCGAAAGATCGAGCAACTTCCAATTAAACGTCACGCTAAATGAAGCGTAAAATTGCCCGTTGCTGCCGGTCTTGAATGCGGTTTTCTTAAAACACACACGACCAACAGAGAGAGAGCCAGAGATCGAGAGGAATGTGCGATCGTCTTCTGCAAATGTGACAGTGTAATAAAAAATCAATTTCACAATAAATATCTCCTCTTTCCGTGGCGATCGACGATCGGATCGGCGAAGGAATAAGAAAACCAGAATATCTTATCACAGCCAGGCATCGCGGAGCGTGAAGTGGTACTTAGGATGAGGATCGGGGAATCGGGAATCGAGAATCTCGAATCGAAGAGATTGGAGGGACAAATGAAAAGTGTGGTAGCCCAACTGTCAGCGATTGATGTAGCAACCCTTTATCATTATCACATCTGGCCCGAGGGCAGGTACCAGACATTGACAGAGCCGAGAGTCTGGAGTCGGGGGTCGCCGCGTGTCCCGCTCAGGACAAATGCCTAAGCAGCCCGTCAGCGTCGAGGAGTCTGGCCCAGATCCGTAACGCGGATTCGCCGTACACTTGAAAAAATTCCACCAAACTTTTACCTGGTAGATTCGCATTCTTCTTATCGTTTTATTTGCTTTAAAATATTTTTCTTCTGTTTGTTTTGGGTATGATACTGGGTGTACTATAAATTTCCGATGAATGTTTCAGTCTAACTTCAAATATAAACTTCAAAACATGTAATTTATACAATGTTATAACTCATAAAATAGTCATACTTTGCTAATTACTTTATTAATAATTAAAAAAGAACCTAGATATGATGCTGAAGTTGGCAGTCAGACATTCTTTCAAAAAGTCAATTTCCTAAGATATTTCCTAAGTGTACGCATACCGAAAATAAATACCCTGTAGCATGTCGTTGTCTCTGTCTGCTGTCTGTTATCTTAAAAACCTTGTTGTCGTCTTAATTATTGCGTTAATGAGTTTTCTGTTTGCTCTCTTTCCTTTCAGCTAACCCGTTCTGGCGTACAGTAATACAGCATCAGCATCTCGTGCTATTATCAATCAATCGGCGATCGTCGATCGTCGATCGGCCGTCGATGGTCGATCGTTGCCCGGATCGAAAGTCTGCGGCAGGGATACTCGGCTGATCATATGCACCGATAAGCGGCCAATCTACAATATGTTTGTATAATAAATAGTGTGAGTGCTATCGCCTTGCACTGATATTTATTAAGAACCGGCGATAAGCGATCTTACGTAGCATGCCGCTTAAAAAATGGAAAAGGAATGCGATCTTAAAGACCGACAGGATACGAACTTCCAGTAGTGGGGGTCATACAGCTTATGGATTTTCATGACGAAAGATTCCCCTCCGGAATCCCACATTTAATTAGCATGTTCAATTATACTCGAATATATATCCACAACTCAACACAATGGATCAATAAACAAATTATCTGGGTGTGCGTGTTCCATTTCATTGCCTTTGCCTCAACTCTGAATTTAAATTTGATTAATTGTGGGAGCCAAGATTTCCCACTGCGAAAGGTTCTCATTTCTCCCCCATTCGCATTCGTTTTCCATGATATCGGTGTGGTTTTCCAACTCGGACAAGAAGAAATTGCTAAGGTACTCAAGCGTGTAGTTTTCTTCGGAGGAGTGAAAAATTAATGATTTGTTGATTTATGAATTGGATCGGGAGGTCAAGTCAAGTGTACAATGATAAACGAAGGCGAGATCGTAAAATATATAGAGTGAGTAGAAGAGAGGGTTGTTCGCTGTCTGTGGGGTCTCTAGGGAAATTTGTGAGTGAGTAATTGAAACCGATCTTAAGAAGGGGAACAACACATGGATTGTAGGTGATATGGAATGGTCAGAAAAAAAGTTATACTTAAAAGAGTCTTAGAAATATAACCAAATTAATACATCATTTTAAGATACAACTTTTGTAAATTAAACTAAGTTTCCCTATACTTTCCATTCCCAATTTTAAAGATCAACCTTCAAAACAAGTGACCAAATGATGGCCGCCACTTGAAAAGATCACTTAAGAAGCTATATATATAACGAGCCGAAATGGATCCCATAGTTAAGACATTCAGAAGCGAAAACAATCAAAGCTGCATAGAATTTAAATCTCAGATCGATAGTTTAGACATTCAGAAGCAAAACAATTTGCAGTAAAAGAGCTGTAAAATAAATTTCATCTCATGGTTGGATCGCTCCAAAAAGCATACAATAGATATCCGCTCTTTAAAGACAACAACACAATACACTTCATCTGGGGACAACATCAAGTGTTGGAGATATAATTTCGGTTGCATTTCCACCGGAGACGGGACTCCACTCTTTATGACCGAGGAACATTTGTGACTAAATGCAGGTGAAAAATGTGGAGCTACCACCGCAGGTTGGTTGCATTCTTATGCAAATCGCCTTTGGAGTGGGGTGCCAACAAAAGGAGATCATGATCATAGTCCGAGTTTGTGACGCTCCACATTTTGTTAGCGATTGTTAGCCGCTTATTGTTTGGCCAGTTTATGGATCGCCAATTTACGACTGCTAAGAAGGAAACGTGTCGAATGACACAAAGTGCTACCAAACATTAAAGTATTCAATGGTATAAACATTAAATCCACATCTGAGAACATGTTAATTTCTCGATTGTTTGCCCTCTGCCCCCATTCCCCTCAATTAGTTTTCACTTTTATGCAGAATGCATCGGCGACAGACCGAACATAATTGCAACAACTTAAGAAATCACAACAAACAAGCAGCAAAACAAACTCGAAGCTCGAATTCAACCAAAGAAAACCCCCAAGGCATTCAAATTGATTACAACACATATGTATACTCTCTGAGCCATGAGGATGAATCCTGTCCGGAGTTCTCCTGATAAACATGACTTGGCGAAAAGTTCTGTTCAGTTTGTTTGGACTGATGCTTGTTTTTATTGTTTAGCTCGTTATCAAGTCAAAATAATCAGCAGCCGGCTGTGGACTGTGGCACTAACAATTGTCATTGTTAAAGGCGAGCCGAGCTCACAGGAGCCAAGTTCAAGTCCACATGGCAAATGTGCCCCATCATGCCGCGGCCATCCAGGTTGCAGGCTTCCAACTTTCAGCTTCCAGGTTCCAGGGGCCCCATAAAAGTGAAGCTCCTCATCATCGCCACCGAAACAGAAACAGAATCACCCGAGGCTAAAGCTCCCCCAGACGCCCCGAACAATGCAACATGATTCGCGAATTATAAACACCACGCGCTGATACAAGGTAAATGGGGATTATATCTACGAATTTCATATACCCTTGGATCTTATCCTTAACTAAAATGTGTCATGAAAGTCGATACTATTTCTTATAACTAATATACACAATTTATGGTTTTTACTACAACTAAATTAGAATATTATATTACAGATGGTTTTTTAATCGAATATCCTATTTGCAGGTCAAAAACCTTGTAGAAAACATAAAATGCATTATGCAGTAAATTCTATTATGAATATTATTAAAAGATATTTGGTATACTTTTTTATGTCTGAAGCCTTCTAAAATAAATGAACTCTTATTTCATTATACCCCTTAGAAAGAGTAACTCAACCATCATTTTCGTATATTTCTAGAGCAATATAATCGCAGGCTGTCTGAAAATTAAGCAGCCGCCGCAGACAGACTCCGGAGTTTCGCTGCAAGTCCCGTCCCGGTAATTGTGGCAAGTGGTGCGCCTCTTGTGGCTGCTGTTGCAGCTACTGCTTTCCATTGCAACCGCAGCAAACTAACAACACAGAAGCCAAAACGTGTCGTCCTTTTGAGCCACTTGAAGTGTTGCCCCTTCAGCTGAAGAGTGTGTCTTGATGTTGCAGTTGCCAGTGTTGCAGTCGCTGCTGCAGTTGTTGTCATCATCTTGGTACGTGTTGCAACTTCCACAGCAGCAGCAGCAACAACAGCCTCGTTTTTAATTAAACAATGTAAGCAGATGGCAAAAAAAATAAAAATAAAAAAGGCAGCCAAGTTCAAGTTGGCCTGTGTGAGTTATGAGTTGCGCAATCACGACTTCTTGTCTCTGCCCAAAAACGCAGTCTTCCTCTTTTCGCGGCGGCTGATTAAGTTTTAGAACAAATGAATTAAAAAACGTGCACTTACCTTTTTTCCTGCCGGCTACCGATCGTGTTGGCTTGTCGGTTCGGAGGTGTGAAGTAATTTGGCCAAAAGGGCTTTACCTGATTTACCAGTGGCAGCTGCTGTTCTGCGCCTGATCCTTTTGTGTTTGCCCGGTTTTTATGGCTATAGGAATTTCAGGCAGCTGCTTGGAAAGTTCTTTTACCTGTAAACAAAGATACAGAGAGAGTCAACATTTTAAGCTCCAACGATCTCTGTGTAAAGATAAAATATTGTAATTCATTTAAATGAACAAATCAGGCAGAGATCGAGATCGAGGCTAAAAAGAACTGTCCACTTGGGAGCCAGAGCCATACAAAGTCAAAAAGCCAAAAGACTCCACGGTAGATTGTTGTGATGTGATTACGTCAAAATTATTAAAACAGTCTCGAGTCCCTCCCCAAATACATACACTTCTCATACGCATACTCCGTATGTCATGTTTCACAATTCGTCTGCTGCCTTGATCGACACTGATCTCAGATAAGACAGTCAAATAACCAACCAAAAAAATATTATAGCCGAAAACCGAACTCAGGAGACAAGTGCATTTGCATCAGAGATATACCCCGATCCCCAACTCGTTTTTTTTCAAGTCTCGTGTGAAGCAACGTTTTCCCAAATGAAAGACGCTGAGAATTTATGAATATGAGACTTTGAGGTGTACCAAACAACTTGTTGAAAAATATGAACAAATGAAAATATTTTCACCAACCAGGCCAAAACGTAAATGTGCATTATATAGACATTAAGTTGCCACCCCGGTCAAGATTGTCAGCATTGTCTGGCCCCGAGTTTTATGCTTTGACAGGCCATAGGCACACACAAGGCTGACAACAATGCCATTAGTCCCTGACAAAAGGCATCGCCACGACAACTGACAACAACGGGGTATCCAAAAATTATCAATGAGAAGCGGAGGGAAACTGTACAAGTTTGGCCAACGGTGTGAACCTTCTGGCACACTCACAGAAATGACTTAAGAATTTCGCTTAGAAGGTTAGAAAATTATATTTAAATGTGGGGTAAATATATCTTATAATCCTTTTCAAAAGTCACAGTGGAAGAGGTAGAGATTCACGTTTTAAGAATTCGGTTACTATATTTGTGTTGTGTTCTAAAATATTATATATAAATGTATTATCCATTAGAACATATTTTTAAATACCTTTTATAAATAGCAATGGTTTTCCCAACTATTGATTATATGTTACAGTGTACTCCCCAACGTTCTGCTTCCAATTGTGATTCCTCTAATCGCTCGCTAAGCTGCCAGACAAAAACACACTGCTTTGATTATTAGATCGTTGAAGCTCACAGAATCCCGAAGAATCCATGGGACTGTTCTTTTCTACGATTGCTGTGCGAGAGTTGTGTTAGCATTTCCTAGAAGCCGAGGCGAGCCAAATGCTCACCACGTTTTGTCCAACGCATCCGGCCAAGATTCCCGACTGGAGGAAGGGAGTCGAGGAGGTGGATTGGGGAACACGTCTGGGTTCGTGTAATATGCAAACTAGCGACTCGCTCTGCGATAACTGTACAGATAGGGGTTTTTCTGCAACACACGCTTACAAATTGCAGTCGGTATACGAGGGCCGATTTATGAGGACCGGCGAATCACGGCACGATCCTCCAGATCAGGTAGTACTAACTACAGGTAACTACTAAAGAAAGCTGGTGCAGCTGTTGAAAAGGATTAGTCTGCGGCGAAAACGGTTAGGCAAACTATCGCTGGAATTGAGATAAGGATAAGGATAAGTAATCCTCCCCCACCTACCTGGCTTACTTCTTAATAAACTACCTAAATTTGCATAAAAACCTATGTTCTTCACACCAACAGCACATTCAACCGACGGCAGCCTTCAAGGAAGCATCACATCTTTAACAGCGAAAAATTATAAACATTATTATGACTCAAATGCACAATACCGTGTTCTACAAGGAGGCATTGGATCAAAAACAAAAAAATACCTGTCAATCGATGGAGGATCTGGAACCGAACTATATCGATAACCTGCACATCATATTCTTTGAGCAGATATTCGAGGAGATCGAAAACCTTAGTGATCAGGTTAGGATGGCCAGGGCCTATCCACAGTTCATGCCCCAGATCCTCAAGTTCTGGCAAAGAAGACTGCATCTTGTAGTGGGACCGAATACCCCATTCCTGGGACTCCTGGACATCGAGGACTATGTCTTCTTCATGGAACACATGGCCGGTAGCTTCACGGATCTGCATGTCCATGATGGCGTTGGCCCCTTTTCGGAGTTCTACGATTATATCACACATCTGTGCGACATCAACATCACAAGGTTTCCCAAGGTGGACACTTGCATATTGGCGGGAAACCCAAATACAGTGGTCGATGAGGACATCAGGGATCTCACAGTGATGTTGCCTAATCTCAAGCGCCTGATGACCTGCATGAACCTATCTGCCTTGTATATGCGTGGATTCAGGAAGCTGGAGGAGCTGATCTTCAACTCATTGTACCACTCGGTGCCACTGGATAGTCGTTGGATGCAGGAGATATGCCTGAATATGACACAACTGAGGGTCCTCGATATTACCGATCAGTTTGACAGTTGCGTTAGGTTAACAGAGATTAAATTACCTAATCTGGAAGTGCTGAAAATCAACCTAAGCACCGTGGAGGGAATGTTATCGGAGGTTCTTCAGCTGCCAAAATTGCAGAAACTATCCGTGAGATTCGATGACTCACGGCAACTGAATGCCGATCAGGAGACCATCTTCCAGCAGATTGTGGTGGCCAAGAGTGATAGGATCACAAGGATTGCCCTGAACAACGAGGTGGTGCAATTGCCAGCCCGTTGGCAACACAGTCTGGTCCTGGAACTACCCAAGCTCAGGAAGGTGATCTGCGAGAACTGGTGCCACAATGACTTCTTTCTGGATCGCCAGCACATGCCCTGCCATCAAATGGAGGTGATCAGCTTCAGTGGCTGGGAGATTGTGAGGGAGAATCAGCTCATGGAAATGGTGACCGAGTGTGTGAATCTCGAGCACTTGGCTTTGAATGGCTACCACAGCAACTGGGAGAAGCTCAACAAGCTGGTGAACATTCGCAATCAGGAGAGGAACCCAAGACCACTCCAGGTTTTCAGCGACATGATGTGGGGCAACTTTACACCCGAGGAATATTATCACTGGCAGTGCAACAAGTATGTTCAAGTCACCTGCGACAGCAGTGAATACGAGTACCAGGAGGACGGCTTCGAGTTCGATTTTGAGTAAAGAACTGGTAAAAAATGCGAAATTGTATATATAAAACATTTTAAAATATTTTTTGTATTGTAAATAAACAGACGCACTGAATCCAACGCAAAATTTCATTCTCTAACACTCCCCGTTTGCAGGCAATTTTCCAAGAGGCCTCCTCTACACCAAACATTTATTTATTTCGCATTGCAGCGCTTTAGGGTCTGGCAAATGGAAAAATCAACACACTTTATGGCCAGCCAAAAGATTTAACTGTGCTCTGGGCCCCGAGTCTCCGACTTCTTGGTCTCTCCTCACATATGGCATGACCTCCACTCACTTGGTCAGTTAATTTCGCGAGGCATAAATTATTTGATTTGATTGAGTCGGAAAATGAGTTCGCAAAGTGCCCAAAGCTCTTTGCCGACGACTGCCCAGCTCAAGTCCCCCGATCACCGAACTTCCTAACTATTGGCAAACTGGCAGAAAACGTGGTGAAGTTTGACTATGGCTTATGATTTGGCTTTGGTTTTGGCTATCTGACTTCAGGGCTGGCACATTAAAAGTGCTTTTAAGTATTTTACATTCTATGTACAAAAAAAAAGAGTGCACTTAGAATGCTACATTATAACAGGATAAATATTTCAGAACTAGAATATATAAATTCGATCTTCCCAATTCATTTTATTTTCACCATTTCTTGATCTTTGTTTTCCCATTCCAATATCCTATTAAAGCCGGGTTTTTAAACAGCCTATATTGTATCCTATCTAATTTCTACTTTCGGGCTTTCCATCCCTCGATTTTTCTAGCCCATGCGTACTTGCATGCGAAGGAAATTAAGCAATTTTGAAAAATGTTCAGCCATGTGCATGATTTACATAACTTTTCTCCCCGAAAAAAATATGGCTTGGGTGGAAAAAAGAGCGTATTTTGGCTTTCATTTTCCAGCATTACGTGAGCCGATCGCTTCGGTCGGCCTAAATTATTGGCCGCACTGGCAAGTCAACACAAAGTCAGGTCTGGACTAATTTGTGGCCCCCATCGCTTCATCGGGAGATTAAAATGCAAACGAGGGCAGTCAGTTGGCTCTGGGCGACTCGGCGACGACAGTTTGAAGTGGACAAAAATTTAGAAATAATGGACTATTAATTTATGGCCAGCGGAGACCAGAGATCGACCAACTGACCAACTGACCGTTGCAGTTGCCATTTCCGAGAGCTTGCAGGCCTTTTATTTTTCTTTTGGCTATCGATGAATGTTAGCCGCATATTTATGGGTTTTTCATTAATTGACTAATTGCAGGGGCCGCCGCACACGGGGGCATCTCGCTGACAAATGCACCACTTAAGGCCCAAAACTAATGTGACCCAATTAAAAGGCGGGTCCGCACTCCAGAAACTCCAGCATTTTGCCTAATTTCTCTATCAATTTTATTTAACATGACACTGGGCCACGCAATTCGTCATGGTATCCGACGACCTCTACAACCTGTGCCAAGTGTATCGAATTTCTAGGTGAAATTGGAACACGACTCGGAGGATTTCTCCACTTTTAGACCCAATTCGTTCGGAGCCATAACTATGTGGATTTGCGGAGTTACGCGAGGAACAGGCGTTGTTAAGGAAATCGAATCGAATCAAATTAAACAAAATGCTGCGGACTGGCATCAAATGATTTTAACATAATTAAATTAAACATAAAAGGTCCCAAAACGACGGAGACCCTTAAGTGGTGTACTGTGTCGGATAAGTCCGATCGCTCGACCATAAATACGGCGATAAGACGATGCGGCCTGCGTTTGATTTTGTCTATGGTTTGTTAAAATGCAGTGGCTGTTGTTTCCACGGTTAAGGTGAAATTAGAGCTTGTAATGATCGGTGATCAATTATGGGATTTATTGTGAAAATTAATAAAAAGGTTAAGCTCTGATAAATATAACAAATATTATACTAGTTTCTATTTAGAACAATACAAAAATATTTTATTTAAAGCAAGAATATCATTATTAATTTAGATTTTAATTGAGCCATTAAGTGTTGACATTTTTCCTAGGAAACGTATTATTTCCTTCCATAGAATACCCAGTCGATAGGTATTCTTCTACAAAGTTTCAAACATGAACTGGCTTTCCAGGTGGTCTGCCCCGTTGATTTGCATCACCACCAAGCCATGAAAAAATACGAACAGAAACGAAAATAACACAAAACATTAACACGAGTGTCAACAAATCTTAACGAGCTAACAAAATGTTTGGATCCGGTGCCAGTGTTTTCCCCTTTGGCGCATAACTAGCTAAACGTTGACAAATCGTTCGGTAACTCTATACTTTTGTAATGCAAAAAGAGAAAAGTAAGACCCTATTTTGGGTCTACGCACAATACAAAGACCTCGGACACAGGCGAACAACGCCAACGAACTACAAGATAAATGCTTACAATTTTATTGCCAAACCGAAAACTTGACATCTTGTCGCTGGTTCGTTGATTGCTTGTTCGAACCTGTCATTTGTTTTCAACCAAAATGGTCCCACAAAAAAAAGAAACCAATAAAAGTATGTATAGTAAAATTGCATCCCGTGTTGCAGTTGAATTGACATCTCATTGATTAATGCCAGGCGGACCGGACCCAGACGGTCATTGCGGCAATTGCCGTGGTTCGATTAATTTGTCACTTGGCAAAAACTTAATTACCCCGAAGATTGTCATAGCTGGCTCAGTTGGAGGCCACTTTGATGGCTGGTGTCTTTCGAAAATCGCGTGACGTATCATAAATTCCAAATGATTTAATAATGTGAGCGACTCAGCCCCAAGCCAACGACACTGCCATCAAAGCGGTATTTGCACGAATCAAAAATATGCGCCATTAGAATATCATAAAAATATGTTTAGCACTACCATTTGAAAATAATAAGATATTGGACATGTCTACCAGAGATTATAGATATTAAAGTTGTACATTCTATGCTGATAAACGTATTTTGTTAATGTTAAAGCCTAGAAAACATACAAAGTATATTAAAAATGTTAATAAATATAGTCTTTAAAGAAATCTTGGAATTTAAATATTAAGCACATAATAATATACTTAATTTTAAATCGCATCTGTTTAAATTTTCCGGAGTGTAATGAAGCAGATGAACGGCGGATCGATCGACAAATGATCGCCTGCTTTATGATGTGCTATCAATGGCCTATCAATGGCGGCGATTTTTGTTCTGTCCGCTCATTTGTAGAGCCATCAAAATGCTAATTGAAAACGCTTTTCCTTACCGCTTTTCCCTGTCACGCCGCCTTTCATCTGCTGCCGTCGCTGCACCAGAAAATCAAACACGCGGCTGATAATACTCCAACTCGAAGTAATTTAGTAGCCGCGGCGGCTTGGCATCAAAGCTATCGCCAACTGTAAACTGTCAAATTTAATAACTGCATCTAACAATGCTTAAGAAGCAGCAAAGTGCCCAAATTGAATATCTTCAGGCGACTTAACGATCCGATGCACTCACAGGCAGCTCATATTTGCATTTAAATCGTCTAGCTACTGCCGATGAGTTTTTGTGACAAAAGGCTTTTCCTCTTCCACTCAATTAATTAAAAGCGTTCGACCGGGTTATTAAAAACAAATTTCCAGCATTAAACACGCTTATCGCTGGACGTCGCTAATGAAGACATCAACGAAGGCGCTGCGAAACAAAAGACTGAGGTGACGAACTTGACGAACTCTCCTCGAGGCTCCAATCAGATCAGTTTCGTTGGTTGGCCGTCGTGTTTAATTAGTCAAAGGATAATATATATATTTTAAAGCCTCTGGCTTGAAAGAAAAGCTTTTCTTATTAATAAAAATTAAAGATATTCGATATAGGACTAGAATAATAGAATACTATAAAAATAAAGTTAATAATAAATATATTTTTATGAATTATGTTAATCATCAAGACCGAAGCTTTTATTATTATAGGATCAGTTCTAAGGACAGCAATAATCCAAGCTCCTAAACGAAATTCCCTGGCCAACAATTTTCCGATTTCAATTCCAACAAAGTTCTTCATCTCCGCAGACTTCGGCAGCAAAAACGGCGAAGAGTGCAACATTTTATAGCTTGAGGGCACGTGCATGCAATTTTCATTCATACATTATTCATTCATAATGCGCTTGGGCTTTTCACGAAGCTGAAGGCAAAGTCAGAGGCTCACAGGGGGAAAATGCAGAGGGACTAGCACTCACATATGGACGTCTGTCTGGGTCTCTCTATTTACCATTTAACTTTTTGCCTGTCTCCGAAACAGACAAAAAATAATTGCCAATTTCAAGTCAATTGCCTATTTACCCTGGTTATGGCTAATAGAGAAATCGTAGGGGCAATCATCCATGCAAAGACATGGGATATCCGCGCAGAACTATGGTATAAATGCCTAGGGAATATCCATTTGCATAGATCCAACAATTGAGGTAATGGTGAAATTTTCGTAATAGGACCCAAACTGGCAATTACTTTTACACCACAGACCAAAAAGCCAGGCTCAAGACTTGTTGACAAGCGCTTTTCGAGGTGGTAACTCAATTTATTTATTTAAATTTGCGCATTTTGCTGATTTTTCGTGTTTTTTTTTGGTTTACAGGAAGTGAGCTGAGCAAGTTGACGCCAGTCCAAAAGACTGAGATCCGTGTTGGTTATGATTTATGTGACATAGTTCACTAGCGATGCAGTAAAGATTTAAAGGGCGTTGCACTAATTGAAATTGCAAATTTTGGTTGCTCTGAAAAATTGATAGAAATTTTATACAGCTCTTGACTCTGCCAGCTAGGAGATTTATGAAGGCAAGGCACGGCAGTGTCACATTTATTAATTGTAGAATTATAAGCTGTTAATCCAAGATGCCTGGGTTATGATTACTATGAGAGATGTTCGACGATATAGGCCGCCGGGTTAGAAGTGGAAACCCTAGACACTCAACCTGTGTGGCAAGCCCAATAAAACAATATAAATTGAGAAAATGCCCAATAAATATGACCACCAATGAAAAGAAACATATTTCTAATAAATTTGCATAAAATGAATGGAACGCGTTATCGTAAATCACCATGAATGCAAGCAAATGCGACCGAAATAAAAGTGTCACCTTATATATCCACTTATTAGATGCATACGTATCTGGGCCCAAAAGATGTTGACGATATTGATGATGATGAAAACAAATGCCGCGGAGCCACACACAGACCGCAGTCCAATTGAAATGTTTTTCGAAAATTTACGACTTTGAAAAGGAAATTTCCTAGGCTATTAAATTATCAGGGGACCACCAGCATGATTTTGTAAATGGATACCACAAATGCAGATCAGGTTCTAAAGAATAAGTTTATTTTTACCTAAGCAAATTATTACTATCAGCATCCCAATTTCTTTTTGTTAAATTAAAAAACAACTACATAATTGTAAGTTTTCTAAATATTTTCCCTAACAATACCATACAAATTATGGCTAAAAAGCATTTAGAAATATAGAAATAAGGAAAGAACGAAAAACCGTAGGCGTTTTTGTCTAATTTTAAACGCAATTCAATTAAAAGTAAACACTTTGTTAACAGCGCCTGGTCAAAGCCAACTAAATATAACTGAAAGATGCATTCAAAGCAGTTGTCCAGGGTAACCATCAGGTAAGCAACAGCTACCACTACGGCTGCGAATGCTAATGAATAGAACGCTTATTGTAAATTGTCTGCCAAACGAACAAATGAATGAATAAGTGACTGAATGAGTGACTGACAGCCAAATGGCAGAGGAGTTGCCTTTTAATGAGCAGCCCCTTCTTAACCATCCAATCCAGTCGACAACAGAAGCCCCAGACGACGATGTCGTCGTCTGCATAGCCCTAAGGTATTCCTTCAATTTGCGAGGTCTGCAGAACTTAAGAGTCTGTCATTAATTCATTAAATGGTGTTAAAAACGGAAGCCAGCGTCAGTTGCTGTGAAGGACTTAACATGGTCAATCAAGCGCCAATGATGATGATGTTGATTGGATTTAAGAAGTTATTAAAAAGATAATCAACAAATGGAAAGCATGAAAAATGGTTAGGACAGCTAAAGCCTAAACTTCAGTTATGTAAGTCTGTTCACAAGTCTCTTCAAGTTACAGATTTCTTTTAACATTAAGTATATTAAACATTTATAGACAATACTATATTTTTAATTCAACCACATTTTTTGCTTGTAATATTTGTAAGCCTAAACAATACCGGATATAAGTGTTGTAATATTGGTCCCAAAAATATTTACAAACAACAGTGCATAGTAATATGAAATTTTTTGATAATCTCCTTATGCCATTTTGGTATTTTAGCAATATTTGGGTCAGCATTGTTCTTCATATAATGCCATTTCTCAATTTTATTTCCCCTGACAAAGTATAAGCTTTATAAGGTGCTAGCTAATTGTGCTGGCTTTTGTTATTGCTGTTGCTTGTGTCACATTCTGAATGAGCAATTACAGTTAATAAGAGTACAAATGTCAAATGGCCATGTGGGCGACTCGGCTAAGTATAATTAATTTGACTTGGGGGCTTAGGTTTCGCTCAGTGTAAGACACTTGAACTAATTGACAAGTTTCCATATATAAACATTTTGTGAATGAATGAAGTCGGGTTTTGAATGGGGAATGGGGTGAAATATGAATATGATTAGAAGTCAAAGTATTAGAATGTGCCTGTGTGTGAGCAGAGCTGCTTAGTGGGCGTTTTCAACTGGGTGCTCCGTCTCTTTCTCGGCGCGTTTCGCTGTCTCTTTTCGAGTTTTCATTCACAATCTAATGCCGAGCTTGATCCACACCCACATCATTTAAAGTGGAGCAGTGCAAAGAGGGGCTGTCCCCGTCTCTTCCGCTCCAGTTAGCTCCATCTCTTTCGCATACCCTTTCTCCACCTGCACACCCTTTCTAGCCTTCTGTCTCTTTCTGCTTGCACAGCTGCAGTGTTTTGCAATTCAATTTGCAGTCAGCCGAAAGAGCGAGAGGTAAAGATACGAATTTATCAATGAAACCACCCACGCGACCCCTCTGTGCTTCTATCTGTGTGTGTGTGTATCTGTGTGGGTGGACATTTGTGTGGGTGCTCTGTAATGCCAAGAGCTTTCCCTCAGGGGAGCCAAGCTTTTTTTCGGCAGGTAAGCTTTCGTTGGTGTTATTTTTAGCTGCCCCAGCGTTCCAGCAAAAGCTTTCAGGATTAATAATTATATTTTGTTTGCCACCGATTCTAGGAAAACCCTCGCAAATCACTGCATCTGATGATGAAATTATGTTTGCACAAGTGCAACGAATGACGCAAATGCCAAAAATATCCTGCAGAAAGGGTTCTTGCACGAAAAGGCCGCGAGGTGCTCCAATCTTCAGAGAGGGTTGAGATCAGCAGTCTTGGCTAAGTGTGTGGGCTTTTTGACTGAGGAAAGCCCACACAACCACTCACACAACTAGAACTTGGCACGCTCTTATACACACAAAAAAATTAAAACTTTTTGGGGAATAGCCTAATGTAAAATATGTCAATACTAGAATTTTACTTTACAATGTTTCCATGAGTATACGTAGGAAACCTCTTGAAGAAATATCATTTTAATTTAAGAATATAAGGGGAAATGTTTTCTCACCAACAGAGTTTAACAAGGAACTGTTTATTACTATTTTTTGTAAATTTAAATAGCCTTTTCAAGAGAAAGTACACAGTACTGTGCGACTAGAACTGAACCGTTTAAGTCGATTAATTGTCTTCAACTAAATGAACTTGACTTCATTTTTGACTTTGACAAGACAGACAAAACTTCCTGAGTAGCTAAAATTACGAGGAAATGCTAACAGCGTTTTCCAAACGTGATATTTCTCAAGAATTGAAAATGACGCCAATCTCCAGGGGATTCTATTGAAAGGCAATAAAATTGGCAAGCTTAAATTGCAATTTGAATGACTGTGTTTTTTAATGTGTTTTCTACACTTATTACTAGATATCAAATTAATGTTTAGAATAGGTGTTTCTTTTGGATAATTACTGAATCCAGCCTGAAGACTTACAGCCTAAGGACTATAGTTCCTAGATTTCTTTTGAGTGTAGGAAAACGGCTTAAGAGCAATCCAAAGGTGTTGGAGCCTTTTAATGGGCGATAGAAGCTCAGCGAGAGAGAAAAGCACTTTGTGAGGCGTTGCGGGGGTTGCGTGTGTGGCTTGTGGTGTTTGCTGTTTGTTGTTCGGTGTTGGTTGTTCGTTGTTTGTTGTTGTCTTGCCCCACCGGCAATCCTCCGCTCATGTGTGCGACAGGGACGGCTATCTTAGCCCGTTCGCATGTACAGTTGTGCCCACACACGGCAGTAACAACAACACTACTAAGACGAGGCATCTCGACTGGGCGACAGATCTCTAAGTAAGGCGATGATCGGCCCACGACTGCCGCACTCACACTCTGCAATTCCAAAGATACATTCACAGATACAAATACATCATACGGATACAGTGAAACCGAGGCAAGACAGTCAAGGCAGCGCAGCAAAGCGAAGCAAACCGTATTTTTTTATACCGCTGACAGTCGGACGACGAGTCGAATCGCAAAAAACGGATCGCAACCGGAAGGAAATTATCGTCTAATAAGTTGGCACAGTAAATCCGAAAGGGAGAAGGAATATACAGCACCGATTTACGCGCCCTGTGCATGAGATCGTTAAGCGAATTAAGCCGAAAGATAGCCCATAGCCAAGCCAATATCTTGGCCAGCCCATCAAATTGCGTGTTTCAAATCAAAATTGCATAATCTGCGAAGAAGCCGGGAACGAGTTTCGCAAAAGCCAAAAGATCGCGATTACACCGCCAGTGGATATATCTTTCGCGTAATCGCAGTAGCTCGGTCGCTTCCTTTGACTTGGCCACGTTCTATAGCCGGATCTTATCGCTCCTTGGCCATCTGTAGTTGCAGTTGCAGTTGCAGTTGGCAGTGGTGGTTGCAAGTCGCGCGTGCGTTCGCCTTTTGGCCCGCCTCGTAATTAATTACAAACGCAGTCGCGATCCCCGTCCCCCCGCTTCCCTTTTTCGACCGGCAAACTCCTGAGGAAAAGCAGATCCAACGATCCAACGATCCTGCCTATTTACGCGCCCAAATCTTGATTCTTTGGACTAGCTTTCTGACTAGCTTGCGTGCTCTGTTGTCGCCGGCTTGGTTCTGAATCGACGACATCTGATTGCCTTTTTATAGCTGGTAAGTAGCTGGGCTTCCACCATCGACATCTAAACAAGTATATTAATGGTCACGGATGGGCGGGTAGTTCTCGGTTTGAAGAAGCTCGTTGGTTATGGTCTCTAATGGCCTTTAATTGGGGCGAAAATAAAGCTTTCTCATATATGAATGGCGGGGAAATTGGACCCCACTTAAATTTATAACTGCCGTATTGTTTTTATTTCTTTTATATCAATAAATTCTAGTATATTTGTAAAGCCTAATAATTTAATTGGTATTGGAGTATATACTATATAATGTCTTAACAACGAATTAATCATTTCTTGTAGTAGGTATTACGTATTTTCACGTTTATAATTTTACAAACAGGTGAAATACAAAAATGAGATCATATTGCAGGGAAAACATTTTTCAAACTTTAAAACTTTATTGCAGTCTTATCCAAAAATCATTGGCACTCTATTTGGAATTTAAAACAAATCGGGTTTTTTTAACGGTACCGAATATTCTAGAAATAATTGTAAGTTCATTGAAAGATTCATAAAAATAAGAATGAGTTATTTCTTTTTAGCCTAATAAAATTTATCTAATAATGCCGAAAATTTGTATACTTTTTACCAATTTATAAATAAGTTATAAAAAATATTGTAAAGGTCGTCAAAAGGATATATTTTTAAAATAGAAACAAAAAAGTTCCTTATAAACATAACCAATATAAAAAAAGTGCCCTCAAGCACTTCCTTTGTAAAAGCCTTCTGACTTGTTGGATATTCTTATTCAGTTACTTTTGAATGTAAGATAGTAAAGACTTTGGCATGCAAGGCCCACACGAAGTGACTTCCCACTCCTGGAGCGCGACACGTGCCTGAAACAAATCAATTAGCCCTGCCACAATAAAAGGTTAAAAGTCGCGCACACATGTTCCTGCAAATGGGCGGAAATAAATGTGTGGGGGGCCTGTTTGCTTAAGGTCAACCGGCAATAGGCGCCCGCAAATTTCCTGCAACAAGTTAAAACTGCCGGGCTAATTAAACACTGCGACTTAACGGTTCCAGCTAAAGCTCCCTGCAAAAATGGAGTCGCAGCTGACATTTGAAGTGAACCCAAAATGTTTCAGCAAAGGGGAGCAGGACTCCTCAAATACCAAAGTTCAATCGGATAGCAAGGGAGCTTCCATAGTTCCTGTTCTCTATTAACAGAACTCGGGACGTCTCATGAATGAATTTCGAGTTGAGCCCCACGTCACGGGAGCTTTTTTCATTATAAGGTCAATTCGTTTTCCACTCATTCATATAATATCCGAATATGACCGCGAACTTTTCGTCTGCCATTGGCCAATAACAACCGGCAAGGAGCAACAGGAGCAGCAGCAACAGGAGCAACAGCTACAGGAGCAACAGCAACAGGACAGCCCACACACGTGGCAGGCATTTGGCAAAAGGGCAAAGCATCAGCATCCTGTATCTACGCTCCCTATGCTCTTATCAAGTGGAAAGTTCGAGTGGCTTCTAGCTTTTCCTGCACAGTGGGCCTGAGTCATTTAATTGAAAAATGTTTAAAACCTTTCAGGTATCTAAAATTTATAAATATGTTGGCATTTAATAGTTTTAAATTTTCTTAAGACTCTTTAAGGTTGCAAGTTTTGGGTCTAAAAATTAAGTTTGATTTAATTACGATCTTATAATTATGTTAAACAACTTAATAGAAAAAAATTTACAAAATAAATTGTTTATTTTTCAAATTTCCAAATATTTTGCCGAATGTATTTGTCGCTTTAAAATTATTTGATAAATATTTTCTAGGTTTGCCATACGCCTACATTTTGTGTTGAAGCCCATTTCAAACTTATATACTTTTGTTCTTTTTTTTTTTGTACTAAACTCAGACTTTTGACAATTAACTACATTTTGAAGCAAAAATGGCAGTTTTGTTACTTTTCCTGTTTTTGTAGGATTACAAAAATATTCGAAATTCCCACTGTACCCACAACCCACTGTGCAGCTTCTGCTGTTAAGCTAGACTGCTGCCCTCCACTTCATCATCGTCTCCCAGTCAATGGTATCTGACAACGTGGGCGTTTAATCGCATCTATTAGCATCCTAGTAGAGCATTTTCTTACACGCCCACGCCAGAAATGATTTCCACTAGGAAATTGAAGTACAAGTGTAGCATTTTTGCGAAATAAAGGCAGGCAATCAACAGGTCCAGCTTGGATAACCTCAATGTTATAAGCCCACCGGC
Source organism: Drosophila subpulchrella (assembly GCF_014743375.2). NCBI lineage: Eukaryota > Metazoa > Arthropoda > Insecta > Diptera > Drosophilidae > Drosophila > Drosophila subpulchrella. The sequence continues at coordinate 5,111,158 of NC_050609.1, read as the reverse complement.
CTCCTGATTTTTCACCTGCCAGTCGCTGCTGTCCTTTCATAATGATTCTTAATATTATTGCTCTTTTGTTTTACCTAGAGCATATTGAGTGGGAAGGGCCCTACATTTTCGTTGTTGCTTTTTTGATTGATGCTCGCAACCTCTAACCTTTAAATGTCGTCGCAGGGACGAAGCTTCCACTGTGCAACTCTAATTGCCATTTTGCGAGGAAACGGGGGCGTTTTAGCATTTAGCATGTTGTCTTTTTTTTTTGACTTTTCAAAGTTTTCGGTGTTTTGGCCCTTCGAGTGTTTGGATTTCAGGAATTCCACAACATTTTGGCCAAATGTCAGTTGATAAGTGATAGGTTGCTAGCGGAGGTTTTCTTTTCGGTGAGCAGGTGAAGTTCAATAGGTTAAAGCACCATCTGATCAGTTCACATGCTTCCGATATGTTTCCAAGAATGAAAATGATTTGAGTCCTGCTCGATACAATCTTTAGTTTGACGACTAGTTGTCATAAACAGTTTTAACTTAATTTAATATTTAATAATTACTAAACGAAAAATAAAAACTTAAAATTTTTTTACTTAAATAAAGATTTAATTTAAATATACATAATAACTAAAATTTGAAATTCTAAAAAATTTAAGAATTTTCCTTAATGAAACTTAATTGAATCATCTGGTTTAACTCGACCTATAAATAAATATTTAATTAATTTTAATACAATTTTAATGAATTAACTTAATTGGACTCTACCAAGAGACTACTAGGCGTATGAATAATTACCATAAATTACTCATACGCCCTGTGATGACGCCAATGGGCATGGAAAGTGAAAGCCGAAAATCGAATGGCTTATCTACGCTGATAAGCGAATTACGTTTGCGAAATACACACATGCAATAATGCACAACTATTACGTAGATTTTGGCAAGTTCAGTGGCACATTTTCCGCTCTCCTCCGCGATTGCTTGGGCATTTTCATTTTTGCCCCATCTCCTCGATGCTCAGCGCTTCTCACACTCGCTCCCAACCACTCGCCACCCACAATTGTTGACATTTGCTCCTCTCGAAATCGGAAATGCGGCTTTTCACTCTCAAACAGCCACCCACACACACACTGATGGGCCAGGGAAATTGGGCGAGAAATCGAGAGAGAGAAATGTGTGTGGGCCAGGAGCGAGAGTTCAGCCAGCAGATGCTTCAGTACAAATAAGAATCAAAGTTACACGCAGACAGACACAGCAGCGTTCGGGCGGCAAATAGATGATGGCCAAAAGCTAAACACACATTTTCAGGCATTTTCCGATGCTTCCGACGCCGACGCAGCCGATTTGCCGCCGTTTTCATTATTTTTTTTACCGATGGCCCGAGTTTCCCATTTTCATTTTCAATTTTCACCGCTCGCGCCAGTAGCGTTTCGACGGCTCAACGGCTCGTCTCGCAAACTTTTGGCAAAATAAATCGAACACAAAAAAACAAATCGCCGAAATAACTACATCGCGCGCGTCAGGCCAAAACAAATTTATCAAAATCATTTTCAAAATCAAAAATATTTATTAAAATTAAGCAAAAGCCCAAACAACAGCGTGAAAAATGACCGAGAGTTTTTCTTTGGCAAAAATTTGAAGCCAACAAAAATAAAAGCATCGAATATAAAATAAATAAATTGCCGACGGCAAAGTGAAATTATATTGGGCATATTTTTGGTCAACATTTTTGAGATCTATATAAATGTGTATTTTTGAGGGTCAATTTTGACAAAATATATATCTTATAGAATTCTTAATCTAAGTGTCATATTGTGATTATTAAAATCTGAGTGTTTATCTACTGTAGTGCATATTTACCCTAAACATTTTTATGAATGTTTTTCGGTGTTTTACTTATACAAATAAGTTTAAGATTAAAAGGGTGAAACAAGAATTTACAAATCAAAGAAAATACATTAAAAAAGGTAAAATTCAGTTAAATATTTAACATTTTTAACAGAAATCTAAACCTTATTGTCCATAAAATAATTCAAATATTTATTCTTATATTTCAGCTTTTGCGAAAACTTCAATCATATAAAAACCCCAATCAAAGTGAATTGGCCAAGACTGATTTGATCTTTAAAAAAATATACAGTGAAAATCAATCAAGCTGACCACAGCAAAAACGTGAACAAAGTACGACAAAATGTGTCAATTGAATTTAAATTAACCAACAAAGTGATTGCTCACCAAACAAATGGAGTTTTGGTTAATACGTTTGTGTTTAAATTTTTTGTTTTCAAAATATTTCGTTTTATTTTCGAATCGATCAACGTGCAAGGCGCTAAACCACAAAAATGTTGCTGACAATGCGGCGTCAAAATGAACTGATTGTAGGCAGCCAACAACAGCATCCGTCGGCGAGTTCCACAACATCATCAGTTGCAACTGTGGCAGGTGCCACAAACTCACCTGGCTTACCTGGACAAAATCTCAGCTTAGTGCCACCGGCAACGGCAAATTCCACGGCAGCCCCATCACAGGATTCTCTGAATACACCCACAACACCTTTATTGGGTCTTAGTCGGAATCCCCTGCAATTTGCACCGCCACCTGCACCACCCATTGCGGTGGCAAGTGCCCCAGCCTCTGGACCCACTTTCGGCTATTATCAGACTTCGAGTGCTGCACCACCACCACCCACTGACGCAACCACTTCGGGGCAACAACCACCCTCGGTGGAATTGGATGAATACGTAGACATACTCCAGGTTCAACAATTGCTGTTGGATTCATCGGCAGCAGCAGCAGCGGCTGCAAATAATCCCCCGACAACTGAACAATCCATTCAACAAGATCAGCAACAACTACAGCATAATACTGTGGTGCCACCGCAGCAGCAGCAACAACAGCAACAACAAGCTCTTGCCAAGCCGCGACCGCGAATTAATCTGCAAAAGGCCACCGAATACGCTGCACAATTAGCTCAGGGTAAGGACTCGAAAGCACCAGCCACTTTATAACCCATCCACCATTATTACTCCAATATCATTTGACCCCTCCAGCCGAGTCCTCATCGCCCGGCTCGCGTCGTGTCCTGCTCGATTACCCGAGTCCCTATTTGTACGGCAATCCCTATCACCACCATACGCCGCCGAGTGAGGACCTAGTTGCCCTCTGGTTCGGCAGCAATGGCACAGGTGAGTGGTCCCTCATATGGTCATTAAAACTTGACTGTCGAGTGCTAATAGTTCTACAGAAATATTTAGCTAAATTAAAAAAATTTTAAAAATGTAATCCTTAAAGATAGGATAGTTTTTTACAAAATCAATATTTACAAAGTAAATGATACATCTCAATCTAAATGTGGTATTATATTGAAAGTATCTTAAAGATATTCAAACAGTTATAAGTACATCAACTCGCATAATAACTTTATGTGTATTTTACAAAGGGCTAGAGTTTCTCTTTTCTTCTATAACATCTCAGTCTCCTTTAAATGTAAGAAAATGCTACCGACATAAAAAAATATTTATTTCAATATATCAATTCTTGAAATTTTATTTTAATTTTCCGATATTTTTTATGAAAAATTTTAATTAACATTTCTAACGAGTATCTAAAATATTTATTCAAAATAAATAAATGCAATTGAGTATATATTTACATTTAACTATCAAAAACTGCAATTAAGTTGTACACTCGAAAGAAAAATGCACTCCATGTTTGGTGTCAATCAACTATTTAAGCTATTGCATTTAACTGAAATATTTGTAATGGTTAAAAATCTACCATAGTGGCCCAACTCCCCCCAATACCAATCAATAACTCACGCTGGACGGTTCATTTTCCCAGGGTATCGTGACATTTCTGTTAGTCTGTCGCCAACATGGGAGTCAAATTGGCGATCGGGCGTCCTTCCCCCTCCTCATTTTCCCTCCCCGCTCATTACATAACTCACGGTCTGCGCACTCCATGTTGCGAATATGTCCATGATGCAGTTACTCAAAAACTATCTCGCCGGCTATAAATTGCCAAAATTAATCTGTGAATGAGCTGACAGCCAAACTCCTGCGCCCCTCTCTAATGGCTCAATAAATAAAATAGAAATAAAATGAGATTTTCGCGCACTTTAATGCCGTTCGCTGGCAAATTTTTAGCTGGCGCCTTGGCGCCCGCCGTCTACTTGAGTTTTGTCGACCGACCGAAGTCAGCCGCTCTTTTGAAAGGCTGCCAAAAGGCTGAAATTGAAATTTCAGCTGCAAATGATGCAGTGCATCGTCCGGAGACGGAGGCGGAGACGGAGACCCGAAGACTTTTCACTCCGGCTGCGCCCTTTCAACAGGTGGCATGCATGCACCTCTGTTTTTGGGCTGCCATCGCACGTCTCATCGATTACTCGCCTCGAATTGGACGTGAGTGCGGTCGGACTTTTGGTTTATTCTCTTGGTTTTGGTTTTTTTTATTTGGCTTTAGGTTTTCTCCCTCGCCGGCTTGCCAAAATTAAGTCAGCGCGCCAAGACCACCCAAAGTGTGTCAATGTTGGCGCTGGGAAGCGCGCCACAGTGCGTACAAATTAAATTATATGTCTTGTGGCTCCGATCGAGGCCTAACGGTGCTATTTCCGCTTCGAATTCAATTAAATTTTTGGCTGCGAATTGGTTAAATGTCAACCATGAAGCGGAAGGGATTGCATATAAGATATCTTCGCAGATTTTTAGACAAGATAGTCATAATTTCTTAAATTAAAAATGTTTTCCTATTCGATTTAAAGGGTTTTTTTAATTGGGCACTATTGAAAAAATTTAAATTGCCATAATTGTACAAAACTTTAAAATTTCGAATTTCCAGTGGATTTCATAATGGGGACCCAAAACTGCACTTCTAACTTTCATAACTTGGGTAATTGGGTTCCGATTTAGAAGCGGCATATCTTTTTGAGTTTGTGGTTGAATTCTCTTATATTCTACATTATAATATTTCGATTTAACGATGGTCAAAATTTTAGCCCCTTTTCATGTTCAAATTTTCCGCATTTCCAGCGGGCTTTCAGTACGGGGACCCAAGTCTGGACTTCTAACTTTCATAACTTGTGTATTTGGACTCCGATTTAGAAGTGGCATACCTTTTTGAGTTTGTGGTTGAATTCTCTTATATTCTACAATTTAATATTTCGATTTAACGATGGTCAAAATTTTAACCCCTTTTCATGTTCAAATTTTCCGCATTTCCAGCGGGCTTTCAATACGGGGACCCAAAACTGCACTTCTAACTTTCATAACTTATTTATTTGGACTCCGATTTAGAAGTGGCATACCTTTTTGAGTTTGTGGTTGAATTCTCTTATATTCTACAATTTAATATTTCGATTTAACGATGGTCAAAATTTTAACCCCTTTTCATGTTCAAATTTTCCGCATTTCCAGCGGGCTTTCAATACGGGGACCCAAAACTGCACTTCTAACTTTCATAACTTGTGTATTTGGACACCGATTTAGAAGTGGCATACCTTTTTGAGTTTGTGGTTGAATTTTCTTATATTCTACATTAAAATATTTCGATTTAACGATGGTCAAAATTTTAGCCCCTTTTCATGTTCAAATTTTTCGCATTTCCAGCGGGCTTTCAATACGGGGACCCAAATCTGGACTTCTAACTTTCATAACTTGTGTATTTGGACTCCGATTTAGAAGTGGCATACCTTTTTGAGTTTGTGGTTGAATTCTCTTATATTCTACATTAAAATATTTCGATTTAACGATGGTCAAAATTTTACCCCCTTTTCATGTTCAAATTTTCCGCATTTCCAGCGGGCTTTCAATACGGGGACCCAAAACTGCACTTCTAACTTTCATAACTTGTGTATTTGGACTCCGATTTAGAAGTGGCATACCTTTTTGAGTTTGTGGTTGAATTCTCTTATATTCTACATTATAATATTTCGATTTAACGATGGTCAAAATTTTAGCCCCTTTCATGTTCAAATTTTCCGCATTTCCAGCGGGCTTTCAATACGGGGACCCAAAACTGCACTTCTAACTTTCATAACTTGTGTATTTGGACTCCGATTTAGAAGTGGCATACCTTTTTGAGTTTGTGGTTGAATTCTCTTATATTCTACAATTTAATATTTCGATTTAACGATGGTCAAAATTTTAACCCCTTTTCATGTTCAAATTTTCCGCATTTCCAGCGGGCTTTCAATACGGGGACCCAAGTCTGCACTTCTAACTTTCATAACTTGTGTATTTGGACTCCGATTTAGAAGTGGCATACCTTTTTGAGTTTGTGGTTGAATTCTCTTATATTCTACATTAAAATATTTCGATTTAACGATGGTCAAAATTTTACCCCCTTTTCATGTTCAAATTTTCCGCATTTCCAGCGGGCTTTCAATACGGGGACCCAAATCTGGACTTCTAACTTTCATAACTTGGGTAATTGGGTTCCGATTTAGAAGCGGCATACCTTTTTGAGTTTGTGGTTGAATTCTTTTATATTCTACATTATAATATTTCGATTTAACGATGGTCAAAATTTTACCCCCTTTTCATGTTCAAATTTTCCGCATTTCCAGCGGGCTTTCAATACGGGGACCCAAAACTGCACTTCTAACTTTCATAACTTATTTATTTGGACTCCGATTTAGAAGTGGCATACCTTTTTGAGTTTGTGGTTGAATTCTCTTATATTCTACAATTTAATATTTCGATTTAACGATGGTCAAAATTTTAACCCCTTTTCATGTTCAAATTTTCCGCATTTCCAGCGGGCTTTCAATACGGGGACCCAAAACTGCACTTCCAACTTTCATAACTTGTGTATTTGGACTCCGATTTAGAAGTGGCATACCTTTTTGAGTTTATGGTTGAATTTTCTTATATTCTACATTAAAATATTTCGATTTAACGATGGTCAAAATTTTAGCCCCTTTTCATGTTCAAATTTTTCGCATTTCCAGCGGGCTTTCAATACGGGGACCCAAAACTGCACTTCTAACTTTCATAACTTATTTATTTGGACTCCGATTTAGAAGTGGCATACCTTTTTGAGTTTGTGGTTGAATTCTCTTATATTCTACAATTTAATATTTCGATTTAACGATGGTCAAAATTTTAACCCCTTTTCATGATCAAATTTTCCGCATTTCCAGCGGGCTTTCAATACGGGGACCCAAAACTGCACTTCTAACTTTCATAACATGTGTATTTGGACTCCGATTTAGAAGTGGCATACCTTTTTGAGTTTGTGGTTGAATTCTCTTATATTCTACATTATAATATTTCGATTTAACGATGGTCAAAATTTTAGCCCCTTTCATGTTCAAATTTTCCGCATTTCCAGCGGGCCTTCAATACGGGGACCCAAAACTGCACTTTTAACTTTCATAACTTGTGTATTTGTACTCCGATTTAGAAGTGGCATACCTTTTTGAGTTTGTGGTTGAATTCTCTTATATTCTACATTAAAATATTTCGATTTAACGATGGTCAAAATTTTAGCCCCTTTTCATGTTCAAATTTTCCGCATTTCCAGCGGGCTTTCAATACGGGGACCCAAATCTGGACTTCTAACTTTCATAACTTGTGTATTTGGACTCCGATTTAGAAGTGGCATACCTTTTTGAGTTTGTGGTTGAATTCTCTTATATTCTACATTAAAATATTTCGATTTAACGATGGTCAAAATTTTACCCCCTTTTCATGTTCAAATTTTCCGCATTTCCAGCGGGCTTTCAATACGGGGACCCAAAACTGCACTTCTAACTTTCATAACTTGTGTATTTGGACTCCGATTTAGAAGTGGCATACCTTTTTGAGTTTGTGGTTGAATTCTCTTATATTCTACATTAAAATATTTCGATTTAACGATGGTCAAAATTTTACCCCCTTTTCATGTTCAAATTTTCCGCATTTCCAGCGGGCTTTCAATACGGGGACCCAAAACTGCACTTCTAACTTTCATAACTTGGGTAATTGGGTTCCGATTTAGAAGTGGCATACCTTTTTGAGTTTGTGGTTGAATTCTCTTATATTCTACATTAAAATATTTCGATTTAACGATGGTCAAAATTTTAGCCCCTTTTCATGTTCAAATTTTTCGCATTTCCAGCGGGCTTTCAATACGGGGACCCAAAACTGCACTTCTAACTTTCATAACTTATTTATTTGGACTCCGATTTAGAAGTGGCATACCTTTTTGAGTTTGTGGTTGAATTCTCTTATATTCTACAATTTAATATTTCGATTTAACGATGGTCAAAATTTTAACCCCTTTTCATGATCAAATTTTCCGCATTTCCAGCGGGCTTTCAATACGGGGACCCAAAACTGCACTTCTAACTTTCATAACTTGTGTATTTGGACTCCGATTTACAAGTGGCATACCTTTTTGAGTTTGTGGTTGAATTCTCTTATATTCTACATTATAATATTTCGATTTAACGATGGTCAAAATTTTAGCCCCTTTCATGTTCAAATTTTCCGCATTTCCAGCGGGCCTTCAATACGGGGACCCAAAACTGCACTTTTAACTTTCATAACTTGTGTATTTGTACTCCGATTTAGAAGTGGCATACCTTTTTGAGTTTGTGGTTGAATTCTCTTATATTCTACATTAAAATATTTCGATTTATCGATGGTCAAAATTTTAGCCCCTTTTCATGTTCAAATTTTCCGCATTTCCAGCGGGCTTTCAATACGGGGACCCAAATCTGGACTTCTAACTTTCATAACTTGTGTATTTGGACTCCGATTTAGAAGTGGCATACCTTTTTGAGTTTGTGGTTGAATTCTCTTATATTCTACATTAAAATATTTCGATTTAACGATGGTCAAAATTTTACCCCCTTTTCATGTTCAAATTTTCCGCATTTCCAGCGGGCTTTCAATACGGGGACCCAAAACTGCACTTCTAACTTTCATAACTTGTGTATTTGGACTCCGATTTAGAAGTGGCATACCTTTTTGAGTTTGTGGTTGAATTCTCTTATATTCTACATTAAAATATTTCGATTTAACGATGGTCAAAATTTTACCCCCTTTTCATGTTCAAATTTTCCGCATTTCCAGCGTGCTTTCAATACGGGGACCCAAAACTGCACTTCTAACTTTCATAACTTGGGTAATTGGGTTCCGATTTAGAAGTGGCATACCTTTTTGAGTTTGTGGTTGAATTCTCTTATATTCTACATTAAAATATTTCGATTTAACGATGGTCAAAATTTTACCCCCTTTTCATGTTCAAATTTTCCGCATTTCCAGCGGGCTTTCAATACGGGGACCCAAAACTGCACTTCTAACTTTCATAACTTGGGTAATTGGGTTCCGATTTAGAAGTGGCATACCTTTTTGAGTTTGTGGTTGAATTCTCTTATATTCTACAATTTAATATTGCGATTTAACGATGGTCAAAATTTTAACCCCTTTTCATGTTCAAATTTTTCGCATTTCCAGCGGACTTTCAATACGGGGACCCAAACCCGCACTTCTAACTTTCATAACTTGTGTATTTGGACTCCGATTTAGAAGCGGCATACCTTTTTGAGTTTGTGGTTGAATTTTCTTATATTCTACATTAAAATATTTCGATTTAACGATGGTCAAAATTTTAACCCCATTTCATGTTCAAATTTTTCGCATTTCCAGCGGGCTTTCAATACGGGGACCCAAGTCTGCACTTCTAACTTTCATAACTTGTGTATTTGGACTCCAATTTAGAAGTGGCATACCTTTTTGAGTTTGTGGTTGAATTCTCTTATATTCTACATTATAATATTTCGATTTAACGATGGTCAAAATTTTAGCCCCTTTCATGTTCAAATTTTCCGCATTTCCAGCGGGCTTTCAATACGGGGACCCAAAAACTGCACTTCTAACTTTCATAACTTGTGTATTTGGACTCCGATTTAGAAGTGGCATACCTTTTTGAGTTTGTGGTTGAATTCTCTTATATTCTACAATTTAATATTTCGATTTAACGATGGTCAAAATTTTAACCCCTTTTCATGTTCAAATTTTCCGCATTTCCAGCGGGCTTTCAATACGGGGACCCAAGTCTGCACTTCTAACTTTCATAACTTGTGTATTTGGACTCCGATTTAGAAGTGGCATACCTTTTTGAGTTTGTGGTTGAATTCTCTTATATTCTACATTAAAATATTTCGATTTAACGATGGTCAAAATTTTAGCCCCTTTTCATGTTCAAATTTTCCGCATTTCCAGCGGGCTTTCAGTACGGGGACCCAAATCTGGACTTCTAACTTTCATAACTTGTGTATTTGGACTCCGATTTAGAAGTGGCATACCTTTTTGAGTTTGTGGTTGAATTCTCTTATATTCTACATTAAAATATTTCGATTTAACGATGGTCAAAATTTTACCCCCTTTTCATGTTCAAATTTTCCGCATTTCCAGCGGGCTTTCAATACGGGGACCCAAAACTGCACTTCTAACTTTCATAACTTGTGTATTTGGACTCCGATTTAGAAGTGGCATACCTTTTTGAGTTTGTGGTTGAATTCTCTTATATTCTACATTAAAATATTTCGATTTAACGATGGTCAAAATTTTACCCCCTTTTCATGTTCAAATTTTCCGCATTTCCAGCGGGCTTTCAATACGGGGACCCAAAACTGCACTTCTAACTTTCATAACTTGTGTATTTGGACTCCGATTTAGAAGTGGCATACCTTTTTGAGTTTGTGGTTGAATTCTCTTATATTCTACATTATAATATTTCGATTTAACGATGGTCAATATTTTAGCCCCTTTCATGTTCAAATTTTCCGCATTTCCAGCGGGCTTTCAATACGGGGACCCAAAACTGCACTTCTAACTTTCATAACTTGTGTATTTGGACTCCGATTTAGAAGTGGCATACCTTTTTGAGTTTGTGGTTGAATTCTCTTATATTCTACAATTTAATATTTCGATTTAACGATGGTCAAAATTTTAACCCCTTTTCATGTTCAAATTTTCCGCATTTCCAGCGGGCTTTCAATACGGGGACCCAAGTCTGCACTTCTAACTTTCATAACTTGTGTATTTGGACTCCGATTTAGAAGTGGCATACCTTTTTGAGTTTGTGGTTGAATTCTCTTATATTCTACATTAAAATTTTTCGATTTAACGATGGTCAAAATTTTAGCCCCTTTTCATGTTCAAATTTTCCGCATTTCCAGCGGGCTTTCAATGCGGGGACCCAAATCTGTACTTCTAACTTTCATAACTTGTGTATTTGGACTCCGATTTAGAAGAGGCATACCTTTTTGAGTTTGTGGTTGAATTCTCTTATATTCTACATTAAAATATTTCGATTTAACGATGGTCAAAATTTTACCCCCTTTTCATGTTCAAATTTTCCGCATTTCCAGCGGGCTTTCAATACGGGGACCCAAAACTGCACTTCTAACTTTCATAACTTGTGTATTTGGACTCCGATTTAGAAGTGGCATACCTTTTTGAGTTTGTGGTTGAATTCTCTTATATTCTACATTAAAATATTTCGATTTAACGATGGTCAAAATTTTACCCCCTTTTCATGTTCAAATTTTCCGCATTTCCAGCGGGCTTTCAATACGGGGACCCAAATCTGCACTTCTAACTTTCATAACTTGTGTATTTGGACTCCAATTTAGAAGTGGCATACCTTTTTGAGTTTGTGGTTGAATTCTCTTATATTCTACATTATAATATTTCGATTTAACGATGGTCAAAATTTTACCCCCTTTTCATGTTCAAATTTTCCGCATTTCCAGCGGGCTTTCAATACGGGGACCCAAGTCTGCACTTCTAACTTTCATAACTTGTGTATTTGGACTCCGATTTAGAAGTGGCATACCTTTTTGAGTTTGTGGTTGAATTCTCTTATATTCTACATTAAAATTTTTCGATTTAACGATGGTCAAAATTTTAGCCCCTTTTCATGTTCAAATTTTCCGCATTTCCAGCGGGCTTTCAATGCGGGGACCCAAATCTGTACTTCTAACTTTCATAACTTGTGTATTTGGACTCCGATTTAGAAGTGGCATACCTTTTTGAGTTTGTGGTTGAATTCTCTTATATTCTACATTAAAATATTTCGATTTAACGATGGTCAAAATTTTACCCCCTTTTCATGTTCAAATTTTCCGCATTTCCAGCGGGCTTTCAATACGGGGACCCAAAACTGCACTTCTAACTTTCATAACTTGTGTATTTGGACTCCGATTTAGAAGTGGCATACCTTTTTGAGTTTGTGGTTGAATTCTCTTATATTCTACATTATAATATTTCGATTTAACGATGGTCAATATTTTAGCCCCTTTCATGTTCAAATTTTCCGCATTTCCAGCGGGCTTTCAATACGGGGACCCAAAACTGCACTTCTAACTTTCATAACTTGTGTATTTGGACTCCGATTTAGAAGTGGCATACCTTTTTGAGTTTGTGGTTGAATTCTCTTATATTCTACAATTTAATATTTCGATTTAACGATGGTCAAAATTTTAACCCCTTTTCATGTTCAAATTTTCCGCATTTCCAGCGGGCTTTCAATACGGGGACCCAAGTCTGCACTTCTAACTTTCATAACTTGTGTATTTGGACTCCGATTTAGAAGTGGCATACCTTTTTGAGTTTGTGGTTGAATTCTCTTATATTCTACATTAAAATATTTCGATTTAACGATGGTCAAAATTTTACCCCCTTTTCATGTTCAAATTTTCCGCATTTCCAGCGGGCTTTCAATGCGGGGACCCAAATCTGTACTTCTAACTTTCATAACTTGTGTATTTGGACTCCGATTTAGAAGTGGCATACCTTTTTGAGTTTGTGGTTGAATTCTCTTATATTCTACATTAAAATATTTCGATTTAACGATGGTCAAAATTTTACCCCCTTTTCATGTTCAAATTTTCCGCATTTCCAGCGGGCTTTCAATACGGGGACCCAAATCTGGACTTCTAACTTTCCTAACTTGGGTAATTGGGTTCCGATTTAGAAGCGGCATACCTTTTTGAGTTTGTGGTTGAATTCTTTTATATTCTAAATTATAATATTTCGATTTAACGATGGTCAAAATTTTACCCCCTTTTCATGTTCAAATTTTCCGCATTTCCAGCGTGCTTTCAATACGGGGACCCAAAACTGCACTTCTAACTTTCATAACTTATTTATTTGGACTCCGATTTAGAAGTGGCATACCTTTTTGAGTTTGTGGTTGAATTCTCTTATATTCTACAATTTAATATTTCGATTTAACGATGGTCAAAATTTTAACCCCTTTTCATGTTCAAATTTTCCGCATTTCCAGCGGGCTTTCAATACGGGGACCCAAAACTGCACTTCTAACTTTCATAACTTGTGTATTTGGACTCCGATTTAGAAGTGGCATACCTTTTTGAGTTTATGGTTGAATTTTCTTATATTCTACATTAAAATATTTCGATTTAACGATGGTCAAAATTTTAGCCCCTTTTCATGTTCAAATTTTTCGCATTTCCAGCGGGCTTTCAATACGGGGACCCAAAACTGCACTTCTAACTTTCATAACTTGTGTATTTGGACTCCGATTTAGAAGTGGCATACCTTTTTGAGTTTGTGGTTGAATTCTCTTATATTCTACATTATAATATTTCGATTTAACGATGGTCAAAATTTTAGCCCCTTTCATGTTCAAATTTTCCGCATTTCCAGCGGGCTTTCAATACGGGGACCCAAGTCTGCACTTCTAACTTTCATAACTTGTGTATTTGGACTCCGATTTAGAAGTGGCATACCTTTTTGAGTTTGTGGTTGAATTCTCTTATATTCTACATTAAAATATTTCGATTTAACGATGGTCAAAATTTGACCCCCTTTTCATGTTCAAATTTTCCGCATTTCCAGCGGGCTTTCAATACGGGGACCCAAAACTGCACTTCTAACTTTCATAACTTATTTATTTGGACTCCGATTTAGAAATGGCATACCTTTTTGAGTTTGTGGTTGAATTCTCTTATATTCTACATTATAATATTTCGATTTAACGATGGTCAAAATTTTAGCCCCTTTCATGTTCAAATTTTCCGCATTTCCAGCGGGCTTTCAATACGGGGACCCAAGTCTGCACTTCTAACTTTCATAACTTGTGTATTTGGACTCCGATTTAGAAGTGGCATACCTTTTTGAGTTTGTGGTTGAATTGTCTTATATTCTACATTAAATATTTCGATTTAACGATGGTCAGAATTTTCACCCATTTTCATGTTCGAATTTTCCTTATTTCCAGCGGGCTTTCAGAATGGGGACCAAAATCTGCACTTCTAACTTTCATAACTTGGGTAATTGGATCCCGATTTAGAAGTGGCATACCTCTATGAGTTTGTGATTAAATTCTCTAATATTCTACATATTTTTATTTTTAACGACTGCTAAAACTGTATTTTATTTCTGAAGTCACAAATCAAACAGTAAATTTCATTGAAACATTCTTAAAGCTTCCTATTATAATTTAGATATAATACCATTTAAGTCTTGGCATTTATAACCATATTCGAATCGTGTTCTGCTCCAGTGATTTCGAACCGAGCAAAGTTCCTATGCAAAGTTAGATCACTCACAACGCCGTTCTCCAGGGATCCAATGCCATATATGGCAAATTAAAGACAAGCCCAACGCAGTTCTCATATTTCCCCCAGATAAAGACACGCCACACAAATTGTCTTAATTAATTAATATCATAAATATGCGACGGGGCTTAATTGCCGATGGAGAGCAGGCCGCTAAAAAAAAATATACAGAAGGCAAGAGAAAAACAAATCTCTCATGGCAACTAATTAGCCAGGAAATGACCCCGGCTGACCGAGGGGCATGGCATTCGGCATTCAAGACTGGCCGGCTGAGTGACCCTAATCGACAGGAAGCTGACTCAATCTGGGAGCGATTCGCAGGCCCAGGGCCAAATGCAGCTGCCACTTTTTGCGATCGCTGCTGCACTTCACTTGCAATCAATATTCATAAATCTCTTGGCAAGGGTTAACCAATTAATAACGTGACCCGTTTATTTTATTTCACTCCGCTTTTCGCCTCCTTTTGTCAAATCAACCTGGGTGATCGTTCCACGTTTTCCAATGAAAATCGCAGACAGACTCGCACACAAAGCCTTTCAGCATTTGTCAACGAGAGGCGACGTTGACACCGCCGACAACAAACACGAACGAATGAAAGCCAACAGCCAAGAAAACTGCAAGAAAATTAAGGCAACCATCCGGGCTCAATGCACACGGGGCACAGTGGTTCTAACTATTCTGGCAGTTCTTCAGAAGGTATGTGGAAATGAAACTCTAAGTTTGCTGAAAGAATGGGTAGTTGATGAAATATGATGGCTTTCATGTGTTTTTAGGTGCTGAAGTTTGAAAGTTTGGAGTCGATGCAAATTTGTGAGCTCAAAAATAATGAAGTACAAGAATTGGAAACTAATGATGTTTTAAGGGAACACGGTTAGCATTTCTTAGAAACATCCTAAAAGTTTAAGACCCGATTTAAAAAAGGGAGAATGTTTGAGGATCGGTAACTTCCGAACCACCCTTTCTGATCAAGGCCAGAACCACTGTGCGCGGCAGCACAACCTTTGTTACCCTGTGCCGAACGGAAATCGCTGACATGGACCACACCACAGCAGTCAAGTCAAACCGAGGCAAGAAAACCAAGCCAAGCACAAACACAATCTCCAGAAGCTTGGCACTCAGCGAGGCTTGCCTAATGTTTAATTAAGGTGATTGCTGTGCGGTCACCTGGCGATGTTGCTGCTGTTGCTGCTGCAGCGGTTGGTGTTGCTGTTGCGGTTTTGGCGAACGACAACAACACCTCACGATCGCCAAATTGGTTTGTAAGGATAAGCTTTTGAGAGGGGGATTGGGAAAAGTAAAAGACCTGTGTCAAATGCCTGGGCCAAAGGACATCTCCAAAGAATCGGGCAGCAGCAGCAGCAGAATCTGCTGCAGTGGCCTTAATGAAGATTAATTGCAATCAGCGAGCCACTTGAGCCGCGATTAATTGCAGGAACCACTGGACATGGAAATGGAACCGAACTTCCTCCTAGACTCGCAGCCTCGCAGACCTGATGATGATGATGATGATGCCTCTCGGAATGGAATGGTTCACAAGTTCACGACTGCGACGACGGCAACTTAATTGCCATTTACATGGGAGGCAAGATTGTGATTGCTCCCGGCCAGGCTTTGTTGGTGGCACAATGCAGTTGATGGATTGCATTTGCCCCTCCATTTCTCCAGTATTTGCATAATGGCCCGATGCCTTTGGAGATTCGTCACAGCCACTAACATAATCGACTCGAACTGGTCCAAAATCAAAAGTTGCGTTAAGTCTGCCATTAGCATAAGACGTGTGTGGGTCGAAAAAGTGTGCCACAAATGGCTTCGTATAGGTCAACTTGATTATTATTATTTTATTTATCTATATCCATTTTTTTTTTTTGCATTGTCACCTGCGGTCTGGAAGTTGGCGCCAAGTCTGCGCCGCTGGCCAAATCAAATCGAATAAAATCGATTTGGAACTCTAAAATGTATATATGAAAGCCACAGCATGTGGGCTGATTTTTGGTTTCTGCGGCTTGCATTCGAGTTAAGTTATAATTTGTGTAAACTTTTTGACAACTTTCAAGTAGGAAAAAATTGCCATCACGGGTCTAAAAATATTAGCTTAACTCAGAAGCCAAAGGCCAGAGTAGAACGTGGGATTTATTGGATCTTAAACATGACTTAAATGGCATTAAGGGAATAAGCCAGTTCCGTTGACGATTGTAACATGTCAATTAGGTAAATTGTAGTTAATGACATTGGTTTTTCTCTTATAAGGGATGTAATTTTGTTTTAACGTTTATAATTTTACTTTTTTATTGGGCAAAAGTATACATCTTTCATGGGATTCTTTCCTCAGCACGGACAAGGGACTTTAATATTTAAGTTTAATTTTTACTCATTTCGTTTAAAATTAAATAAAATGGAAAATTTAAGCATTTAACAGTTTTAATTAATATAAGAATTTTTTATTTGATTTTGAAATCGTTTTTTATGAAACTTAAAAATACTTACTTTTTACTGATTTGAATACTTTCAAAATAAATGGTGCAATAGTCTAGTTTGGTTCAGAAGATTACGTTTTTATTTCAAACATTTTTTTATCAGTGAGTGCATAGCACAAATTTTCCAATTTGTTTATCATATATCTGTGTTTCCTGCTACTTTTCTTTAATGTGCCATTTATCTTGTTTTGGCATCTATTGAACAAAGAAATAAATGGTAAACTCCTTTTGAGATCCTAATATATATCTATCGCTTAAGTGGACTTCTTGATCTTTTTAGAATAACGCCCAACCTGTCGGCGCCTTATAGTGGAACTCGGTGGCAACCCACGCACATTACGCTAAAAAAAAGACCCTCAACAAACCCAGATCGAAAACCACAATCATTTAAATACAGCAAAATCAAACGAGTGCTAGAAAAGACAAAAAAATCCATAAGCAGAGTTCAGTTGAAATTGGTTGGATTTTCGTTGAAAAACCGCAAAACGCGTTTTTCATTTGCATAAAAAATTGTTGTCTGTGCCAGGCAATCGAACATGCGGCAGACAGAAGACTGAAGAGTCGAGAGTCGGGGACCAAGACCGAGACCAAGCCCCAGAGTTGATTTCATTCATGAGGTAGAGCTCCATTCATAAGCCGAGCATTTCTAGTTTAAGGTAAGCCACACTGGACACCTACGATCCGATGGAGAGCTGCATACAGCATGCAGCGTACTGCATATAGCAAAAGTGCATAACTGCAACTGCAACTGCACATTATTTATAACATTTTGCCGTTTTGGGGTCACATGTTGGCGTGTGTTGCAAATTAAATTTGCAAATTATAGGCTGTCGCTGGGGGTTTCCGGTTAACGACCAAAGTCAGTCCTTCTCCGGAGCACAGCCACATCTTGTGATGCTTCAGATGTGTTGCAGCACAAATAAACTTCATCTCTAGAGATCCCCAAAAAAAAAAACGTACATATATAAATGTATATATCTTGAGTCCCCGCTTTTTGGCTCAGCTGCACTTCATCACGCTCTTTTTTTCGGCGCGGGGGTCCTCTCATGACAACCTCAATGGATATTCACACACAGCTGGGCCCAAATATGGCGCATTCGGCACAAAATGGTCTCGTCTGAACCGAACCGTGTTTTGGCCACATTTGAACTGTCATGCCGGGGCCAGCAGGCTGGATCACTCGTACTTGGCCAGCACCAGCGAGTTCCAGGCCATCTGACATTTTGAAGCGAAATGTCAGTCACAGCTCAACATCCCGCCATCGTCGGTCCGTCTGTTCTGTCTCTTATTTTACCATTTTTTTGTACTTTCTGTCCAGCGGCTTCAGTCTAGAGCGCTTGAGCCGCTGATGGTGGTTTACTGGGGGTTCGGTAAGCGTTTAGCGGCCATTACCACCGTGGGTTGCCCAAGATGGCTTAGACCAAATGCTCGAGGAAAGTGTCAGCGGTGCGAGGAGGCGAAGTTAAAATGCCCTTGATTTGTTAAAATTTTATTCAAGATCAATGTATGAAAAACGAGGCATTCTTTTCTAATTGTATTATGATTCCATTATTGTAATAGAAATTCAAAAACATATGACTATTAGATTCTTTAGGTGCCAACAAAAATTTCTGAAGATATCATATTTAATAAAAAACCTTTCAAAGTGTGGTATAATAAAATGAACTAACCCAACAAAAGTTGAATAGTTATAAACACCTTATTTTCCGAAAAACTGATCAGTTGATTCTGATCGTTGTTTTGCATAAAACTCTCCATAATCATTATACTACTTACTAAATTTTTAATAAAGAAAATACAATATATTTTTCTATGCGTATATTTAAACACTTTAACTTTTCCTTTCCAACGATCGTATGAAATTATTGATCTTAAGTCATATAATAAACAAAAAAAATATATATATTTAAAATAACTTTAAAATTAATTACAAACCGAAAAACCCCTATCCCTCTTATATTGCCCCCAATTACTATCTCTTCTGCGTCTTTTACGTAAATCAATTCACAATGGAGCTTTCCAAAAAATCCCCTCTCCTTCATTGAGATCTCGACTGTCCGTCATACCCTTTTGCCGCACATCAAGGGTACTCCACTCGAAAAACAGGGGCAGCCATCATCATCGTCATCGCCGCCAGAGATCACAGATCATACAAGATTTCCAACTAAATATGGTAGCCAAATAATTTACATCAACTCTTGTGCTCTTTATTGTTCTGTTTGCTGTTGTCGCTATATCTTTTATAGTTGCCATTGCTGTTGTTGTTGCAGTTTTGCGTGATTTGAAGTTTTATGTTATTGCTCTTCTAGTTGTTTCTTGAATTTTTTGTGGGCGTAGCGCGCGCCTGGCTGCCCACTCTTGGATTGCCTTTTTCAGTGCCGCTTTTTGTTTGGTTTGGTTCGGATTTTTGTTTTGTATTTTTTTTTCACTTCGAGAAATTCGATTGGTGGTCAAAGTCTGGTAGCCAAATTTCAAGTGCGTCCTCCCCGTTTCCATCAAAAGAAATCATCAAGGGGCTTTGTGTGCTCACGCCACTTGACACATTTCAATGGAGGGGAGCAGACAAATCAGAAAATAGCTGTTCCCCGGCCCATTTTCAGAGTCCGAAACTCACAAATTACGCGCATATTTTCTAATGAGCTCAACCATGCCGCATATCGCCATGGTTCGAAATCATTCGACGGCTCGCACGGAACGCCTGAGAATTCAGTAAAGACGACATTTTCCGAGAGAAAAGAAAAGTCTTTTTCGTTTGGTGGCACCAAGATTTATGCGTCTCCATCCCAACCCCTTGGCACCACCTCATCCTTGGCAATTGGTGCCAACTGATGGCTTGGACAGACACATATCGTTAGCACAAAAGCCGAAAACTGTCCGCTGGCATTTTCGGTTCCATGTCAAACGCTGAAAGATGCGACAATTTGTGGCGATCCCAAAAAGTGGACAGGAGGGCTAATTAGTGGGAGGATGGGGATGGGGATGGGCACGAAACATATCTTAGTCGTTTAGCTGTCAAGGGGTTAAATGGCGACTCCAGTTGTGCGGAAACTTAATGAAATATTTTGCTTAAATAGCACCTTATATTGATCTATCAGCAAATTATTGTAGATCATTAAAATTTATAAAAATAAGTCTTAAGTTTTAATATTTCCAGGGACAACTACATTAATTATGAACTCTTAGTTACATATGGTTAGAACTTTT
Organism: Drosophila subpulchrella; assembly: GCF_014743375.2. Taxonomy (NCBI): domain Eukaryota; kingdom Metazoa; phylum Arthropoda; class Insecta; order Diptera; family Drosophilidae; genus Drosophila; species Drosophila subpulchrella. The sequence continues at coordinate 5,090,931 of NC_050609.1, read as the reverse complement.
TTATGCGCATACTGTTAAGTTTAATAAGTTTTCAAAACATATAAAAAACTATCTGAATCTTCCTTAAAAATTATTAAAAACAATACTTCCAAAACTGAAATAATAAAAATTTTCCATTTAAATATATTTCTCTTAACTTTAAACTTATACATAGTCAAAACAAAATAAAACAATTGATAGTTTACAAAATATTTTGATAAGGAATAGTATATTTTGAGTAAATATAGTAAAATTCATCTACGATGTTTATAAATTATAATTTCAACAAAGTGTGTACAGTAGGCAATAGTAACCAGTAAACTGCGTCTATTAAGGAAGATTAAAGTTGAAGTAACCCCACAAGAGTCCCAACCTTTCCCATAACATATGCGAATGCAATCGCAGTCTTTTCTGCCTATCTCTATCCCCCTTTTCCTGGCCAGACCCAACAAAACTGTAACCAAACTTACTAACTTTGCCAACGGGCCCCCGCAGAAAAAAGACTAATATAAAATAAATAAAACTAAAAGAAGTCAAGCCCGAAAAAAAGCCACGCCAGCAGCAAGTTTTCCCAAATGCGACACGCGTTGACTTTGGGCCACTGCAGAGACTTGGGATATCTTTTTTGTTTTTTTTTTTTTGTATTATTTTTTCCGTCTGTCGTTTGGGCCGTCTGTGAGTTTCTGGTGGAAGCTGTTGCCACTTCCTCGAACCTCTCGCTCGCACAAAGGCGACATTGCATTTGAACAGTGGAACAAATTTGCAGCTGATTTATGTAAATCGCCGACGAGTTTTATTTAACTTTTTGTTGGTGGTTCCCAATCAGCGTATTGAATGCTCCCGCTCAGCCGCCCACCACTCCCTAATCCTCTGGTGCACTACTTGCTGGCTTTCTTCTCTCAGTCGGCTGATCGGTGCCGTTAGTTGGCCCAAGTTTGTTGGTGGCGTGTGTATCTGAGAGATACAAAACTGCAATTCATTGAGCGAAAATTTTCGGTCGTTATGAATGGAGCAACCCACGCGCCAATACTAAAGTGGCTCTCGTTGCGACCGTTGTTCTTGTAGCTGCTGCTGTTGCTGTTGCACTTACTGCTGGCGTTGTCAACTGCAGTTGGCCAAGATGCGACTCTATATATGAGCTAAAAAATGATTTTTATGTTATTTTAATTTAAAAAGCAATATTTTAATTTATTTTTCAGCTTATGGGTCAAACTTGTAGAACTGGGATATCAAACCTCTGAAATACAAATTAATAAATGCCTAAATATTTTTTCGGCAAAAAATATTAGCTGAACAATTTTCAAAAGTAGTTATGAATGCTTAAGAAAAAAATCTTTTAAATGTTTTTGTTTATTTTAATTTATTATCTATTACTTGCATTTTACATTTTGTAATATTAAAGAACGAAATCATTTTCTGAGTATTCAACTTCCATTTGATTTTCTTTAATCTCATATTCCAAATGTTCGCAACATGTCCCAACTTTGCTTCATTTTTCCTACTCCTGTCCGCCATTACAGGCAATTTTAAATATAAAATAATTTATCAAGTGGCAAAACAAAACACACTTCCCCAAGCAGGCCATAAAATCAAGCAACAGGGGAAAAAATCGATCAATGCCCCAGAGCTGTCAGACATCGTGACAAGCGGCAAAACCAAAGCTCAACCTAAACTCTGGGGTTATGGTTTTTTTTTCTCGCTGTTGGCCAATATTCAAATGCAATTTATGTCATCGCCGCTTGCATTTATGCATTTATGACGTCAGCCTGACCATGGGAAGTGGTTAGCAGTGGTTGTTGTTACTGCTATTGCAGCTGTAGCAAGTCGTAAAATTGTAATGGCCGCAAAAAAAAGCCTGGCGGAGGAGTGGAAAATAAGCCATTCACGGATAAGATTTTGAGACCCGTAATGAATAGCGCTAAAGTGCAAATTAATTACGAAAAACCTTATGCCAAGATTTTTACTAGTTGCAGATACATTTTATGGTCAGAGATACGTTCAGATAATCCCCGCATTTAATGGGCCTTTTCTCACATACTTAACAACTTACTCGTCGCTTTCTTGGGAACAGCAAACGACTAAAGAAAATGATTCTAGGCCAAATAATAAAGGTAATACGAACAAAAGTAGCCGTTGACAATCGCCTGAAATATGATAGTTCCGATCGAAACGGTTCTCCAGACGATTAGTCCGTTTCCTACCCACTGAGCTTTTGAACAAACATTTCATTGATGGGGAAGAGATTTCTTTCGAAATGTTTTTCATTGAATGCATCTCGAATGGCTGTTGAAGCGTTTGACAGTTAATTTGTTTGCATTGACAAAGCGACGGGGAAGAGCAGTAAAATTTCGGCATTTTCCGGTCCCCCGATTTTCAACATTTCGGATCTCGGATCTCGGACATGCTAATGCGGTTCCGGTGTGCCTGGCTAATGGCCAAGAGACAGCATCTTACCAACAGCACCTTAGCCCATGGCCATCAATTTGCATTTGCTGCCCACACTTACGACTCGCGTGCCCTTTTGGCACCTGGGGTTTCTTCTCTTTGGGTCCAAAGTTTTGTCTTGAGCTTCGTTTCATTCATGATTTCATCATCGAGCTATGTGGGCGCAGTTTACTACGATGCGTTTCTTCATTCATAAAAAAATGGGAGAAAAAAAAACCAACTTCATTAAGAAACGCGTGCCCAGCCCTCAACCATTCCCTATATCTCTTTCACCTCTTGGCCAGTTAGTAACCCAATACTTGCTTTTATTTGGTTAGGCTTAAAAACTTGGGGAATGGGTTGTCCGTATTTTCCATATCTTGATTTGCTTCTGGTTTCATCTTCTATCGCTCCTTCGACTCGACTGCGTGCCTCGCTTAATTTTAGCAACATTTAACCCAGTTTTTGGCCACTTCGCTGTTTCTGCCGCTGCTGCTTCTTCGTTCGCTTAATTTTTTGTTTGCTAATGAAGTGTCAACAACAAATTGAATGTCTAACATTTGTTGCATGTCGCCAGTGAAACACAAACAACAACCATCGTTGAACATATGTCTGTGTCTTTGTTTAATGCTTTAAATAAATAAAATGTGCATGCAATTGCAGAAAAAAACGAAAGGAGATTTAATGTAAAACGACAACTGGTTAGCGAATACCCTTTTTATAGGAATTAAATTTTAACTTGTAAAGAAATCCTTTAATATTAATGAAGTAATATCCTAGTGATGGATAAAGCATGATTTTTTTATAAATATATATATGTATGTATATTTTATATATTTTGTTTTTAGGGATTTAAGTAATTTTCTATATAATTTATATACAACACAGAAAGGAAATTTAGTTTTCAATTTCAATACAATTTATAGCCGTTTTAAAATATTTTTTAAAAATCCTTGCAGTAATGTTGTAACTAAAGTTAATTAGAACACTATTTTTTAGTTAATGGAAAAATTGTTGAGTCGAAGGCCATAATCACCAACACTATTTTAGAGGCGGAAACTTATTAGACTTAGTATTGTGAGTTACAGCTAATTTTCTAAAATAACAAGAAATATAACCATGCGGACCATGTTGACAATTTAATACACATCTTATCTAACTGCCTCCCCATTTGAGGCATCAAATACTCAGGAGTTTCCATCTTCCATAAGCTACTTCGAATCCATCGAATAACCATTCAAATCCACCATTCAAAGAGCATTAATATATAATTTATGCCAACACGTAGCCGCCACGTAGGCAGAGGCGAAACGGCGACGTGAACGGCAAACATGCCCTGGCCCAAGGCACAAACCCAATTCATTCATTTGGTTGTTGTTTCTGTTTGCTGCCTGGTGTTGCCGTTGCTGTTGCTGTTGCAATCATCGAACATCGCTTGCCAAGTGTGTCGACTGCGCAGCTACTGCAAAAAGCCAAACTAAAGTTAACATCGACAACAACAACGATCAATTTGCATACAACGGCGGCCGTTTTGTGAATGAAAATATACATTTTTTGTTGTTGTTTTTTTTGTGATTTTCTGGTTTTGTTTTTGGCCGAGAAACAACAACAAATTAAAGCAACAAATGCAATAAATTGTTAAATTTTATTATTCTGCGCCGCAGATACAGGGTGCTGCCGACTTGTACGACCTACGCACAGTGGACACCGCCAGTGGCAACCCACACAACAAACGAAAAACGCGACAAGTATCTGGGTATCTGTAAGATACGCAAGACAAACTACGGACTGCGAGCTGCGACTGTTGTTGCGGCTAATTTGATTTCTGCATTGGCAAACGCTTTGCCAACTAAGCCAAAAGCTGCCGATTGTTGTTTCTGCGGTTTCGGACGCCAACACAAAAGATATGGCCTCAGATACAGATACAGATAGATATTGCTGTAGATGGGGCTACAACAACTTGGTTTTGTTCATTGATCACTTGATTTTTTTTCTGCTCGCTCCTAGTGGTTCGTCGCCGTTGATTCATTCATTTAATTTTCTATTTTCTGTTTCTGTTTCCACCATTTACTTTTCATATTAATTGCTGGCGATGCCAAGACGTAAATGTGATAATAAATTATTACAGCAAAAGACATTTACTGGGTGGGCGTCCATTACAACAACCATAACAACCAGCGACAGACACTCAAGTCAAGTTGAAGCCGATGTTGCTCGGATCGGATCGGCTTGGTTTTGTTGCCTTTGCAAGCCGCTCAGCCGACTGACTGTTTGCTTTATTCATTTTCAATGCGTTTTAATTATATTCATAAGAATTATAGTTACACAAACCGTTTCCTGTCGCCGTCAAGTGAAAGAGCCCACTAAGCAGAACCAATTAAAAAAGGCTGGAAAAGAAATTAATCAACATATTGGCAAGGTTAGCCACCCAATAAAACTATAAAACATAATTTAGTTGTATTTCTAGGAAAATAATATGTTAATTTGATAAAGCAGTTGTAGTTGTAAACATAGTTTGTCTGCTTCGTAATCAGTACATAAATTTTAGGGCTGTACTCAGCTGAATTTTGTTATGGGCGTCGGTGGTGTAGTGGTTAGCATAGTTGCCTTCCAAGCAGTTGATCCGGGTTCGATTCCCGGCCGACGCAATTGAATTTTTTTAATTTATTTTATTATTATTTTATTATATTTTATTTATTGTTAATCTCTTTTTTATTTTATATATTATTTTTTTTATTTTTTTATCAAGTTTTAGAACCATTAAAATAGTTAAATTAACAAAACAAATAATGTGTCTTTTTTAATAAAAATTTATATAAATTTGAATATACCTACTTTTATTTTTTTTAAATTTTATTTTTCTTAAATTAGTTTAAAAAAAACATTTTTGCATACCAAAAAAATATATTACCTGATGGTGTAGTGTAGGTTGGCCAGGGTTTGTTTCCTGTACATAAACTTACAAATCAATAAAATTCAACATTCCTTAGGATGATACCAATAATTTGACTCTTTTCTCAAGACAATAAAAAATATGCAAGACCCTTGATTTTCTAGTTTCAGCTCTCCATAGAATATTTATCATACATACTAAAGCAGTGACCAATAAATGCCCCAATTTTAGTGTCAAGTTCAATTGCTCGAACTGACCACTTGCAACCCCGAAACTGATCGGCTGAAATGCACATAATTTGCTCAAGCGCTCACCAATTCGAACCAAAATCCCGTGCACTTAACGCATCAGTTGCCCTCTCGCCAAGAACTTGGGGGAAAAAATGATGACAAGCGAAATGAGAATTTATATGGGAAGCCATAAAGAAGGCGACGCATAAATAACAAGGCGTTCCAACTGAAGCATGGAACCTGGGCAATGGCAGCCGACAACCGGCAGCTCGAAGATCCCACAAAATCGGGAGAGAAGCTGCCGCACGCGCAACTAATTAAATTAAAGGCGATCTCGCCCAGGTCTCTGGGGTTCCGGATCGGATCGGAATGGTTTTTGGGTCCGTTATGTTGGGTGGGCGGTTGCAGTTTAGTCGTCTGACCAAACTACTTTGTGTGTGAAATTTATGTGCAATAATTTATAAAAAAAAGAAATGAGAGAAAAAAAACATAAGCAGCAGGCAGCGGTGCGCCAAAAAGTTCCCACACCCCCACTAGACGAAAATTGATCGCGCCTAAGCGAAGTGTGCATATTAAGTGCACCCACTTTCCAAGCCAAATTGGCAAACGCCTCCATTCTCTGGCAGATCGGTTACGTTTTTTCCTCATTTTTTGTTTTTTTTTTGTATCTGCCTTCTTTTTATGGAGCAAGTTCAGTTCGAGTGACTGACCCATGTGTGCTGGCTTTTTTGTGTAGGACAATGTGGCACGCGACTCGGCCACAGATCGCGGATCACGTGGGGCTATATACTATACATTATACTACTCCTCCTCCACCTCCACACAAAAGCGAAAATTCTGCGTGCGAACTTGGCATCGACAAGTGTAGGAAATGACGTCGTAATGTCTGGTCGCAAAAATGTTTGTGGCCGGTTTTTTTTTTTTGCGGGGGTTGCTTTGTGTGTATTCCACCCACCTGAGGCGCTGATCTGCCAAATGTCGGTCAGTCATGAGAAAATTCACACATATACGCTGAGTTCAAGGGCGGACCAAACCTTTTTGGCACACGCCACGGGCGTCTAGATGATGCAAGGAAAAAGTATCTGAAAACGGAGGCGTTTTTGGCACGCTTCGATCTGGAACGCCTCTTCGCCATTTTGGCCCCCACGTCTTTCAGCTTGCAACTTGCACTTTTTTCCACTCTAGATGCGTATGTCATTGTCGTCTGGTCGTGTGCCGACTCAAATAAATCAACATGTTGCTGCCTATCTTAGGCATCCGGTTCGCCCAGGCTCAATACCTATTTCTACACAATATTTCTTATTACCTACCTCGATCTTTTTTTTTTCAATTTTTTTTTTGGTTTTTGTTTTTAGCGCATTATGCAAAAGGCGACTCAATCAAGGCATTTTATTAAGCATTTTCAGGGGTTTTAATTTGCACTGGTTGAGTCGCAGCGTCGGCTCGCATTGTTGTTGGCTGTTTGGCTTTTTGGCATTACTTTTTTTCTCTTTCGGCCATGTCAGTGTGAGGCTGCGGCCACAAACATGGCAGTCAACAAATTTACGACATAATAATTTACATTTATCTGCTGCAACGAGGCAGTCACACTGCCACAGCAACAAAAACAACTGGATCGCGGCATAAGTGCGTGTGTGTATTAATAACAAGAAAGGAAAAGTCCGTAACCCCGTGGCCGAAGTGAAAATGTCCTTGCAAGGGCATGAAAGTAAAAATGGAAAAAATACCATATTCCAAAAAAATTAATTGTACTATTAAAGCACAAAATTTAAATTATTTAAATTTAAAACCTTTTAGTCAAGTTAATTTTTAAAAATCTACTAGGTTCCTTACTAAATACTTTTAGTAGCTTATGTTTAGTTTAAGGACTGAATAAAATGCCTGATAAATATATGGTAAAGTGGACTTTGTTGAGAATTCCAAAGAGTATTTTTAATAATATGTCTTGAGCACACCGACTTGAGAGAAGAACCTCACCCGTTCTTAGGTATCTTCAGGTGAGGGTATCAAAAGCCAGCGCCATGTTGTTTAATAAGTTACCTTCTTGCGATATGTCGACGTCAGACGCAGACGTCGCCTCTTTATCAGTTTATTACTTGGCAAACTTTTCATTTTAATATCATTCGCATTTGCGCAATGCATTTTGTTTTTTTTTTTTGTCTTTTTTTTTCATTTTGTATCTTTTTATGCCGCAGTTGAGCGACTTTTAATTTTGAACGCCTTCTTGGCAAGGCCTCTGCAAAGGAATCGGGTTGGTTGAGCGACGACGACGACGACGACGGCAAAGATGATAAATGCTTACCGGTTTTGCCTGTCAACCGGTGAGCTAAAATAAAAACTACAGCAAAATAAATACAGACCCTGGGATAAGGCCCGGTGCACTTTGAACCGAGCGCCACGTGTGGAAAACTTATCTTAGTTCAAAGTCAAGGAGCAGTTCCCCATTTCTCAATCTCTTTATTGCCGAGGAAACTTCGAAAATCGATAGAGCTAAAAATTGCCGGCAACGTTTTCCTGCAATTTCCCCAACTCTCTGTCAGTTTTCTTCGCTTTTCCTTGCTGGCGTAAACTTTTTTGTGGGCCCGGTGAATTTTCATGAATGAAAGCGGCAATCTATAGCATACTTTACAGGGCGCCTGCGTTGCCATTTTGATGGGTGTGTGTGTGGGTGCGTATCGGTGTGATTGCGGAAGTTTGCTATGACGAAAGCAAGGCCCTACAATGTCCTTGACTGCGGAAAGTTTCACACAACAGGTGGAATTTTAAAGACGTCTGTGTCTGCGCCGGTTTCTTTCCCCATTTTCACTTTCCCTCAATTTCGTTTGACGTAGTTGGGCAGCAAACAAAGTTGCGCGACTCGTAAATTTTCATTAGACGACTGTACAGTCGACACATTCGTCGATAAAAATAGTTCCAGTAATTAAAAGGCCAACAAGCGTGGAGAGCTTTTTTATTGGATAATCCAATTTCATTAAGGGTTTTCATAAAAGCAGAACGGATTAAAGTTAAGGGATTATTCTTAAACAGATCTGCAATTTCTAGGTATTTTATAGAGCTCTTGAAAAATCTCCTAATTTTAAAATAAACCCAATACTAATTTCCTAAAAAGAAATATATAAATACTTTCAAGTAGAAAAAAAATAATACAAAAATATAACAAAATATAAATGTAATATATAACGTATAATATAATATTTAATAATTTTAAAGCTTAAGATCATACTCAAATTAATATTATAATAAACATAAAACCTTCTAAAATACATTTAAGTTCAAAAATCTTAAAGATTTTAAATCTCTAGCTGAAGTTCATCTGATAATACACAAATCCAAGAGCAAATTCAATGGCAGAAGCTCCCCGGACAAAGTCGCAACACGTTTCCATGGTGAAATGTTTTGTTAAAAATAGTCGGCTCAGAAGCCTGACGTGGCTAACGATGATTAAGCCAGCCATGAAATTATTAACTTGTTTTCGCGACTCTCGACACAAATGTTACCATAAATGGTGCGATGAGAGGGAGAGAAGCGAAAACCGCAATTAAGCACAAATCACAAAGTTTGCCCAAACTTGGTTAAGACCAGTCAAAGGGAGCCAAAGAAAACAACCGAAACAGCCGAAACGATGAGATGATGGTTGAAAAAAAGCAGACACTAAATTTGTGGTGCCTACTTTTGACCAAATTTGGCGGAGTCTTTTTTATGAATTGTATAATATGCTCATACATTGTCTGAGCATTAAAATCACTTTGTTACTTGACCTGTTTTTCGACTTTGGCTTAAAGAGTGCCAAAATAAAATGTAATTTTTAAGTGTCTGACATTTCGTTAAAGAGCTTTTGGGTTTTTTTCTTCGTCTTCGACTGGAAACTCTTGAATGGAACAGCATGAGAAGTGAGATCTTGGGACACATTTATATGGCCTGTCCTCAGCGCTAGGTGCAGCCAACAATTCGCTGTTAATTAAGAATAACATTCGCAATGATTCATACTGATGCATGTTAAGACTTTTCCACTTCGTGTTCAGCATTAATTTGCCGTGAGATTATCAACATTAGACCAGGAGCAAACAGATTAGTGTCCGAAATCAAATCTAAATCAGCAAGGAGACATCTTTGAAATAGAATTAGGTCGAGAGTTGTATGCTCTAAAAATGTTGAAAATTTTTTCTAAGTGACTTTATTTAAATATATAAATATATTTTAAGGCAACTTCAGTAATTATATTGCTTACTTTAGTATATAATGCATACATATTATGAAATATATATATTGTAGTCTGACTCTGATTTTCTGTTGAACAAAGAATAGTAGTAATATCGAGATCATATGTATAAAAAATACTACCATTTTTGATATATGATTTTTAATTTTTTAAGATTGATATGTCAATTGATATATTTTTTAATGAATATATATTGTCCAAGAATATACATATTAAGATTTAAAAATTCTAAAACTTCTGGGTGATTAACCTTTTGCAGGGTATTATAGAAACCATTTTTAAAACGCAAGTTGTCAGCCGGCAAAAAGAAATTTCATGTACTGCTTGAAGGAAAAAGAAAATACTGCCGGGGCGAGACGGGGAAAAGTGCAGAGCACTGAGATCCGAAAAACTATTTGAAGTTATTTTCGCACAACTTGGCCTGACACTCGTCTGTGTCATTGTTGTGTTGGTGTTGTATGTGGTGTTGTGTTGTGTCTTGTTGCTCTTTTTGTTGTTAAAGCGTGCCTGTAAAGTGTTTGCATGCCAGAGTGAAGACAACAACAAAAAATAAGGCGAACAATGTAGGCGTATTTTGATTATGATAAACTGGCGAATTATGTTGTCACTTTGCATTTTTCTTATAGAATGAAATTATATTTTATAAGCGCGCTGTGCAAGTCAAGAGAGTTGTTCGGCTTGTTGCCGTTGCTCTTGGCTGCCATAAGACTCGGAAAATATTTACATGTCATGGCATTTGAAGGGATTTATGTGGCCCCAATGAGACCTGCCTGACTTGTAGACGACGACACATCCACCCCGGACTTTCCGCCATGAAAAATGACGAAAGCGAACCGAGGAAACCAAAACAGAAAATACCTAAGAATTGTATTAGCCATCGGAGGAGTAAAATTGGGTGGAGGAGAATCACCTATCCAGAAAAAAAATATCTCTTTGCACATTTCTCTTTTGTTTTCCGCCCAATTTGTTTGGCTTAGCAAAGAGATCAAAATTATATAGACAAACGTTTAATGGCCCCAATTCCCTGTGTATCCGTATCTGTGGCTAAATATAAACAAGCGCAAACTATTTATATCGCTCCACGTAACGAGTATTAGCTGCTGATTATTATTGAACAACAAGCGAAAATGCTTTCAGCTAATTATTTGCCGACGTCAAGTTCATGAGAATTTGAAAGTCTCGAGGAAAATACAACTATGACGTCGCTATCATCTAAACAAATCCAAAAGCAAACCGAAAAATGTGGGGGAGCGAAGTAAACAAGGCCTATCTATATGTCGGTGCTCTATAGATTTTTGGGCTAAATATAGGCTTGCAATTTCTGGTTCGTCATAAAGAGGAAAGGAGCTCTAAAAATACCCCGAAAAGAGGAAACAAGGAAATGGGCCACTAAATCAATAAAAATCCCAGCACCAACGACGTGACACACTTCAGTTTGGATCAAAAATTCCACTCGACAACACTGCGAACATTAAAAATTACAAGATATATCAAGAATGTCTAGGCCTCCCTTCCACACCCCCTCTCGCTATAGGGATATATCTATATAAATATAAAATTAATGGCAATCTGGCAGCGTAAACACGACAAAATTTGTTCTTGCCTCTAGCCGTGTGCCTTGGCCCATTGTCCCACAACCAGATAGTTTTGTGTCATTAGCCCAAGATACGAGGGACTGCCATACCATCCATATGGCTGAGATGGAAAAGCCGAAACGAAAACTGAAAATTAATGATGCAACTGCGAAGTGTGTCACGGATGCCCCGGCCAAAAACGAAGAGATCCAAGAACCCAAAAGATATTTCCTCACAGATATTTTCTCCTAGCACTCACAAGGCGAAGAATCTGCTCATTAGCAGCTGACAATATTGGAAATTGGTTCACATTCGACTTGCACGGTTGCCAGGCCCCCTTTGGTGCTTTTAATCAAACGGATATATATTCCCCGATATCGCCAGCTATAAGGTATACTACATACTTTCAGCCAAGGGACTATATTTAGCCGTGTGACATCTATATATCCGTGTATATTATGCTGATTGACGCACAACGCTTTTGAGAGCGGGTTCGATGACGCCGCTTGACTTATCTCTATATAGTTACACGTAGGCAACTTTATCTATCCTATCGGTTATCCATAGTCTGTGACGTTCATGCCAATTGATAGGGAAAATATTCGCAAATTAATACGTGAAAATTTGGTTCAGGAGTGCAAAAATTATAGTATAGTAATTTGTACATAGTAAGATCAATATTATTCCTTGATCTTTAAATTTCTTCTCTTGATTCCTAAGACCTAATCCAAAAAATCCAGTTTTTCATTTAAAAAATTTAAGAAATGTCTAATGCCCATAGTAAGCACGAAAAACCCACTGATAGACGTCCCAAGAAAAATACCCCACTAAGCTAAATGAAAAACAATGAAAATCAATCATAAAACCGAAACTCGGATCACTCGGCATATGCAGCCGTAAAAAGTTGCGCATTTGTCACAATTCTAAAATTAAAATGCCCCAATATCTTCCATTTTACCCAGCACAACAAATCGTAATATAAACTATCAACGGCATTTAGTGGGATTAACTTTTTGTGGCCGAGACGGCAGTGTCATAAATATCCAAAAGCGAAAAAAACGCGCTGCCCATGCACGCCCCATAAATAAAGCCATTAAAATGGAATTCAACGAATTTTCAGCGAGCGGCAAAATGCATACACCCAATCCATCAAAATAAGAGAGAGGGAGATAGTAAAAGCCAAAACCCGAAAAATGCAGCGGAATCTATTTATTCCACCCATGTGATTTGCCAATCATTGTTGGGATATTTTTAGATTTCGCCCAACGCCAAGGAATTGAACGTCATTAGATAAGTACGAGTAGTGTGTGAGTGCCTAAAATTACCTTGACCGAGGGAGGAAAAAATAACACAAAGGTCTATAAATAGATGGAAAATCTACGTGAGCATCTAAGGCGAACGAGGCTGATTAAGCGCCACAGTATTTATGAACTTGGCGTGGAAAATTTATATTCTAATTATTTTGCTATTTGCACGCGGTGCTTTTCACGTCATCTCCGCGAGATCGATGGGGATTTGCCATTTGTATCTTAAAATCTCTCTGCAGTTAATTGTTTACTGACGTATCCAGCGGATCGAGAGATCGCCGGCAGACCGCCTGCTGACTTTGGCCAATTTAGGTCTTGTTTCTTTGGCCGGCACACGTATTTCCGCGGGCTCTCTCTATTTTCAGCCAGCTGATTGGGCATTTCAGCCAATTTTTCCCCATCGCCCCACCACTCGCTGTCAGTCTTGCCCCTCACTATAATAATAATAAAATAAAGATGAACGAACGAAATTTTGATTTGTTTTGGTTGTCGATTTTTTCTGTGTTTTTGGCTAAATATGTTCATCGGAAAGCGTTTTTAAAATTAGTTCGAGTGAGCCACGCGTTTTATATTTAGATGATTGCCATGTTTTGGCGTGTGAGCGCCAACAAAAAAAACAGGAGATCAACATAAATAGAGCATGAGTACCTATCAAACACATTCGTGCAATCTATTTCCGATGCCATTTTAATTTGACCCACTTTCACCAGGCGAAACAGGCTGAATCGAGCAGCTTATTCCTAATTGGGATTGCGCTGAGTTATTATTTATGAATATTCATGTTGGTGCCAAAACCCATAGAGTCTGCAATTAGACAAAAGCAATGGGGCAGTGGGCAGCTGCTAAACAATTGGCAGACAGTTGGATTTAAGCTTTCCAAAATCGAGGCTGACAAAGAGACAGCGCGGAGAAAGTGTTAACTAAAGTGATTGTTCATGTTGAAAATCCTGAAAATATTCCATGAAAAATAGAGGCATTTTTTTAACATATATTTTATTTTTCATGCCAATTTCCTATAAACAAAGCTGAATTCAGCTTATTTTCTAGTAAAATTGTTTCTAAATAACAAAACCAAAAACTAATATTATTATTAGTTCTTAAAAGCCTTTAAATAAATTTAAAATATATCTATATGATCTTCAAGCTGTCTTATAAATACAATCTTAATTTGCCAAGTTTATCGGCCATAAATATTCACCCTCTAATCAAGTTTAGACTTTTCCAAAGAACACTCTGCAATATATCTAATACCACTAATTATCATACTAATTTTCTAAATTTTATGCACTTGTTTTGGAATACTGACAACTAATAAAAAACCGAAAGTCAAATTCAATTCTCACCTCATTTTTCGCCAGAGACAGGGGGAAAATGGCGCTAGGTTTGGATTCTCTGTTTCTCCGATTTTTTGTGTCCCCCTGAGATTCTCCGCCCACTCCGCATCTCTTGCTCTATTTCAGCCAATGGAATATTTTTTCGGGGTCTCCAAATGTTTAAATTTCCAATTTGTGTCTCTGAACAACAATATTCCCCCCTTTTTCCTGTTGACTGCAGCAATTTACGGCAACATGCCAAGATCATAAAGCATATTATGATGGTCATAAATTAAATTAAATAAAATATAAAACAAAATATCAAAAATTTTATTTATGAATTTACAAAGAAATTAAGTCAGACGAATGGAAAATAAAATTGAACTTTATCTCTGGTCCTGACAATTTACAAGTAGAGAAATTTAAGCACTATCAAAACGGTTGTTAATAAATACATGTAAAAGGTGTATATTATATAAGGCATAGGTGGTGTATAAATTTATTCACACCTCAACTCTAAAGACGACGCCCACTTGGCGATTGGTTTATGGCTCTCACCTATGTGGCCCCAAAACCAAAATGAAGTTGGCTTGCGTAATGCGCAGCAATCAAGTGCGTTTTGAATCGGAGTGAAAACTACACAAAGTCCCCCCATTGGCAGCTGGTAGGGCTGAGAAAAACAAAACAATTCAGCACCGAGGGCAATCGAAAGACTTGCCAACCAATAACAAGTGAATAGAAAGAGCACTAACTCAAGTGTATCCCATAGATATAACCACCGATTCGAGTGGAAGCGGGATGGCAGCAAACGAGTTGCATTGCCAGTCAGTCGAGTCAATACGCTTTTAATTACGGCCTACGCGAGAGCTGTAACTCAAAAGTTGCCCTAACAAAACTTTTCACCATTTACGGCAAAACGCGGACCTTGGCTAAAACGACAGATAGACAGACTCAAGCCAGGCTTGGCATTGATGCCAATGTTTGTTTGTTTGTTTGTCAAGTTAAGTTTTGTTTTTGTATTTTTTTCTGTCGTGTATCTGTATCTGTGTCTGCGCTGGGCGCGTGCCATGTGTCATCTGGCTTGCGACTCGCGACTTGCGACTATCTAACGCCTCTGCCTCATCAGCCGTCTCCCCAATTGACCCACGCACGTTCAGCAACGTTCTCAATGAGATAACACGGCTGAGGAAACCCACACATCCGCGAAATTGGCATATAGACAGATATAGATATCAGTGCGATGTTGGATATTCAGATAGGCAAGGCATCAAGCCACAAAAAGGGTGAATAAATTAGCTGATCAAGCTGATTTTAAGGTCTGTGAATACAAAAACTTTTAAATATTGAGTGTTTCTTCATTTCCGAAACTCTAAAAATAAATAAAATATTTTCAGTTAATTTGCTTAATATTTGTTAGAATGTTTACAGTTGATTTTCTTAAATATTCTAAGAAATTTAAAATAGTGTTTTGAAAATACCTCTTAATTAGTAGGACTTGCATCAACCATTTCCCATTTGACATTAAAGATCACCGAAACATTTTGTTATCCATGTTACTTAGGGTATAAACAGAGGCCTACCTCACGCCAAACACCGAAAAAACATTAATTAGTTTGTTAAAAAGCCAACAAAAAAGCCAACAATGAATGTCAGCTAATTTATTTATTTGTCTGTACCAGGCAGCTTTATTGGAGACCCGACCTGTCCTGGGTGCGCTGTTGTTGAAGCCACTGTGCTACCAAATTGAGGAAAAGGTGCAGTGGTGCTGCTACCAGTCATCACCTGGGAGCTCAGCTGGTCTTAAATCCGCAGAACGCCCGCCACATCTGGGTGCCAAGCATGTCCATCTTTGGATGAACAGCAATCAAAATCAAACTGGCAGTCAGCAGGCAGCAAATAATTTACAATGGCCACAAAAGTGTATTTTTAAATTGTGCAAACTATTTTCGTGGGTGTTTTGTCAGGGGCTGGGCACCCAAGTACCTCTCACGTTTTTTCCTTAAACACAAGCAAAACAACACCATAACAATCCCAAAAACAACGTCACTAGAAATTTACAATAAATATTATAGAAAATTTCTGAACAGATTTTCCTATATTTAGCGTAATGAGTTTTCATTTTCCTCGATACTGACTTGATGAAAATCGCACAAGTACGTTGGCCTACAGGTGGCCGACGGCCTCTACATTCGGTCCCTTTCCATCTCTCTATTTTGACCATATCCATAGATCCCCTTCTCTTGCAGCCCCTTACAGAATCCTCGATCGGTCAGCATTATGTGAAGGTTAAAAATAATCGGGAACGTATGCGATTTGTATTTATTTTGTTTGGCAAAAACTTTCACAAATGAGGCAAAGTTCTATTTTTGGGTGGGGGCGCATATATCTGTATCTGTATCTGTGGCCGTATCCCTTGTGTATCTGCCAGATATCTGACGTACTCTGTTGTTGTCTGGTGCTGAACTTTTTGCCGGCAAAAAACGAAAAGAAAACACTTCCCCAGGTGTTTATTTTTAGGTCATGGCGTGTGCTCCAATCAACACAAAAAAAGGTGTCTGGTTGGGCTTATGTTTGAATTTTATCACCTGAGGTTGGGTTAATTTACCCAAACCCTTTACTGATTACGGAACTCAAGGGACTGACTGAGTTTTGTGTTTTCCTATTCACCATCAAAACATTTTAATTTCCGTACTATTTCTGGCTGCAATTTTGTTTATGTTTCCCAGAAAAAACAGTGCGGAATAAATTCCTCTGCACATTGCACATCTGACGTGCAACCTTGTCCTTAGCACATGAAAACTGTTGTTTCATTTACAATGTGAACGAATGATAAACATATGAGCCAAAATTCCAAACGCTGTCAATGGAATTTTGGAAAACAGACAGAATCAGAACAGGAAAACACGGAAGCAGTGCAAAAAATACTTTAAAATTTTTACATTTTCGAATTTTCAAGAAAAATTTTATGTTTTGGGGTCTTATGTTGAATAAAAGATGATTACAAAACCCTTTATAGACTGAATTTAAATATTATGAAAATCTTTTTATAAAATCAGTCAAGCATAAAATCATTTATTCACCACCCAAATAAATCAATCATCCTAAGAACTCTTTGATATTTTATAATTCTCACGAAAATCAGTCACCAGAACTTATGGTCAAGCCCTTCTTTGCCCACTCCAGTTACGCATATAAATGAAGCGCTTTTCATTAACTGTCTTAAACATTGTGAGGGGTTTTATGGGAAAACAAAGTTCCCGACCCTTTATATATGCAAAAAGCTTTTCAAAGACTCAACTGTCCAAACTGACTTGTTTAACTTAATAAAAGTGCCCCAATTACCCGAAAATTACCTAAACAATTCGCTCTTTCGAGACACCTCAATTGTGAAGTATTTCAGACAGACACTGCCAAAACACTTGCTCAAATATTTATCAAACAACTTGCACCCTGACCTTTGGTGGCTACCGGAAAAAGAATCTCGAAGATACAATGCCCAGACATAGCACCGAAAAACTGTCCATAAATGGTCAAGTGAATCATTTGTTTAGAAATCGGTACATTTTTGGCGGCCGGCTCATGCAAACAATTCGGATGGGATCTCAGTGTGTTTACGTCGATGCGAAAATTTCAATGGCTAATGGGCCGCAATTTTCGCGCACACTGATGACGTATTTTGGGAAATCATAACATTTGCCAGCCGCTAAAAGTCTCACACAAGCGCACACAATCGATGGATACCGAGAGGTATATGCTTAAACTTTTGGGGGGACGGGTTAGGGGAATGGGTTCGTAGTACCTGTTGTATTATTTTTACCTCAAGCGAGACCGGAGAGAAGTCGAATTCGAATTCGAGAGAGAGAGAGAGAGAGAAACTCACCACGGCGAAAAGGCCTGGCAAACTGTTGATTGGCTGGAGTGCGCGTGCGCGATGAAAATGGCTGCAGCGTAGGAGGCAACCAGACCTACGATTGGATCGACATCGGGCCCCAAAACCGGCCGGCTATACCATACACACACCTATATAAGTATGCTAGAGATATATGACGTCGGTGAGCGTTACGATTTCCCCGCCCGAGAGCGGGTTTTTTTCGATTTCGACTGTGAGGCGCGTGCCGCTCGAGAAGGGGCACATATAACGATGAAACTGGCGCCCGACGATGCATCGGTATGCGTGAGCGAGCCGCGATGTTGAGTTTCATTCATAAAAACCGAAAGAGGGCGCATCTCGTGCCTCAGTTGTGTTCGGACAAGCAAACGCGACGGTTGGAATAGAAGAAACTAAAAAGCAAGCCAGCAAGCAAGCAAGCTAGCAAGAAATCAAGAAAGCAAATCTAAAGCAAACATTTATATAGATATTCAAACGGTTGATATCTATTGGAAAATTCTAAACAAAAGAAAAATAAGAAAATAACAAATCGTTTTGTGCAGTGATACAGCGAAAGAGCAGTGCCAATAAAAACAAATAGAAATAAATAATGCTCCATTATTAAACTAAAACTCAAGTAAAAGTGAAAGGATATTGCGGCAGTTGGCGACGGCATGAATGAAAAAAGCCCACAGCCCCATAAGATGATTACACGAGCAGTGCTTTATTGATTTTTGCCCCGCAGTGAGAACGACCGAGACTTTCGTGCAGCTGACAGTGAAAATTATTTAGACCGTCTTAGAGCGACGAAAAGCCGAGAGGGCTACACAAAAAAAGCCAAAGGAAAATCCCTTTGAATTCTTCTGCAAGTGCCATTGCGATCCAGGTGGGTGTTTGTTTAGCAGTGATGCAAAAGGAAACTGTTTTCGTGATGTGTTCTGTCTAGGTTGTCACATAAAATATCTTACATTTTATTCACTTTTTTAATAAAATGACATATGTTCGCTGTGAGCTTGCCTGAATTATTGGCCAACAAATTTAATTTATAAGAACGCTAAGAGAGCATAAATTTGGATGCTGATTTATGTGTGCCGCGTCAAATTGGAAATTCAATGTTAGAGGAAGAAACATTTTTTCAGAATTTTTATTGGCATTTGATTGAGATTCAAGGTGTCTTTTAAATAAGTTTTATAAAAGTGTTTCATTTGTTTGTTGAAAATTATTTATATATCTAAAATATTTTAAAAAAGAATTCCTTAGGTATACAATTAGTGTGTTTCATAGAACATTCATTTTAAAACAAAAATTCTTATTAGATTCTCATTGTGAAAAAATAAATTAGTTCCTTGATTTTGTTTTCTTTTAGCCTATAAACTTGTTGCAATAATAGTCCCAAAAATATATAGAAAAATCAACAACCCTTGCCTCCTCTTGCCAGTCGGCGTATTTTCTTTTCCCAGATTTAGTTGAAAGATATAAAAATTCATTTAACGCATAATAAAAATTTCTGCACGTTATTTAGATAGCACCTGTGAGCAGGCACAGCCAAGCGGCAAAATTTACGACTGCAACTATGTATTCCTAAATTTATGTAGCCGAGCACAAGTCTATCTGTATCTGTATCTGCATTAGCCATTTGCAGTTTTTGAAATTAAATTATTGTCATACACTTAGCGCTCAATTAAAATAGCAATCTGCTCAGCTCAGATGTTTACAATTTGATGGCAAATTTTTGGTCCGTCTGCATTCCCCAAATTTACATAAACTTATATCCCCAGAGGTCCGCCCCCGTAACGCCCAAAAACTTTTCCCGCTAATGCATTTCCTAGTGGCGCTTTTTAATGCCACAGCCACAGTGCATACGAAATGGAAAAACAATTAGCAAAATGATTTACATGCAACCTCCCATAACGAAAACGCGCGGAATGGAAAAGCAAAAGATCATTTATCAATTTTTAAAGCTTTTCCATCACTTTTCGTCAATTTTCGTATTTGGGAAATTAATTATGAGATCAAAACAAAAGGTGCCGACGTGCGTTGCTGGGTCGTAGAGTTCATTTAACACTTGCCGCAGTTGCCAAATGGCACTTTGACATACCCCCTCCTTTGGATCTACCACTTTAAGTGGCCAAATGCATGAAGTTGCCGTCGGGAGTTTTTTTGTTTTTCGTTATGCGTTTTTGTCTGCCAAGTCAAACAAGAAAATTTTCATTTAAGTGCCCACTAAAATGATTTCGAACAAAAAAAATCTTTATAAAAATATACATATTCGGTGTGGTGTGGTGTTGTTGTTGTTGTTGTTGTTGTCTGGCCCGCGGCTGTTTATTTTCATTAATTGTTCTCATGAGGAGGGAAAAACAGGCAACCAGAGCTGTTGGCATGAAAAGTGTGACAAAGTGTTACGCATGCAAAAGACGGCGGCAAAAGATACATTTTCATGTTGTCCATGTTAACTTGTTGGACACTCCTGGTGAAGGGAGGAGGATGGGGATATGGATGGGGATACGGATGGGTGGGGTTCCCACTGCTCCCGCTGTGTGAATGATGGACTTTGTTGCCGCCCGGCCATTCCATCATCGTTTCGTTTTGGCTCCGTGTCGCATGCAACTTGCATGTTTTCTATCTATGTATCTGCAAGATACTCTTACTCCTCACACACCAGCACACTCACACACTTGACTAATGATCGCCATCCCTTCTCCTTTAAACGTTTCTCCAATTTCTTTTCATATTTATAACCAAAGATAATAAACCAAAACAAAAAACTTTTATTATTATTGTTATTATTAATTGAGATGCCAAGGTTGGGAATGCAAATCTGGCGATACTTGAGCACCGGATAGTATTGCACAAGATCTCCCAAGACAACAAACTTGTAGTTTATTTTTGGAGCCGTTAAGTAGCCAAAGGTCGCTTAGCACGTCTCAACATTTAATCCTCAATGAGGTCTTCACAATGCTGCCAATGAAAACAAATGGTCAAAAAACCGGGGTCTGGGGGTCAGCCTGCCATGGCCTGTCCATATCCCCTCCTCATTTGCCAAAGCAAACAAATTGGCGCCCATCTATCGAATTGTTAACACTCTCGACTGGGGCGAAATAAAAAAAAATAAGAAAAGAAAAAAGATAAAAGAGCATATAGAACCCCAAGAGGAACTATCTATGGAAATGGCTAGAGCAGCGACAGCTGCAACCGGTTTGGCAAAACTTAATTAAAATAATATCAACATAACAATTTTTTCATGCTCGACGCTTTTTTTTCTCTCCGCCTTACCTCTTCCTCATCGAGCCGTTAAATGTATCTTTCGGATATCCATCTCACTCTGGCGCACAGCCACTGCCAATATTCATTCATGGCAAAGAGATCTTGACGTGTGTTGTCTGTCCTACTACACTAAAAACAAAATCAGGAAAAATGCTATGCAAAAATATGCAGAGTGAAAGAAGTCAGGGGATCCGGGCCGGAGACAAGATTTACAATATACATAAACGGAACAGTGGCGATTGGCTAAGATGAACGTAGAGTGGAAAAGTCTGCACAGGAAAATATAAGCCCTAGGAGATTTTTATAACGATTGTAGTCGGTAGAAGTAATGTTTCCTATCAAGCTTTTTTGTCAAGCCCAGCAGTAGTAATTTTCTTAGCCAGTTGCCACTGTAGATAATCAACAGCTTTGCCTGGCCGTTGTTGGTTTTTCTTGATTTTTTTCTTTTTTTAAGGGAGTGTCAATTGTTAGCCAAGTTATTAAGAACCACAGGGGAAGACAAAGACCGGGCCAAGAAGTCCAAAGAGGTGGAAGTGGCTTCGATGCTCTCCAACCAGTTTTCAGACTTTGAGAGGTTCGATTCGAGGTATTGGATTTTATACACATTTCGGCCGCCCGCGGATGATTCATGTGGCAAGAGAAGAAAAAGATACAAATCTTTGATCGACTGTAAAAATTATTGACTCGGGCGCATAATTTTATGAATGAACAAAACACAAAAGGCTCAGGCACAGGCACAGCACGCGCTGGCTCAACACACAACTAAAAGTATCTCTACATGCTGTGTGTCTATCTGTATCTGTATCCGTATCTGAATCTGAAACTGAGCATGAATCTGTGGTTCAGTCGGCGGCCTACAGTTTTGAATGTAATTTCACTCGCCGAACGTCTCGTCGAGTGCACTTTGCCATGGAAATTATGCGTGAAATCAAATGTAAATAAAAAAGCAAAAGTGCCAAAAGCGGCGAGCTGCGGCTGCCTCTTCGTAAAATGTCGGATACGCCGTGGCACGGTAGTTATTTTGGCGCATAGCTGCCTGTCAACACAAGTGCACTTGTAATGCAAATCAACGCGGTCAAGCCTTCGCCACAGAAAAAAAAACGGAAAAACTGAAAAAATAATAATAAAATAAAACAACACTCGAGAGCTGGGATGACGCCACATCGAGCAGATCGAATGAATGGTGGGGGAAGACCCAGACCCAGTGCCGAAACTCGTTGCAGATGGCAATCGCAATTTCGGTTAGTTTATCCGTGATAAACATACAGGCAAAACTGCAAAACTACAAAATTAATAATAAGCCAAGTTTATGAGACATTTGTTTAGAAAAATTAGCCGGACAGGCTCTAATTGAGAGACTTGCATAAGTTCGCGGCGGTGGGATTGCGTAAGGTCACCGCCTGACCCACTTCCCGGGATGTGGGTCCCCCAGTGCAAAACCCCAAACCTGGGTGATATGTGACCACTTCCATGGGAAAGAGGCCAGTTCTACTTCTCAGGGCTGAGCCAAGTGCTTAATCGATCTTAATTTAATTGCCTGCGATCGTGGGCGCAGGAGGCGAAAGTCTGCGACAGTCTCCGAAGACGACAACTCGATGGCAAATTAAATTGTTAAGTAATTTCACCACTTGATGACCCGAAAGCACTCACTCACCCATCGACGGATTGGTTGTTATGCAATCGAACAGCTGTCGTGGCAAATCAATTGAAAGCCAAAGTGCGCAGCATTCGCATTATGATTTTGCATGAGTTTGGGCTCCATCTGCGGTTACCAACTTTGATTACACTTGACATTTCATCTTCAATTTACCATGAAATATACTATATAATTTTTCTTCGGAATAATGAGTAGGGAGTTATAAGTGTATGTCTGTGTAGGGACTTCTCCATTGTCACCAGTTCTACATATTTATTTTATTAAAAACAAAATTTGAAACAGGAGATAAACATGTTGCCTGTTGATCATTTAAACTTTTTTTTTTTAATGTTGTTTTTTTGTTTAGGTTTCCATTTTTTTTTCAAGTGCTTCAAAATATTGACAATTTTCGTATCTTATAATTAAATTTCCCAAATTATAATCTATATTTCCCCATCTTTATTGCAGGCGGCGTAGCCCCTGGAACTCCATCAGCGGCCATGATCATGGAAGGGCTTGAAACCCTGGTGGCGCCAACGCATCACGCATTCCTGCTCACCGAGACGGCCGCGGCCGCCCACTTCAATGTGCTGAGCTTCGACACCTGTCTGTTCAAGACGAGCACGGCGGCCCAGAGCAGCGGCAGTCCCTCGACGGCCACCTACCTGAGTCCCGCCCAATTCGGTGGCAACCACGGTGGCGCCAGCACCAGCAGCTCCCACAACTCCTCCGCCGCCTCCTCGTCGTCCTCGTCCTCGCTGCTGCACTACACCACCGCATCGGCAGCCGCTGCCGCTGCAGCAGCCGCCGCCGCCGCATCCGCGTCCGCCAACAATTCGGTGCTCCGTGCCCGCAACCAGACGGCCACTCCCACCCAGGGCGGCAGTCCGGGACACGTGGCCGTTCAGCCCAGCGCCACCGCCAGCAGCGGACGCAGCTCGGCCTCCCATCTCAGCCTGCTGAACACCAGTGGCCAGCACAGTCCCGCCTCCTCGGCCGTCGAGCAGGTGGAGGCCCACAAGCAGCTGATCGAGGCGCTGCCGGGTGACCTCAACACGCCGGTGACCACGTCCAGCGACATACCCTCGTTCTTCGGACCCACCACCGTGGTGGAGCCGCCACCCATTACTGGTGAGTACACCCTCATAAGAGCATATTAATCTTAGAAATATTAAATTTTAAAAAATAAATAAGAAGAGAATCTTTTAACATATTAAAAAAGAAAAAATCTTCCGTCTTATAAATTACGTAAAAATTAGTACAACATTAAAATTCATCTTAATCTTAAAAAGGAAATTAATTAAGAGCAACTTTAAAAAATTAAAAAAAATATCGTTCATTTCCTTTAAATTAAACAACAAATGTAAATAAAATATTACAAGTTCCATTAAATTTGTATTAAAAAAGTTACACATAGCATTCTATTTTTTTTAGGAAATATACTTTCTTATATTCGACTAGTTGATACTTAAGTAATCATAATAATAAATATTTTAAATACTTTAAATTTTATTAAAATAACAAGCCTATTGTAAATAATTTTATAAAAACGTTGAAAGTTTAAAAACCAAAGTACTTTAAATGTTCCATAAAGGTGTCTTAAGGTGTAGTATATTTTTAAAAGTCTTAGTATGACCCTGAAATCAATATAATTTAAAATGAGGCGAAAGTGTATGCATTCCCTGCCACGATAGTTCAATATTATAATACACCCTATAAATCGTGGACACAAAAGCCTCGAAAAGCATTTATGGAGTTTTGCTTAGCTGCGCCATCGGCTGGGAGAAACTCGGGCCGTGAGGTTTCTTTATCTGCTGCTAATGGATGCAGCTTGCAGCTGCCACATGCTGCACCAGTGGCAAGCAATGCCAGTTGCACGGTCCGTATGGAGTCTGCAACTAATCCGTTGTCAGTCTTAAGTCTCAACATAAATCAGCCTCAGCGGAGAGCGCAGAAAACTGTCGTTATGTTAGGCCATATCTTGACTTACTTCTGCGCCACTCCAGCAAACATACATAACTCGGCTTTGTCTTTCACCGGACTTCCCTTCCATCAACCTTTTCTCCCTGGGCCTGGCCCGAATAACAAGTTCAAAATCAAAAATAAACATTCGAAAATGCTCAAGTACCAATTTTTTCTTTATTTGCGCGTCTTCTGATTTGTTGATCTTGTTTTTCGTTTTGAGTTTCTTATTTACTTTGTGATTTTACGTCTGTCTGTGTCTTAATAATTTCGTTTTGAATGTTTTATTAAGTTATGGGGCTTTTAAAGCAACCTCCAGCCAAGAGTTTTTATACATTATATACAGCCACTTTTCGTCTTTGGTCACATAAATATAAATTAATAAAAATGTTGACATCCCAATGGCTATATCACCTTATAGACTTCTCAAAATTTATGTCATAACATTTTTATTTTTATTTTTGCGCTCACTTTTCATTAAAGTCAAATAAAAGTGAATTTTTGCAATACTCACGGCGCGCAGCGTTCTCATATTTCTAAGACTGCATAATACAAATAATAAATAAAAATGGCAACAACGTCGCTTAATTAATCTAGAGGCAACAACAACGACGCATGTATTAAACATTTCCGTTCAGTGTCAATGTTTCGAGCGCAATTTTCTCACTAGCAACTGTCCCAAGATACGCGGACCCACAGAAAAAAAAACCATATCGGACTTGGGCATATACATTCATACAATATATATCTACAGACATATGGAGCTGCATTTCTAATTGAATTAAGGCAAAGCAAATAAAGTATACTAGATTTGCTGCTGCTATCAAAAACAATTGAGTTTAATTGCTCTCTTTACCCCAAAGAATTAAAACATTTTCGTTTTTCACAGAGAAAAAGAGCGCAAAGATCCATTGAAAATGCATAAAAACAATATATTAACGTATAGCTGGGCTAAAATATGTTTTAGCTACATATAATGTTAGCCAGAAGCCAAAAAAATGTCACTCATAAATTCTGGCCACTGCCCACGCAGCTTGGACTTTTTGGCCAAACGCGAAAAAGAAAGAACGGCTAAAATCATAGACATGGGCAATTTTCAAATGAAAATCCATTAAAACAATTTGCATGACAATGATGGAGCGGCTTTTAATCGCCAAACTTGGCAAGCTGGCGAAACAACTGGCCATGTCTCACTCGGATTCGAGGGCTTGGACGAGTTGGTTGGCCAAAAAGAGGATGGCCGGCCAAAGGCTCCATATTGGCCAGACTAGAATGCGTCTGTCAGAAATGATACATAATTTGTTGTCGTATTTTTCTATTTCTATTTTTTTTTGGTAGGAGAGGGACATAATTTGCCCTGACAGCATTAATGGGGCTTACAAATATATGTGTGTGTATATGCGGGGAAAAGAACAATAGAAACGCTATCGCGAAAATTTCTGTGAATCTCAAGGCATGACTGCCTCCTGCCCCTCTAAAACCAGATTGATGTCGCAGCACATTAGGCGCATTGCAACTCAATCAATATCCAGGCTAAAGCTCAAGTCCGAGCGGCATTAATGACGACAATCGTGAGCAGCAAAAACAAAAAACAAAAAAAAAAATAAGAGCGCTGGAGAAGATTCCCTCGGCCTGGTAGCCGCGTAATTAGTCTTCTCGCCGACACTTTTGCCTGGCCCCCAATCCCCCAAGCCCCCACTGTCTTCTGGTCTTCTGCCGCCGGCAGCTTCTGCACTTCTGGTCTTGGACTTCTGGCACGATGAGCGATGATTCCGACCTCCCGTGTCGTTCGATTTCCGCGAAATCAAAGCGCGCCCAGCTGCAGCAGCCCAGTGCCACAGTGCCAATGCCGTTCAAGCGAACTGTGATTGATATCGTTGCAACAGCAACATCAGCAGCAGCAGCAACAGAAACAGCAGCAACTTTAGCAGCACCAGCAATCAAGACATTCAGGGCAATGATTTACTTTCCTATAGAACCAAAATATATTATCCAGTGTCCCAGGAGAACTCTCATTCCTGCTAAATTTCTGTATCAACTTCTCTTGAGATTACAAAGAAAATTATTTCCATTATAATTTCTGATTCATTGGAAAAATAAAAATATATGTTTTGTTTGGGTCAGACAAATGGAATGTAAGATAACTTTATTTCCTAAATATAAATAATAATAAAAAAATGTAAGTGTAGGAACCACAAAGCTTTATACCACTACAATTAAGTGATAATTACAGTAATATAGCCTCTTATTTGTAATACCTAAATTAAACAAAATATCCATCATCTTTCAATTCCAGGCTCTATCGAATCCGAGGATCTCTCCTTGGAACCCCAGGTGATATCTGTGGCCAGTCCCGTGTTGTCGCATTGCAGTCCGTTGAAAGAGGAGCGCAGTACTCCGCCAGCTTTGGCCATTGTCAAGGAAGAATCAAGTAATAATAGTTGTAATATGTACCCACAACACAACAACAACAACAACACCACATCATCATCAACAACTACAACAACAACCAAACAAACCACCAGCGAAAGCATCAACAACAACAACAACACTGAATGCGTTGGCTCGCCGGGCAACCACACACAATCACACCAACAGCAACAACAACAGCTGCATCACAACAACAACAACACGACCAGCAACAACAGCAATTGCCACCACAGTCACCAACAACAACAGCAGCAACAACAACAACACATGAGCTCCCCGCAACATCAATACCAACAACACCAAATATTACACCAACAACAACAATTGCCAAATCATCACCATCATCATCATCACCACCACCACCATCACAGTCAGCTACAACTCCAACAACAACAACAGCAACAACAACAACAGCAGCAACACCAACAACAACAGCCGCTACACCAACAACAGCAATTGCAACACCAGCAGCAGCAACAACAACACCAACAACACTATCAGCAACATGCCATCCAACAACAGGCTAGCAAAATCTCATATCGTGGCATTTTCACCACCACAGGCAACGCAATGAATGCAGCAGCAGCCGCCGCAGCAGCAGCCCAGCAGCAGCAGCAGCAGCAGCAACACCAGCAGCAGCAACTTCCCTCCCCGCAATTGGGCGTCTTGGCCGGGCCAATGTCACCGCCCTCGAATAGTTTGGGCAACAGTTGGGGTCTACCCAGTCCGGATAAGACCATGTTCCAGCCACCCCTGTTCAGCCTGCCCGCTCACTATGCCACCATGCAACAACAGCAGCAGCAGCAACAGCAGCAGCACCAGCACCAGCAGCAGCAGCAGCAGGCGGCAGGAGCTGCTCCATCACCCTACGACGATGGAAGAGCTGCAGCAGCAGCGGCGGCACAGCATGCTGAACTACTGGGCCTAACAATGGATTGCACACCCCTTCTGTTGAAGCAACCACCCCCAACATACGCCGGAGCCTCCTCCGGATTCGCCGGCCTGGCTGACCTCCACACCAGCCACGAGCAACAGTTGCAGCAGCAATATGTACGATCGCAGCCAAAGTACCAGTGGCTGGACTCACCAGCGGATTATGCCCAGCAGCAGGTGCAACAGCAAGTGCAGCAACAGGTGCAACAGCAGCAGCAACAACAGACCTTGGTGCTGCCAGGACCCACTTCATCCGCCAGTTCCAGCAATGCAGCCTTGGGCGTTCTAATACCGAAACAGGAGAGCTATCCGGATATGCAGCCCAGTTCAAATGGTACGGGTTATTCGGCTGGATCCGGCGGAAGCTCGTCGGCAGCAGCTGCGGCCGCCGCTGCAGCAGCAGCAGCTGTGCAACTGGCGGAATACAGTCCATCCACCAGCAAGGGACATGAGATCCTGTCCCAGGTCTATCAGCAGAGTAGTGTACCCTTAAAACTGGTGCCCGTGAAGCCGCGCAAATATCCCAACCGCCCCAGCAAGACACCCGTGCATGAGCGACCCTACGCCTGTCCCGTGGAAAACTGCGATCGTAGGTTTTCGCGCTCCGACGAGCTCACGCGCCACATACGCATCCATACGGGGCAGAAACCTTTCCAATGCCGCATTTGCATGCGCAGCTTTAGCCGCAGCGATCACCTCACCACCCACATTCGCACCCACACCGGGGAAAAGCCATTTAGTTGCGACATTTGTGGCAGGAAGTTTGCGCGTTCCGATGAGAAGAAGCGACATGCCAAGGTGCATTTGAAGCAGCGCATCAAGAAGGAGAAGGTGCGTGGCGAACAGCAGCAACAGCAGCAGCAGCAGCAGCAACAGCAGCAGCAACAACAGCAGCAACAGCAACTGCAGCAGCAGCAACAGCAGCAGGAGCAACATCACCTGAGCCTGCAGCAACATCAGCAGTACCAGCAACATCACCTGCTGCACTCCGCCGACCTGGCCATAGTCACCTCGAGTGCGAGCATGTAGAGACTAGAGAACTCGGCATCCAGCGCGGCTAAGGCCAAGACTCCCCGGCACAAGGTTAGTCTGGCCCTAGCCCTGGATCTCGACGAGAACGCCTTTCCCTTCGAACTCACATCGGACTATGGAACCCTGTCGCCACTCACCAGTCCCAGGCAATCGAATTACGTGTGGTTCGGCCAGGATTCCAGCCAGCCCTTCTTCTACAAGGACAGCCAAATCCTGGAGAAGATGGTCTAAGTCCCGGGTGTTCCGGATCCAGTTGAATCAATCGCTGATGCTGAATAATCATTTAATGTATACTGAGTTGTAGTCGTAAAATCGGGGTTGTGCTATCAGCAAAATCTATGCAAGACATTAAATCGTAATGAACAATACAATATGCTACAGTTAGCCTAGATAATATCACACAATGGTCAGGATAGGATGGTCAAGCAAAGCAAAACAGAGTTACTAACCAATACAAAGCCTAACTAAAGCAAATTGATGATTACTAATTATATTCGATGTAATTGAAATGGGAAAAAATATTTAACTTATGTCTCTAATACTGTGATCTCATGTGTAATAATTATTAATTTTAATTTCCTTACATTTACATTTACATAACTGCAATTAACCAGAAATAATTTTAAAAATTATAATCCTTTCGCCTTTGCCTAGCTAATGTTCATTTTTTAAAAATGCTAACACAAAACACACACACAAACACTAATTTATTGCATTTTAAAATAATTATATATATATTATAATTATTAACTTATTATCTTAAAGGTTTAGATTTAGGTTTTAACCTACAGAATACACAATTGAGCACACAAATCTTAGCATATCATTTTTTCCTCTAAGCATTATAAATTGCATAAGTTAAAAACAAAAATTACTTTTAAATCGAATAATGAAAAATTCGTGTGCTAACTATAAAAGAAAAGAAACTTGTTTAACAAAACGGAAACTTAAATTTGAAAAATGCCCCAGTGTACTTCCTTAATTGATTCGAAATCAAAATGGCAAATAAAAATTAAATTTTATTATGTTATATTTTAAATAATTATAGATGTTCAATCTACTGTAGAAATCAATTTCTTCCTAGTTGTAAAGGTTTATCTTAAGTTTAATTAATTTTTATATTATTAGTTTACTTTACATTTGAAAATATATAACAATTTTTTAAAAAACATATTTTATTTGTGTACTCTTTACTTTCGTTTTTTTCGTTTTAAAAAGTCTTAAAAAGAAAAAGTAATGGTGCATGCTAAATATATAGATGGTTTCGGTTCGCAGTATCTGGCAATAAGGACCGAATAAAAAGTACAGAGTTTCGTAGGTGTTAGACAATAGAAATATTGAATATCCTTCAGTACAAGAAAAGCTTTCAGTCCTTGTTCAAACCTTTCCCACAACCTTTTAGCTATATATATTTTCGTATGGCTATGAATCACACAGTATAACTATAAAATAAGAATACATTTAATAAGATATTTGATGTTCAGCTTATTCTGAATGAGTCTGGCGCCTCAAAAATTACAGCCTAACGAACTTGAAACGAAGTAGAAAGTGTAGAGAAAACACGAAAAACAGAAACTTAAATGGAACTCTTGTGCCACCTGACAAATATATTTGTTGATGTATACATAAATATTTGTAGAGAGCAACGATAGCTGAAATACGAAAGTAACGAATGGTTTGAGAATGTTTTAAATTCGGATCTATTTTATAGCAAAAATAATGGTGAAAATACATATATTTTGCATAGCCGCTAAATCAGACACAAATTAGCATTAGGACCGAATAAGGTAAAAACGTATAATAGATAGCAGATAGGTAAAGGGCAGTGCCAAAAATGAAAAAGAAATAAAACACACCCTTCCCAAAGGAGTATAATATTAATCTATATATTTGTATTGAAAGTTTGTCATTTCTTAGCCTAGTGTAATGTTCAGAATAAGTCACAAAGTATCCAAAATACAAATTAATGTGTGAAACTTATGTGCCATCAAGAAAATAATGAAGCTTATAAAACACAAACAGAGGAAAAATAATTATATTTAAAGAATCGATTTTGACATTTTAAACGTTGTGATTTATATTGTTCATTCGATGCATGGTTCAGTGTTGATAATTATTAATAAATATTATTCAGTCATCTATCCAAATGGGCAAAGCTTAAGCAGAATATATCCATAGGTGTATTTAACTGTGTACATATGTAGATGTGTTTATAACTCAAGTTGCTTATGGACAGTTTTTCTTCCATATAAAAATTACATGAATGTGAATTCACTTGGATAAATGTGTTTTATTGATGCATTCTTAGCTAGACAACAATTATTCGTAGCTAAGCAAAAAGATTCAGAAACATTTAATGCTCAAAAGGTGAAGCTTACAAAATGGTTTTTGTAGATTTCGCATTGCAGTTCAAATATAATTTGTTTGTGCGTTAAATACATAGGAATATAAGTGTTTCTTAATGTTTTGTGTGTGCACTTTAAGTACTTAACTACCATCTAAAAGAATATATATTAAGAGACTCTCAATTCGTAAACTCTAATTTCCAAGACTGTCTTTGTGTTTAGATCGTTAAGTCGTCTATCAAATCGGTTCTATCATCCAAAAAACGGGAAGCTCAATCTTCCCAACTATATCAGTTCTTTCTTATAAATTAAACACCTAATATACCTATATCCCTAACCATAAGTTGATATTTTATGTCAAAGTAAACTTACAATATTCAAATTATATATTAAATACCAGAAAAATATGCAAATTTGGCGAAAACACTTTTTGAGGAAATTAAAGAAACAAAATTTAAAATTAAACTAAGCCTAGTGTTTGTTTTATTTTTGCTTTATCATCTCGCACGTTCGGCGAATGGATTCCGTTCTGGTCATATAAATTAGTTAGGCATTCGTTTCAATAAGCCATATCGTGGCCATATATAGCGAAATGCAGCCCCAATAAAAAGCGCAATAAAATTGAAAATAATAGCCAAAGCGGGGCAGAAGACGACGACACGGACGATATATGCCAGCACTCAAAACTAATGAAATGTTCCAAACTCCAAAGCGATTGCAGCCACCAGCCAAAGTCGACTGACCAGAAAGAAACGCTCGATTCTTCGGCCGGGTTCTACGTATCGGATGGTGGTGGTGCAGATTCTCCTCCTGGACCTCCACTCACCTGTTGCCACCGATCACCGATGGAGAAGGCCGGCTGGGCTGCCAGCAGCGACAGGCGCATGTCGGGCCTAAAATTCTTCAGTTTTTCTGGTTGCCAAAGACGAGCAGCCAATGTCGGGGAAGCGGCAAAAGTTATGAGCGCAATTCTCTCGTAAAAATGCAAAAAGGAAAGCTAGCTTTGGTAGCTACCGAAGAATTAAAGATGCCCTCACAATCAGAAAAAATTCTATATTTTAAATTTTCTACTACATGTTTGAAGTTCTGAAGCATTATGTTTAACTAGGTATAAATTCATTTTAATTTCATCGTATCTAAACAAGTTTTAATTAAAATTTAAGAATTTATTCACAAATCGATCTTAACTATTTAAAAGTCGCTTATCAACTTCTTTGATTTTTGTTGCTTTTTTATTTTTTATAGACCAAACATGTGTATCAAATTACAACATGTTCTGTTCTTTAATGCATTGAAAATCAGCTTCTGAACAGAATTATAGTTTTGCTAAAAGTGATAAATTTAAAGTGTAGCGCCCTCTGTTTCTGTTGGTATACTTTATATGCATGGACTTCCTTTGTTTTTTTTAAATCAGTATTCTTATAATATAATTAAATAGTGTCTTATTATATTTTAATAACTAAAAATAGTATTATTTTATAAAAATATAATAGTATATTTTAGATAATGCATATCTTAGGCAAATTCTGATAGTTTTTAACCATTCATTCACAAGAGTTTTCGTTAGATGGAATGTATTCTTCACAAAGTGATCATAAAATTCCAAATCCCCTTTCGACCAGGGCATAGAAATGCAAAATGCTTTCACGGCTGCGGCTTCCACGTCTTCGGCCTCTGGACTGCCACAGTTAAGGTTCTGTGGCGGTTTTCTGCCTTCTTGGCCGAAACTAGAAATTCTTGTCTGCGCAGCAATCATCATCGAACGAGAACAGCCTCATCTGGCGCGGAAGGGGGATGGGGATTTGGAGGAGATGGGGCTTGGAGCTGGAGATTCGCCCGGTGATTTGTGGGCTTGCGGTACAATTTGAGCCGCGAGCTGTGGCTACCAATGGCCAGTTGTTACCCGGGCCCAGTTTTAGCTTATGACAGGCGCAAACAAAATTATTCCGAATATATATATATATAGCCGGGCCAGTCGGCAGGAATCCCCATTCTTAGGTCCAGTTCTTGGGCAAAATCGAATCCTTGGACAGACAGGACAGGTGATGAACTGTCGGCAGTCTGGGGAGGCACACACATGTGTAGTTGTCGTCTTAAGTGCGCCTATTTGACATGTTTAGGTGTTTAGATGGCATGCCCGATATGTACCAAATTGATTTCGATTTGATAAGCTGCCACATTTCATCTTGGCCATTCGGTAGCTTCAATATATGGACACCAATATGGCTTATCTGTTGCTTGGTATAACGAAGATATCGGGATGGAAGTCAGGCGATTTGGAGGTGGATGTGGCAGCTGGATGTGGACCAAGTATATCTGCCAGCGAGGTGTCGCTGAACAGTCACTCAGCCAAAAGAGCGACAACAACCGGCCGCAAACTATCACAAACCGGACTTTTTCATTTTAGAAAACCACAAAAAAAGGACCGGAGGAATGTCATGCAGGCAATCTCCATACTGCCTCGGCTTAATATCTTTGCTTAACTGCTAATGAGTTGCCGTTAGTGATTTATTTCGTAAATAAATAGAATTGCCAGCAGTTAAGCCAAGTTCAACTTTGCATGCCGCATGCAACACACGAACATCGACACGAGCTCCTGACACACTGATCGGTTCGGAACTGAAGTTGAATAGAAACTCGGAGACGGCAAGTCTCCTGGTAATTCGGAACTGGGATGGGGCCCGGGTTCTGTAATTTTAAATAAATATTTATAATTGCTACTAGTGATTTTTAAATATATTTTAAATAATTTAAAATATTTCGGTGTACCTCACCTTGTTATCTTTAACCAGACATATTTTTACATGCACTAAGATAATTATCAATTATAAAAAGTTTTAAGTATATTTAACTAGTTGGATTTAATAGGATTTAACTTTTTATTAAATAAAACTCATATTTATATTGACTGTATAACATAATTATTTAAAAGTTTGTTGAGCTCATATTAACTAAGGGTATAATAAACAATAAATACGTTCTTGTTAAGTACTTTCTTATATAAACCCAATAAATGTACTGCAACCTCCAACTTCTAGTACCGCCCGAGAACCCGCATTCCCAGACTCTTGATCACAGGGCGAGCCCGTTAAAGATATGCCAACTTGGGGTTAGGGCCCTCGGTGGTCAGTAGCGTAGTGCTATTAATAAAGCCGGCCATATCGCACTGTCTGCGACATTTGACTAATTGAAAAGCCCTGATATATTATGGTCAGATCAGCGAAAGTTGGCAGAGCCAGGAGACTACTAGGGGTAGACGCACAGACACACTGCATCTGCATCTGGCCTAATCAAAACTAATTCATCATGGGTGCTGCCGATGCATTAGCAGCATCTCGCTAAGGGCACCGGCCACTGGGGGCCATCGTCATGTGAAAAGCCCAGGTAGCCGGATGGCTACCTTGCCCCAAAGTATTCCCCGGTTTGCGTATCTATGGCCACATATTTCATCGTCGTCGTTGTCATCGGTCGTTGTCTTCTCTTCCGCAACTCCAGAGAAGAGCCCAAAGAGCTCCATGGAGCTCCACGATGCACAGAAGCTTTCCTGGCCATAAAGAAACTAGATCAATTTAATTTCTTTTCGGTTTTTTCCTTTTCTCTCCACTCCACTCCACTCCACTACTACTATACATTTTTGAGGCAAGTTGCGGAGAAGAACTCGACTGAGCTCGATCCACTTTGGAGACACTTTGCGGAAGCGTGCCACTTTGTCACAGAGCATTGTGCCGCGGGCGTTTTGCATTTGGCCAAAGGCGCCGCTGGACACTCGATACTGGACCAAAGGACCACTGGACGATGGGGATACTCCTGCAGAGATGCCAGTTAGTCAACCAAAAATGCTAGCTAGCTACTAACTATTATATATTTACTATTAAATAATTAAAAATGGTAATCAGCGCTCTGCACATACAATGATATTATCTATTTATTTTGGGTAATTACATACTGTGCGAGTGGCAGCAGAGAATGGGCAGAGGTATCTGATATGCCCACTTATTGGGAACTTGCGGACATAAGTTATTAAAGCATTTTTGACTTTTTCTTACTTCTTTAAATCAAAAAAAAAATAAATAATAATTTAGTTTTAATGTTGCTCGAAATACCTTTTTAAAATTCGGATAAAAAGATAGTTAAAAGCTAAAACGCCAGCACTATGTTTTTGCCAGCGATCGTTGGAATTCCTAATTAATGCATTGGCCGAGCCTCCAAGACCCGCCCGCCTTATCAGTGTTTGTAATTAGCGCATTTGCATTAAAAATAGCAATAATTTCCCATAAAAGAAATGCCCAACATTGCCATACATATATATTACTGCATTCGCCCTCTCTCTTTCGCTTTGGGGCCCAGAGCTCGGGAGTTGGCTGCTCCTTTGGGTAATTATTGCGAAGTGACAGGAAGTGGCACAGAATTAAAATCGAAGCATTAAATAGATAGCTGACATATCGCAAGTCGCGTTGCAGACATCAATTAAATTTGTCTATCTTTTCAGCCCCCTGCCAACTGCCGCACAACGTCATCGGTCCCCCGACTTTTCACTCCATCACTATCGCCTCGCTCCCCGGTAATTAACAATACCTGCCCGGTGATTTCCCAGAGCTAGAGATGGGCTAGTGGGCATACTATATTGGGAAAGCAAGTATCTTAAGTTGGGGTCTTAAAAGAATTTTTGTCTTTTGAAACTACGGTTGTATCATGAGTATTTGTTTCATAAAATGTTGTTATGAAAATATTTGGGAACCACTTATATAATATTATGGGTGATATAGTATTACTTAATTGAAAATGAAAACATCTATGACAATTGTTCCAAAAAATAAATAAAAATATAAATTAATAACTTTTTTTTAAAATCTTTTAAATATAAAAGAAAATTATTAAAAATAAAATAAGTAAATATTTTTCTTTAATTGTCTTTATTAAAAATTATTATTTTCTTAATATTTTTCAACGTTTTTGTGATTTGATCTGGATAATCACTCTTTCCGCCAGTTTATTCACGTTGCTATTCCTATAATATTAAAGGAGATGCTTTAAATTTATGACTCTGCCAATGATTGTCACATGGAAATCGTTTGGCCATATCTTCATATTCCAATTAATCTTAAATCAGGCTTCGGCAATTATGCCCACTAATTAATGGTTATTTAAACAAACTTGGCAACGCGTTCTGCTCACGTTTGCGCCAATTACCAAAGACCGGGCCACGCCCCCACCGCCCCTGGAGTGGCCAAGGCAAGGCGTGCATTTATTGATTCACAATTAATGTTGATTATCGTGATTGCACAGACCAAACTCCCCATCCGATCGAATGACACGCCCCAAATTTACAGATATAACCGAACATTGGCGATTCAAGCTTATCTACAGGTGCTTCCTCAATCGCTCAAATATCGATGATGAGTCTTTAGTTGGCGATTTATATTTTCGGCCTGCTCGATCGCAAATTCAGTAGCCGTTTCGACTGCCTAATGATGGCCCCCGTTGCAGGAGCCGATGAATTATTACGCTAACCACAAGCCATGTTAGCACAACTGGTCCAGAAGTCTATTATTATTTATGCGAAAGCCTGCCAACGGTTGATCGCTCAGATCGCCTGGATCGAAACTGTGCGATCTGCTGTCTGAGATCAGCGATCCTCGATCGACGATCAACGGCAGCCGTTAACCGAACTACGCGGCCATCAATCATGAAATTATTGCCGCTCGATTTGGATTTGCATTCGGGAAAGAAAAGGAAACTGGAAGAACTGTAAGATACAGTAAGTAATAGTAATTTAGTGATCGCACCCTTTAAACAGTGGAAAATAAGGTAAGAATTTTTTTGAGGTCCTAAAATCTATGAAATTCGCAAGTTAAGATTCTTTGAAAGTAATTTCGCTGATTTTGAATTTTTATATATTTCTTACTGACTATTTTAGTTGCATGCATTATTTTTAGGGACTTATCACCTTGAAAATCCTAAGGGATCCCGAAAATCATCGCTCAGCCTTGAAGCTGCACTTCCTACTCTCGATCCCTTTGCGTTAAAATTAATTAATGGCTGGTTCAATTAAAATTGCAACATGCCGTTGAACAGAGGACTGGGAATGTGGCTGGTGGCCGCTTGGAGCGGAATTCAATCCTTGTCCCTGTCCCTTTGGTTTGGCGGCTACCATGTCCAACTTGTAGCTACATCTTGCGTGCGTCGTTCCTTGATGAGCAGCAGCAGCAAATGCTGCAGCAACACATGCAGCAGCAACAAAAGCAGCAGCAACATGTGTTGGTCACTGCTAATCTGGCTTGACTTTAACTCGAGCCACTCTCTGTGTGTGTCCTTAGGCAAACGTTGATTCCGCGAGCCCATGCACTCAAGAAAATATAATAGTTTACATCCAGAAGAATACAAAAATTCTTCACACATTCTTATAGTTCCAATTTTGAAGTTATAAAATGGGTACAACTTCTTCTTCAATTTTGAAATAATTCCAGCATTCTTCGAGATAAACTTTTAAATACAGATAGCATTTAATAATGTAGTATCATATAATATTCTTCCTAAAAAATTAAAAAAAATAAAAATTTGTAATGAATCACCAACAAAATATATATATATTTACATACCTACATTACACTAGATTTGTGTAAAATGTAAGCATAACCAAAATCTAATCAGTTCCTTCATTTTTAAAAAATTAAAAAATATTTTCTACACAATCTAAATCCGAAATAAAAACTCCTTAAATAAGAACCAATTGATTTCTCCCAGTGCACACACACTCAGACAATGCTCAAGTGTAAAAATCAATTTAGTTCTTCCACCTGCACCCCTCCTTCGCCCCTTCCTCGGGCCTCACGTCCTTGGCAATTTGTGGCGAAAATGGAAAATTGCTGTTCAATTATTGGTTGCCATGTAAATTTGTTCTTGGGCCAGGTGACAAGAATTCTAATAACTTGCTTAGGACTGGCCTCTTGGCCAGCTCTCCTCGTTTCCCAAAGTGGCCACCCAGTTTCACCTCCTCGTTTGGCGGCTTCGGAGCTACTTACACTTATCTACCATTTAGGAAGAAATTTATTTTGGGGCCTTGGTCTTCTATTTTTTTATTCGTTGAAACCAATTAGTTGGCGACCACACACGCGACGGGGAAATTAGCATTTCTTTACAAATTCCCCAACGGTATTTAATGTAAAAGCTCGTAGATAACAAAACTCGCTCTCCCGCCCCGGTAAAGAAATACTATCTAAAGAAATATAAATAAAAATAACTTGAGGTAATTATCACAACATATCCAAACAAAACGAAGTTCCCTCATTGGGAAATTAGCATTTAAATTGTTGAGAGCTGCGACTTGATGCTGAGTTCACTTCGGTTGAGTTTTAAATTTCTGGGGGTTCGTGTGCATATCTAGTGTCTTTGCTGATAAGAAGCCGAAAATGGTGCACTTATTGACAACTTTAACGAGTTGTCGACAAAACAACAAACACGAATCGAAATCAAAGCGATTTCTTTGCTGCATATCTAAATTTTTGGGTCAAACTAAAGCTACTACCAGCATAAACAATCCGAGCTAAAACGACTAGGCCCTTTTCCTAGTTCAAATATGGGGGCGATCTTCATATAAATGTCAAATTGTTGACCACAAAATGACGCAAATTGATGGACATTTTAAAGAGCCAAAACAAAGGCATCGCAGACCACCTACTCACTCACAAATTTACGGACTTTGATTAACTGCCCTTCGATTGGGACAAATTTCAAATTAAACGCTTCACTGGCCACTGGGAAATAACGAAATAAATGCAACAAGTGGAAGCAAGAATTTATGATTCCATTGTCTTTGAGAATGATTTCTCTGAATACACACATATATATTTAACGGTTCAATTGAGTTGTGCCATGGGTAAGTACCATCTTCGACCTGAGCTGGCCCAACAACAGCCGTCGTCTTAGCTTGGCTGACAACATAAAAACTTTTATGCGCATTCCTTGACTTCAAGTTCAACTCCAACTCCTCCGATTCCAGCCTCAACAAGACAGAAAAAATAAAATAAAAACAAAAACAACCCAGTCAGAGTTAAGGTAAAATAAGAAAAGATCAAAACATGACAATAAAAATCAGGACTCTGAAACGGGTCGGACTTTTTCTGGTCGGTCGTGTGCCTGTTTTAACGCCAAAAGTGTGACATATAATTTCGAAAATGACACGCGGCAACAAAAGCAACAAGAACAGCGAAAAGCCATAACAACAATTCAACAACGAGAATGTCACCAAAGCGAGACACGCAAAAGGGTCCAAGATTTTCGGTCTTATGGATGAGGGGGTACACCTATACGGTATACCCGAGGAATGGGCTGCCCTCGGTGGAACCCAGTCTCTCAGTTCGAACTGATCATTTACTTTACGACTGCCGTGTGCCGATTTTTATTTTTTCCCGTCTTGTTCCTTTAATTTTATGCCCATTTTAGCCTCTCATTTACAAATTTTTGGCTTAGCACGAGCAAAAACAAAGAGGGAGATATAGAAAAATATTTAAAGATGAATTTATTAAGCGCATTCTTCGTTATACATTTTTTATCTTTTAAAATATCTGAAGAATATGGTATTTCTCAAACTTTATAGAAAATTCTTTTAAGTATATTGAAATTTAACCTTATTGAATTTACATTATATATCAAGTAATATAGACTTAGTTCCTCTGACTATATTTCCCCTATATTTCCAAATTCACAAACTCACATGCTCCATTGCTCACATAATAAAAGATTTTCATCTCTGACTTCCTTTCTTCTGAGCTCCAATCGCGTTCTGGCCAAAACTCTTATGTTTTCGATTACAACACCCAGATAAGAAGGGCTCACTGCCATCTCTCTGGATCCCAAAAAGAACCGAGCGGAAATAGAAAAAGGGTTTGGCCCAGGCCCAGATATCCAGTCATCTTGAGATGGGTGCTGCTGTTGCAACTGATGTTGATGTTGATGCTGATGTGGATGCTGATGTTAAAGCTGATGTCGTTCCTTCCGCTGATCCCCAAAAGGAGTGACGCCTTAGGGCAATAACTGGCAACTGGCAACATCCCGACACGTCACCAAAGCGGGTAACAAAATGGCTAAAATGCATTTGCAACGCTCCAATGCGTCTGTTTGTCTTTTGTTGTTGTGTCGTGTTGTTTGCCATTCTGACACAGTCTACCTTTTTGCCTTCCCAGCCAGGCTAAGTTCATTACTAGCGCAACGAAAGTTGGTAACTTGTGGGAGACATGGCACCAACTTAATGGCCAAGACTTGACACGCATTAAATGGTCTCAGCTTAGTCTTTTATTATTTTTATTATGACTGTTAGGGATTTTTTGGTTCTTATTCTAAACACAATCTAATTTTGTTTTTATGGATATCCCAAAACTCTTATCAAATCACGTTTACATTTAAAATCTAACTTATCATAGCTTTATCTCAGTTTACTGTTGTTGTAAAGATTTTCCACTGCTTAAATAAAATTATATCAATTTTGAAAGTTATGAAAATAGAAATACAAAGATCTAAATGATATTTCTTCATGGATCTCTGAAGACAAAAATCAAATCCCAACTTAAGATCGATGTTTAAAGATAATTTCGTTAAGAAATAAACATTAGTAAAATACCAAATGAAAATTAATTAAAAATGCGACTTTTTATGGCTGACAGACAGACTTCGGCCTTAAGCCCTCATGTGGAGCAGTCTAGTGCAGTGTCAACGTGGCCAAGATTATTTACATTTACACCTGGCCAGGCGTCGATATCGTCGGATGAGGAGGAGGGGTAGATACTGCTCCACACTTGGCACGCTAATGAGGCCTCAAGACCAAAGAAGTTTGACATTTTTGGCCTGGTCAAAAAAAGAAGAAGAGGGACCACCAGCCGTGTGCGATCATCTGTTGATTTCTTTTCTCGATGTTTTTTCCCTCGACCGGCGATGCTTATCAGCGATTTTGTTTGCCACAGCAGCATCATCTCAGAGATCTGATCAGTTTTCTGTACCGTTTCTTTGCCTCAATTAATGAAAATGAAAATCTCGGACTCGTCTCGACTCAACTTCACAATCTGATGCTTATCGCAAAAATGCCGAAAAATCGATTAATGCAAATGCCTCTCGATTCACGTCCGTGCGGCCAAATAACTTACAATTATGCTAAAGTGTTGAAAACGATTTGATTGTTTGATTATTTGATTGGTCTGTGATTGTGTGGGGAAGAGGGGTCACCACACCATTTTGGGACTGATAAGCCAAATATTAATTTCTTTACACTTGACATGGAAAACTGAATAAATTAGCTGCGGCCGGGAGAGATCTCATCAGTGCGGCTTGTTAACCGGAAATGAAGCATTAATCGACGAGCTCAAGTCAACTGTACTCGGCTCAGCTCAGTTCACAATTTGTCAGGCCGAGAGCATCGCATCTATGTGTTCACCATTCATTCATATGGATGCCCATCGATTGTCTCCGAGTTCTGAATGAAAATTGAAAATTTTTCGAAGAGAGGCAGGGGCAAAAGCCCTCGAAAAAATAAAAACCTTTGTCCGACTGGCTTGTTTATAAATAGAAGTAAATTAATAACATAAGTACCTAATCCAATCAATCAAACTGGTAAATCACACAGCCAGTCTATAGAAACCAAATGCCAAAAGCCCAGCCAAAGGTAACTCAAAAAACATCGGAATCGGAATCGGGGGAACACAACAACCATGACAACAACAACTGTGACTGACTGACTACAAGATAAAAACATCAACGGCAACAGCCACAACAATCACAACAGCAACAACAACGGCAGTCCGTCCGTAAAGTTTTAGCTGTAACAAAAAAAATCGGATATGCCCATCCCTAAAAAGGCAACAGAAACAAATATGAAAGGGAAAAGTCACATTTGTCAGAGTCTTGAATACCCTCAAAGGGTATTTCGTTTTATGGAGCTTTAATAAGTCGCTTACAAACTAAAACTAAAAAAAATGTATGTAAGTAAAGCTGAAATGCTTGATAGATTTGTGTTGTAAGCATTGTAAGATTAATCAAAGACTATAAAAGATAATTGGATAATATATGTATAAGGAAAACAATAGCTATATCTTAGTGATATATATTTATGAAACTGAACATGATGATTTTTTTTAATATACCAATAAGATCTGAATTGGAATTTTGTAATCACTCTAAGTTTAGAACTCATATTCATCTATTCTATTTATATTTTAATAATCCTATCGCAACAAGATTGTCTTAATATATAGGGCCATATTTTAAGATAATCAAAGTTATCCCAAGGCTTCCCAAAATGGTATGTCAAATAATAATATTATAAAGAGCCAAGGTATAAGAGTATTTATATACCCTTTTTTTCTTCCCTTTCTGTTTTCTCTTGGGCCGTGAGTTGCTTTCTATAGTATAAAGTATATGGAGGCATGTTGAGTTGATGTTGATGCTGTCGCCCGGCGACATTGCGGAACTGTAGCCGACATTCAGTCTTTGGGTCTTCGGTCGTGGGTCTCTCGTACTCCCCTCTTGAACCCGCCAATCTCCCAGTTACTGTCTGTCTCCCGAGGTCCGTTTGCTTTCGTTGGGTTCTTCAGTCCAGTTTTTTGCCTGATCTGAAGCTGCTGCTGTGGCTGCTGGCTCAGATTCCCAACCTCACCCACCCGCCGTCCGAGTCTGGCCAATCCTTTTTTTATATTTTACTTTTTTTTTACCATTTTTTTTAGCTTAGCTTGAGTTGGCTCTGGGGTCTCTCGCTGTGGCTCTTTTTATGAATATGAATGGCTTAGCACGCGCCTTTTAAGCCACCAGCTGAGATGACTTGTGGCTTTTCAATTTCTCGTTGTTGCGTTTTGCTCTTTTACTTGTCGATCCCTCTTGGCCTGGGCCCCTCTCGTATTGATCGTTTTATTTCCAACGTTGGGGTTTTTTCACATATCTGTATTTTTTTGTGAATTATTGAGTACTTGACGGTCTGTGGGTCTCCGTTTGTCTGTGGTTCTGAATCAGGTCTCTCCTCAGCTTAATGACGGAGCGCAATTTCTTTTTTTTTCCATACTTGAGATTCTTTTGTCTTAGAAATCTTCTAACGGATAAATGCACTAAATAAAGTTTAAGTAGCAAGAATTAATGATGACTTACTGGGTAGAGTATACACAAGTTCATTTCATGAACACCAGCCTCTTGCAATTGCCTTTGACAATAATGTTTTGAGATGTGCGCCGGAAATGAGTAATCAAGATTATGAGATATTAGCAAAAATAGATTTTCGATTTCGGTTTACGAGCATTGATTGATGAGGTGAGACAGCAGCCAGAAATCTTGGAACATGACGAGCGATCGAATATTTCCCCGTTGAATTGATGTTCGCTGGAAACTCAATAACTCCTTCTGTATAAGTCAGTCAAATAATTTTTGGAATGCAATTAAGTGGTAAATTATGAAGCATTTCGAGCAGGTGAAATGCTAGACACCATAAGCTCGAGATTTATGAAGCTTTGGTAGCTTTGGTAACTGCAACTTGTCACACACATGCCTTGCATTATTGGGTAGGAAAAATCGGGGAGTATCGCTTACCCATATCGGTTTTCCACAACAACAGAACCAGCAGTACCGAACTGGGCCGCAAAATGAACTTAATCAAGTAATGACCGGGTTGATGAGGAGCGGCCACATTTCTTATGCCGTTCGTTCCTCGACGGTAACATGAGTAATACAACAGATACAGATCAGTAGCTAGACAATAAAACCAAAGCCCAGACATGGCTTGGCCCATTGCCATTAAAACCGAGTCTCCGCCAAGCTCGACTCCCAGTCGAAGTCCAAGCCCTTCTAATTGGCGCGTCCAGTAAGAAAAAAAGAAGAGAAAAATGCCCGACTCCCAAAGTGGGGCATAAAACTCAACATTTTATGTAATGTGTTCATTAGAGTCGATAGCCATTCTCATCTTCCTCGACTGAATAATTGATCCAATAACACAGCGTGCCGTTGATTTTTTACA
This sequence comes from Drosophila subpulchrella, assembly GCF_014743375.2. Classification (NCBI taxonomy): domain Eukaryota; kingdom Metazoa; phylum Arthropoda; class Insecta; order Diptera; family Drosophilidae; genus Drosophila; species Drosophila subpulchrella. Next base: position 5,046,540 of record NC_050609.1, on the reverse strand, counting down.
ATCCAGCGATAAAGTTTACTATCGCTGATCGATATTATCGCCAAATAGTTATTAATTGAGGCGTCTGCTCTAGAATTTCCTTGAGGTTTTCCCTTGTCTTTTGCCTTTTTTTATTGCCCATGCGAATTACCTTAATTCCTTAATTTGCATATTAAAAATCGGAATTTTTATAGATCTACACCAAAACGTTTTTCTGGTATTTTGTCCATCGGCGGAGATCCCCAGACCAAAAAAAAAACAGAGAGAAATTAACGATCTATTCGTATTGGAACCCTTTGAACAAGGTCTATAAAAAATGTTGGAACCATCAAAATGGTAAATGCTACACAATGGAGTTTTGGAAAGGTATTCCGACCATTTCACGAGGTCTTTATTTTTAGTGTTGGGGTATCGAGAGGATATACTAAAACTCGAAATTTAACTTCTTTGGATATTGAAGTTTTAAATAGTCAACATCTAAAATAGTCAACATCTCTTATAGAAATGTATAAAAACCTACATTAATAAAATATATAAAATATTCTCAATAGGATTTTTTTTAAATACTAAAAACATTCCCAAGTGTATACCACCTAATAATATTATTCCAGGGTAGCATGAATATCTTATTGTCAAACATAAAATTCCATTCCTCCCGCATTTCTTATCCAAACTAGTATAGAAATTGATGTCAGTTTGATTGCGGTTTTAGGTGTAAATGGCAATTAGCGTGATGAGAGTGGACCAACCTGGAAAACCAGGAGGGAGGTGGAGGGAAGCTTACATGGCTGTCGTCTAGGGCAACATTGTCACTAGACTTTAGGCCTGTCTTCCTGGCCTGACAGTTCGACATAAATGCCACACGCACGATCCCAGCCAATCCCAATTGCCCGCTGTGGTAAGATCAGGTCCGGTTTTTGGTCCTGTCCTCTTCCAGTACTCTTAGCCATAAAATCACAGAGCGATGCGCTTACAGTTGCTATCATTATTATTATTATTACTATTATTGAATGTTGTTCGATGCTGGCGCATGGCATAAAATAACCAAGTCAACGACTGATCATTAAGCCGCAAACAAAATGTTTGTCCGTTCGCATTTTCCAATTGAATTCCCTCTCATAATCTGGGATAACATTCCGTAAGCCGCTCTTAAGATCCAACCGCATAAATACGTGTTTTATATAACGCAAATTGCGCGCATAAATCAAAACCAACAAGTGGCGGGAGTATAAAGACATTTAGAAGGAGTACGAGAGGAAGTTGTGCCAACAAAGTTCCGAACCCAATGGCCGGAGATTCAACGTGATTGATAAAACGTGTACTTCTGCAGCAGCGAGTTTAAGATACTTTGGTTTACAGGTTACTTTAAAGACAAAGTGCAGGTTGACTGACCAGAAAGGAACTTTCAAAAAGGTCAAAGTACCGAGAGTCCTGGCAGTGAATATTTCACAAATGCAAATAAATCTTGAAGGTGTTTTTACTACTTGGGGGCATCAAATGTATACGATTTTTTAAAAAATATGAATTACAGGAAAATATATTTATTAAATGAAAAAAGTTAGTAATAAAACAATACAACTTAAAAATTTAAAATTGTTCATTTCTATATTATATATACTAAATACTAAATAATAATCAATAATACTAAGTACCTTTCAAAACAAATGATTGATAAATATTTAAACATTCTAACTAGACCCTTTTTAAAACTTACATTCTTAAATTTGAAATAAAATCTACTTCAAATACATTTTATGGATGAGTAACAATCAGATGAAATCTTGCACACCCAAAAAGAAGTATCTTTTCGGTATACAATGAAGCAAACTAAGATGAGGCAACTTTTTGCTCCGATATTAAGCAGAACGATAAGTGCCATTTAACGGAGTTCAGGCCACCAATTGAATTCCCCGGACATCAAAGACCTCCCAGAGCTTTCTGCCGACTGCCGAGGAACCCTCTCATATTAACCGACACATCGGCCGACAGTAGCTCAATCTCCAGGCCGAGATGAATGCAGGTGGTAGCCCTGGGGGCCGTCAAATTACCTTCCTTGGCAGAGAGAGAGCGATCCAGCGATGGCCCAGCTAATAAAGCCGTAAAATTAAACGCCAACAGGCCTGGAAAATGGCAAGTCGTCGGGCCAAGAGGCAGTGATAATCGCCCAGAGATGTTTGGAATTGTTTATTCGCGTGCACATAATTGCAGCTCACCTGGTTAGTTGGGTATCGGATTGGCTGCGCATTGTAATCAGTTGGCCAGGCCTTAATAACGAGCTTCCCGTGTTGAGCGATTTGGTTGCGGGGCGTTGAGGGCGTCAATTGGCCAAACTAATGAGCCGCTAATGAGAAAGCATCGCAGCGGGTCCCGTCGATCAAATGGAGATACATTTACCCACCTGAACCTCTGTAAATCCGCTCACAGATCTTAGATATGAGGAAATCTAGTTCGCGGGGCGTTTACATATGAACAAAAATAATTAAAATATTTACCCAAAATGCCAGATGCTAAGGCACCACAAACCTAACCAAATTTCCGAGACATTTAAACGGGTTGCGGGCCAAAACCAAATGTAAACGCCCCAAATGCGGGCAGGCACAAATTGTATCTCTGTATCCATGTGTATCTTGCAGTTGTATCTGGCTTTTAGGCCCACCCGACAAGGCCATAAACGTTATTTTTTTCCTCCGCTCCAGACGGCCCAAAGCCAGTAAATGAACAGAGAAATAAAATGTTAAGCACTTGTTGATTGGGTTAGGGAGAGTCTTCGGATAGAAACGTCTTGACTGGATCCGCTGATTGAAAAATGTGGAAAATGGACAAGTTTTAATTTCCAAATGATCAATTTATTAATATTGAAAATGCGCCTAATGAACACATTAAATTATTTATTTATTATAAGTGCCAAACTCAATTGAAAATTGTATTTAAATTTTATGATACCGAGAAATTTGTTAGAAACAAATTGTTATACATTGATTTTACATTTAATTAAGTTTCTTTTTATTGAAGTTTTTTTATGGTAAAAATAGAGGCAACTTATTTAAAAAGTATATTTTTATTATATTAGTTAAGTGCAACTGACTTCAAACTTTTTCATTGGTTAGTTATAAATTAATTATAATAAGTATAAAACTAGTCAGAGTATAGAACTACATCAGAATACAATAGTAATATTGGTTATTAATAATTATCCTAATTAATCTGAGAATATTTTTTAAAAATTTAAATATATTCGTAACGGACAATTTGGTAGCCTGACTGTTTCTGCCTTTCGCAAATCTAATCACGTACACATCTGGGGTGGAGTTTGCTTTGCCACCCAACGGCAAACTATTTCTTATTCGCCTCTTCGAATGTGTCCGAACTGTCAGAAATAGCGAGAATTGCAACGGTTGTCGACAACAGCAATAAACGGCAATGGAAACACAGAAACATTTATTTAATTAACTTGCATCAAAAGTTGTTGAAGTATATTAATAAAACATTTCAATTTTCATATTTTTCAGCAGCCCAACGCATGCTGCACACACACAATTTTAACTAGTCAGTCGTTTTCCCATTCGCTTCCATTGTGAAACTTGTTTTTATAGCAAGTCTAGAGTCTATCGCTTAATTGATGCCACAGCAAAATGTTTTGAAAACAAAAGCCGAGATATGAGCAGGCAAGTGTCATAAATAAGATCCGAAACAACTCGTCGGCTCATTAGTGGAGAGTTTTGGAAAACATACGGATCGGAATCGGAGGAGAGCTTCAAGAAGCGCCGCCAGAGAGGAGATTGGAAAAGTCCAACTGGATCGCTTCGAGTGTCCCCGTCGATCAGGTCGGGCCCCATGCCTGGGTCCATAAAACAAAATCAGTTTGAAATGAAAACATATCCATGCCTCGTTAGCATCCGATCCCAGCAGGGTGGTAGCAATGCCACAAGTGTTAGATGGAAAGCGGTGCATGAGGAGATTTTCACCAAATTGTTGCGGGAAAATGTATCAGATAAATGGAAGTAAATTGTGGGATGGAAAACAGTTCGATTTAATCCAAAAATTATTCTTGGTCACGATAAAAATTATATATGATATGATCAGAAAATTCTAGTTCTGAATACAAATTATAATAGATAAAATATGAAAATATAATGGCCTTTACGTTTTGTATGTTAACCGAAAATATAGTTTGTTCTTTAGAATTTTAAATTTCACAGCAGGCAAAGACTTTTCCTTATCTACACACAACATTTGCAAAATTTTTCAAATTAAACATAATTTTCTCCACTTTAAGACAACAAAATGCCTCCACTTACCAAGGAGGATAAAAGTAGGAAGTTCATGGTGGGAAGCAGCGACTCAGAGACGGAAAATGAGGATCTAGCACTCGTACACTTGGTTCTCAGGAAGCTGAGTATCAAGGATCAAAGTCTGCTCCATCGTCATTTTAAAAAAGTGCCCGAAGCATTCAATATCCTTTGGGGGGATCAACACCAACGTTTGGATTTGGGTAAAATGCAGTGGAAGCTGCACGGATCTAACCTCCATTTATTTCTGCAGGACATGTGTACGGAATTCCGGAGCATCCATTTTCGCAGTGAACAGCTGCAGGAGGAGCTTAACATTCTGGAGCAGGCGGGTATTGAACGACTGGTCCATGTGGAGGCCTGTGAGATTTCCTGGGGTTCTTCGTTGATCAAAAATATTAATTTTCCACAATGGCCATTTCACGCCTTGCCAAAACTTTTAAGCAACCTGATTCATCTTGAGATACATGCTCCAGTGCAAGCCTGCTTTATAGAACAATTTCGAAAATTGGAATCCTTAAAGGTCCATCAAGATATTTCCAACTCCGCTTTGGAGGCTATTTTGCGCAGTGAGGCGCCTTTGATGCAATTGCATTTATTGGGGGATTTTAACTACCAACTTTTGGGAATCTTAAAGTGTAAACACCTTAAAAACCTATTGGTAAATCTCCAGACCTTTTTATCCAGTCCAAGTGAGATCCTTCGATTGCCGAAACTGTTGGTCTTAGGGCTCACTAAGCTCACAGAAAATGGGGATTCTTTAAAGGCATTATCCAATGTGATTAAGAAAAAAGGGAGTCAGCTTAAAAGTTTTCAACTAAACTGCAGTTTCATGGATCATGGAAAGTACCTATCGCAATTGGAATTAAATCGCTGTCTTAGTTTAAATGAGCTGGTGTTGGTGGATTTCAAATTTGAAGATCAGAATATGACCAAACTGTGTCTTCCCGTAACCCAAAGCTATGCCATGTTTGGCAATTGCCCAGACCTCATGGATGACCAACTTTTGGACTTTATCAAGGCCAGTGCCAAACTAAAGGAACTTGTACTAATTGAGTGTCCCAAACTAACGGAAGCTCTACTGTATGATGTTGTTAAAGTTCGCAACAGCGGTGAAAAACATGAGCCCTTGTTAATCAGAGTTAAGGATTGCCATGACATTTGGGATTCCTATCAGAAGAACGTAAGAATTAGTTGTTATTTATTAATGGTTTTGAATGGAACTTGCCTTTCAGTTTTCTAGCTATTGGGACCGTAAACGATCTTTAGTCAAGTTGGATTGCATGACAGAAGAGAGCAAGCCTATTGATGATGTCCAGTTTATCTTTCACGACCCACCTGAAGGTCCCAGTATAATCCAAGTGATAGTTTGACATGATTTATAAAGTTTTTGAAAAGATTTCATTATAAATTAAAGCGTAGATAAAAAGTAAACAAAGTCTATACAAAATACATCGAACTATATTTATTGAAATCATCCTAACATTTTTAGAAGGTTTTTAGAGAGATAAAAATGTATTTTTCTATAGTTAAAGGGTATTACAAACCAAATTTAATATAATGTGTGTTTACAAATATATTTATTTATTTAGCCAGCTTTAAATAAAAGTCTTTTTAAATATATGCCCCATTACCTTAGCAATAAGAACTTCTTAATGATATATGGGATTACAAAGATAGGATCGGCCATCCATATATTGCACACATAAGGGAGCTTAGCCTGGCTTTTAGCTGTAATTAATCTTGGGTCTATCAGGTGGCATCAAACCAGTCTGTATGGACTTCTCCTCTTGCTAATTGGCCGCCTGCCATGTGGCGATTTGTCATAGTCACCGACTCCACCACGCATGCGCCACGCATGTGGCAACCGCCTGCCTACCGCCCACCGCCCCTGCCCCACCACGCCCCCTGCCCGCCCGCCTTCGATTGGCAAAAGCCACACGCAACAGCTACACGATTTTCAACAACAAAATTTGTCATATGTGACGATGGCTTGGTTTATTCGCTTCTCGGTGTTTTTTTGTTGCATTTTTTCCGCATTTTGTGCGTTTTGGAGCTTTGGGCTCTGAGCATTTTGTCATTTGGTGGCGACCACCGTTGCGGAATGCAGAAAACAAATTTGTGAACATGACGCAGTTTACAGCTCCAGTGTCCACAACTCTGCGACTGTCGCGGTGGCCACCCATTGTTATAATTATTGGGCGCCCGTGTGCAAGTGACAATTTAGCTCTGGTTCTCCGGCTTTCTGGTTGAGCATTTGTGGAGCAAACAGTAAACAAGCGACATGTGCTGAAAGTCGTCCGGGGACAGCTGTTTTGGTCGTACTTTGAAAGGAGTTGTGCCCGAAGAGCAGCCATAAATTCCTGGAAATTGGATTTTAGGCATTTTCCAATTTGATTTAAACCAGAAATGGATTTAAAAGGAAATTGCAAACCATTTTTTAGGTGTTGTGGAATTATGAATTGGATTTTCTAATAAAACTTAGACATACATTTTTAACAATATGAAGGGATTCATTTAAAAGGTAAGTAAAACATTTCAAATCTGCTATAGGTTTAAAGTCAGTATTCCTGGGATGTATAGAAAAAACAATGGTAAAATTATAAATATTTTTAAATTACTTTTTATTTGTCCTGTTGTCTTTAAATTGTGTAATAATGTCCTTTTACTTCTTTCACATTTTTATATTATTTAAAGAACATTTTGTAAAATGTCCAATGACAAGAACTTTATCATTTGTTAAGTCAAATTAAACGGCCGACCTTATCTCTACCCCATATTCGATTTCACCTCTACGACTCGCTTAGACATCACGAATGGAAATACCTTAATAACTTTTGCGACCTCTGTCTGCCCTCAGCCCTCGTTCCTTGAGTCAGTCATACTCTGAGCCAGTTTCGGAGTGGGGAGCCCGACTTGGCCAGATCCCTGAGCTCGGGCTCTAATTCGTTTTCACACTTTTCATCCATCGGACAGGTCGAAATGGCTGGCGGCGCATTGGCAGCGCCTAATTTCATACGCCAGTCTTAGATCGCGTCCCCTTCTGCGACACAGAAAGAAAAATGGTTAGTAAAATAACGATATCAGGTTTTTATTATATAAGCAAAATTTATTTTAATCTGATTTTTTTAAATACTAAGATTTTGTAATTTTGAAGTTGTTGTTTCTGAAAATTATTTTTGAGGTGAGATCAGATGTTTTTTTTTTAATTCAACGCGGGCCTTTTGGTTTAATGATGTAATTTTGTTTCCTTTCAATAACATCTAATAAAAATAAGTGCTTTAAAAAAAAAAAATTTGGTAAGGTTACAAATTTTTACAGTATTTTATTTCAGTATAACACCCATCGGATATTATCCATCAAAATATACTTAGTAAAATAATATCATTATTATATGTTGATGGATTTTTTTCAGTGCATATGACACCCGATTCCAGCCGGCTAATATTTATATTTGCCCTGCATTTCTCACTCTGCCGATTGCAAGCGATTTGATAAGCAAATGGAAATGCAGTTCGCTGGAGAAAGAGAATAGAGCTGCCGATCGGAGGAGGATGGGGAGTACGAGAAGGAGGCCAGTCCGAGTCAGACGATGGCGGCGAAAGGTGCAAATAAATAATTTGCAGTAGCCAGGCGGCGACCCACTGTTGGCCTACCAACCGCAAAAACCCCACTCCGATCCACTGAAAGCGACGGCCAGACAAATATTTTATTGCAAATTTGCTGATATTGGACGACAGGCGGCCACTGGAGCAGTTTGTAATGCTGCTGCGGCTCTTGTCCGACTGTTTTGCATATTAAATTTATTTTATTGAATATAGGCAAAGATTTAGTTAGATATGCGAGGATAGATTGTGAAGTTTTCGGAATTGTTTACATGGTAAAATTTTAACAAGTATTACTATTTCTCATTATTCTTATATATCTTTAAGATACTTTTTGCTACGAGTCGATATATTAATATATATCCATATTACCTATAATATAAAAAGACCCATATTTAAAATACATTTTGTTTCTGCTAAAATATTTCGTTTCTTTAATATTTATAAGGTTTTACTAAGATCATAATATTAAAAGTTAAAAAAGACCCCTAAATTGTAAAGACCATTAAAATAAGTACAACAAAATGTTTTTTTTTTAAATCAAGGAAAGGTTTGTAGTAACATTGTTTAAAAATGATTATGAAACCGACGCCCAAGTATTTTTGGAATTTTAAAATGGTTTTCTTAATAAAATTTTATCATTATTCTTTATTTTTAAAATATCCTTCATGAAGAGTGTTCCAAAACCGAGCGCTAAATATTTATAAGGATTCTAATAGGGTTTCTCTAATATAATAATCTGTAGTTTTCTCCCAAAAATATCCAGTAGTGTGTAAGTTTTCCGAACCACCCTCTTGCTGGCCAGCACATGCGCTTTTCCAGCTCATTGTGCTACTCTTTCCTAGGGAAACCGTAGCCCCCGCCGGCGGGGTGGCGCATAATTGCCATCGGATTCGGACGCCATGGATGGGGAAGGCCCAGCGGGCGATGAATTATTAATTGCCGTTGATTTGCATTGAGATTTGAACGGTCCGGGATCATTACCGGGCCCGGCAATCTTGGGCACCGCCGACCGCCGACCGCCGACCACAGACCGCATATAGTGTAAACATAATAATCAACGGGCATTATATGCCGATATATGGGCGATCAGTAGAATGCGCTTTTGCAAAATGGCCGGCGGTCAGCGCGGCCCCCAATTGACACCTGAGCGGCCGAGTTGCCTATTATTGCTACTATTATTATTATTGTTGCTGCTGCTGCCGCAGCTGTAATTGTTATTTATGCACTTGCATTTAGCCGCTTGTAATGGCATGTGGACCGCCGCCATGCCCCCTGGGATGGGCGTTACGCCAGCAATTTGCAGTGCGGCGAACGCTTACGTAACAGTTCGAATCGCCTAATTGTGGGGCGATTGTAGGGGCACAATGATGCTCAAAATTAAATTGTATTGGGTCATTATCTGCCTGAAGTAGAAAAGGATATCGTATGATCTTAATATGTTTTTTATTTGAAATTATATTTCTTATATTTTTATTTTTATTGAAAATATATTTCTTATATTTATATTAAATTAAAAAAATAGAAAAGAATATCGTATGATCTTGAAATGTTGTCTTATTTGAAAGTATATTTCTTATATTTATATTAAATAAAAATAAAGAGACAAAAATAAACATTGTAAAACATCTTGGACCCATTGTTATTTAAAATCTAGTTTGCAGGATTCAATGTTCAATTCAATTTAAAAAGATCCAAATATCCCTATTTATTTATATGCTTATATATTTTGAGCGTAAAGCTCATATATTTTAAAAATAAAAGCTTAAATAACCGAAATAAAATATTTTTTTCAAAAGCCATAACAAAAACTGAGCCTAAGTGCTTTTCAATATATTTTGAAATTGCTAATATGATAATTCAAAGCAGCCAAATCCATCTTACAAAGTAGTCAAAATTCAAGCTAACTACAAGGAGGTAAAAAATTGGATGTGTAGATAAATCTCCCAGTTTTTTATTTGGGCAGGGCACACGCGCTTAAGATCAACTTGAAAAAGTCGCGGATCCCTGGAATCCAAGAAATAAACAGAAAACTAAGAAAAAAATAACGAGCTGCCCTCTTTTGTTGTTGCACTTAAAGTCGCTAAAAACGCGGTGTGTTCGCTTGTCAAAATTGCAGCGGCTTCCAGGTTTTTTTAAATGTTAAGAAGCCACAAAGAGATGACGCAGTCGAAATGGTTAAATGAATTAACCCTTTTACTTTGCACAAACACACACACATATGCATGCAGCAGGTAACACAGTGGCAGCAACAACAATAGCAGCCACTGATTTTTCTTACTTTTCAGTTCGTTCTTGTAGTTTTTGGTCAACACAGAAATTAGCCTACACCTCAAAAAAAATATTTTACGTATTAACACTACACTTTTCTTCAAAATAATTTTTAATCTTGCTGTTGATAAGTATTTTTATACGATTTTTTTGAATCTTATTCAAACATACCCATTTTAAAGATTTATTAACATATTGGTTCGAAAACTATGTCAAACTTGTATATTGAAAAGAAATTTTGAGAACGTGAAATGTTTTACAAATTTAAATAATACGTTTTGAAAACAAAAATAAAACATAAAATCTAAGCTGTTCCCAAAATTAAAGATCTTTAATTCCTTAATAATTTGAATTTAGTGTATATTTTGCGAAAGATTTTGAGAAGTACCAAACGTGTCATTGACGTAGTAAGCAAAAGTTGATAAAATTAAGTATTTCTGAAGTCGTGGTTGAGGTGTGCTAACATTTTGGCTTTGCCCTGGCGGCTCGTGGGTACACACATTTATTTAAATGCTTACCTTACCGCTTGGACTACCTCTCGGCACTTGAGATGGAGGTGAAGCTGAAGCTGAAGCTGAAGCACGGTGGAGAATTGCGCGTAAATTCGTTGCGGTCTCCGCGTCATCAACGTAATCGCCGTCAACAGCAGTCAACAGCATCAAACTGGCAGGCAAATGTTGCTACTGTTTCCAGACGCAGTCCGTCCGGCCAACAGAAGCCACAGAAGCCCCAACAGCCAAAGTGAAGTGGTTTTTTTATGATGAGATGAGATGAGCCGAGCCCAAAGAGCAGCACTTTCCAACCGAGAGGACGGGCCCACAACAAAAGCGTGTCTGTCGAGTTCGGTAATGGGATGTATCTATACCTCCGTAAAGAGTACATAATAGGGAACCTTTTCATACAAAATAAACACAAAGCAATATTTGCAAAAACAAAAAGATTGGAATGGGACTTACTTGTTTTTAAGAAAAAGTCTTTAATATTTCCAATTTAATCTGAAACTACATTTTAGATGTTTTACAATGTGAACAAGGAAGAACGCTATAGTAGAGTACCTCGACTATCAGATACCCGTTACTCAGCTAAAGGGACCAAAGGGAAATGGAGATATGCAAGCAGCAAAGCGAGATTGAAATGCGCCATCTACCGGCGGTAGACAGATTTAAGCGTTATGGGCGTGGAAAATTTTTTTTTGGATCAATCGATAGGTATTGACAAGACCAATACATTTCAGTTAAAACTTTTTATCTAGCATAAAAATTGTGGGCGCCACAGGCTTGGGCGGTTTGTGGGCGTTAGAGTGGGCGTCGCGCATTTGCGTGACAAGCTTGCGCTGCGTACAAGGATACGGAATCTAAATCTGAGATCCCAATTCTCTATCTTTTATAGTTTCCGAAATATCTGCGTTCATATTTACGATTTTTCGAAGTTTGTGGGCGTTAAAGTGGGCGTGGCAAACTTTTTTTGAATTAATCGATAGGTATTGATGAGAACAATACATATCAGATAAAATTGTTATTCTAGCATCAAAACTGCAGGAGCCACAGTTTTCGGCGGTTTGTGGGCGTTAGAGTGGGCGTGGCACTCTGCTGAAACAACCTTGCGCTGCGTAAGAAGCTCAGAAATCTGAGATCTCAGCGTTCATCCGGACAGACGGACATGGCTAGATCGACTCGGCTAGTGATCCTGATCAAGAATATATATACTTTATGGGGTCGGAACGCTTCCTTCTGCCTGTTACATACTTTCCGACGAATCTAGTATACCCTTTGACTCTACGAGTAACGGGTATAATTATTTATCAAAAAGTCAATAAGTTTGACAAGTTTGACATCGCGTCGCGATTCCGATCCGGAAGAAGAGTAGAGGCCATTAAATATATTGACCATCTCCCATATTATGTATATTTCTTTTTTCATCAAAATTAAAATTTGACATTTTTTTTACATCTTCCAGATAATAGTATATTTTAATGTAGTTCACATAATTTATAATCCTGTCTCAAACTGATAAATGGCTTTACTTGTCCGAGGGAGAGGGTCTCGTTTGATAAGCCATCCGCATCAGCAGCGAACTTGAAATAGCAAAGCAAGATCATTGAATATTTGGCATCGGAAGAGAGAAGCTCGACTTGTGCGACGCCAAATTAAATAAAATCGCAACCAAAAATAGCTCTTATCAGGTACCAAAAAATATAGAAATAGATCCGAGACAAGGCAGACGTAAACCTTCGACTTTTTCCAATTGTCAAGTTATGGAGCTTAAGTCACAGGTCTGGATGAAGTGCGGTCTTCTCTTCACCCTGGTCATGATGGCGATCTTTGTAGAGTCTACACACACAGATGGCGAGGATGCACTTACGCCGAAAGAAATATTTAATATTGAGCGACGATTGCGAAAGGAAATAGAGCAGATAGATGAGTATGAAAAAACGGGAAATGTCAAGGTGAGTCGAATCTAGTTAAAACCAATTGAGAATTACTAAAAAATCAACGGATCTTAGTACATAAGACTTCCGGCGTCTGCCGTGGATCCAAACAGTTATTTAGGGATATTAAGTCGAACGTATTATAGAAACTACGTAGAGCTTAAACTGAACAGGCTATTATCGGATTTCATCACATTGTTGGAATATACACGCAAGCCTACGTATGCGGTATTGATAAAAATATTTGCAGAGGAACAGATTTTAAGACAATACTCAGAAAAAAGTTTCAATTTCGATTTCCATAACACTTTTTACTATAGTATAAACTATCATAGTTTTGTAGCAGAGCTGGCAAATGGCAATCAGGTAACATCAATTAATAAGTTCCTCGGATTTTTTATCGAACATATTATTTTCTTTTAAGCTAAACCCCAATATTACATGCAGGGCTCGCCATTCGCCCCAGCAATTCCTTTACTCGTTCTATATGAATAGCGTGCTATACGCAGCAAAGGAATACGCCTTAATTCAGTGGTCCAATCTAAACCTACATAAGACGGCAGGCGGTTCTTATGCCTTTTATGAAAAAGTAGCTAGGGAAGAATACGGGAAGAGGTTGGATCGTGCGCAGACTGTGATAAAGGATCTTATAGTCACCGCGGATCGCAAAGTTTGGCGCTGCGATCCGGAGGAACACAAGCTGGGGGAAACCTACGAGAGGGTCACCCGCTTCCTGCAAGGATATATAACTAATGAGGTGGATTTAAGCAAGGACGAGACTTGCATGAACGAATGTACCGACTACAAGTTCACTAGAGATGAGGGTTACACCGAAAGTCCTTTCTCTCCCACGCACTCCAGATGCTCTGGTAACGTCCATGATTGCCGCTATGTAGAGTCCGATATGAGGGTGTGTGAGGCGGATGATAGCTCCGATAGGCGGTACGAGTTCATCCAGTACGAGAGCGGACTCGTGTACGGCCAAAAGGGCATTTGCAGCAATAGCTTTCACAATGTAGAAAGCTGGCATCGCTGGATTTTCTGGAGATGCAGCTACTGCCTGTGTTTGTGCGATGATACTAGCGATCAGTCAGATCGCTTCTTTAGCCTAAGACCTGTGCTATCCGATGTGCAGAGGAACAGGTGAGCTTCAAAGAATATATACATTTTATGGGGTATACAACTTATATAACCTACTTTTATCTAACAGAGTCGTGACGGGCCTGCAATTTGTGAAGCGCAATCGAATTTTCCACCTGCAGATACAGGAGGGTGTGCTCTTGCCACATGGAATCATCAACCATACCGAATGGAAGCCCGTAGACGAGTTCAAAGTCTCCGGAAAGGGTGTGTGGAAGGACATAGACTATCACGAGCTGAGCTATAAAAGTCGTTCCATTGACCTGGATGAGGTGAAAGTGGAAAACAATTCTGTGGTTACCGGGCTGCGTTTCCAAGTGGTGGGAACCCATCTTAACTTACAGGCCCGGTTCAGCGAGATCGATTTTGAGAGCGGCCAGCTAAGAGAGGAAAGCTTCTGGAAGTTAGGGGGTGGCGATCAACCAAGGTTATTTTTCTAAAATCTTTAAATTACTTGATTTGTATCCCTAATCTCAAATTTCACATTTTTTAAGGCAAAAATTGCACCTGGAGAATCCCAACGTGCCCACGCGATCCAACTCTACAGTTCCACTTTCAAGCGATAACCAGTACATTGATTTTACCAATACCGGATTTAAAGATGATGCTGCCCAGACGACAGTGCCCTTCATCGATATCCAGGAAGTAACCTCGGACACACCGGTACCGCTCTCGGGAATCGGTATATATTACAAGGGTCTTCATGGCTATGGTGGCTTCCTGGCTCCCAAGCTCATCACCTATGACTACTCGCCCTACATCCAAGTGCCCACATGGGCTCCCTCTACGGTGCCTGACGAAAAGCCATCATCATCGGAAAATACATCGTCAGATATCAAGATATCATCAGAAGAAGAGACATCATCAGATAAAAATATATTATCAGATGAAAAGACACCCTCAGATGAAGAGCCACAAAACTATGATGATTACTATAACGAATAAAAACAAACGAAGTTTCTTCAACAAAACAGAAAAAAAGTTTCGCAGTGTAAAATAAATTTTCAAAATAAGGAATCACACAGAAAATTTTGATAAAAACACTTTTTTGTACGAACTAATAACATTATAGCTGAAAATTATTTAATTAAAAATGTAAAAGTGCTTAAAAACATTAAATCAAATGAATTTCAGTTATGTCTCTAAATTTTAAAATATATACATTTCTTGAGAGTATTTTTCGATTCGTTCTATAAGTCGTTATTGCTTTTCTTTTTTGAGGCTTTCGTCAGCTCGAAACCGTTGGCCAAATTAAGTATTTATGGTTGGCTAAAAGAAACATTGACTCTGCCTGTAATTTGCGTTGCTTGACCCCAACCATAAACAAGGAAGAACGCTATAGTCGAGTACCTCGACTATCAGATACCCGTTACTCAGCTAAAGGGACCAAAGGGAAATGGAGATATGCAAGCAGCAAAGCGAGATTGAAATTCGCCTATGGAATCTAAATCTGTGAATTCAATTCTCTATCTTTAATAGTTTCCGAGATGTCCACGTTCATATTTACGATTTTTTTAAGTTTGTGGGCGGTTTGTGGGCGTTAAAGTGTCCGTGGCAAACTTTTTGGGTGATTCGATAGGTATTGACGAGAGCAATACATTTCAGATAAAATTTTTATTCTAGCATCAAAAATGTAGGACCCACAGATTTGGGCGGTTTGTGGGCGTTAGAGTGGGCGTGGCACTCTGCTGAAACAAACTTGCGCTGCGTAAGAATCTTAGGAATCTGCACGCCAAATCTCAATAGCCTAGCTCGTATAGTTTCCGAGATCTCAGCGTTAATCCGGACAGACGGACATGGCTAGATCGACTCGGCTAGTGATCCTGATCAAGAATATATATACTTTATGGGGTCGAAAACGCTTCCTTCTGCCTGTTACATAGTATACCCTTTTACTCTACGAGTAACGGGTTTAAAAATCAGATACTATCTTAAGCTTCTCAAAACGGCAAGGGTCGTAATACAGTTATATATTTTAAAATTACTTTTTACTCAAACAAAGAGACTAATTTCAGAAATTTCTTTACATTTTATCGTAACTGTATCCGATCTGAATGCTTTATACATCTGAGAATTTTGTCAAATATTCCAAGCCACTTTTGTCAATTGTCGGCGAAGTGACTGCGAAAATGAGGGTCTACTTGTATCAGATGCGCCCAGTGCTTTTCCTTTTCTACATTGTGGAGACCTCGGCCAACATGATGCTGATCCACTTTTATCTAAAAACATTCGTGTTCGTCAACTTGGCCATGATGGGTTGGACCGACTTTGTTACCCAGTACTTGTATATGCTTTGCTTTTACATTTTCACGGTGCTGACGACCTTTGCCAGCATAAATCTGTGCACCGGCAACCATTGTTCGATCGTCGAGGAAGTAGTGCGACCACTGCTCGGTTTCGTTACCTATACGATCTGCTCTCTGATGGCCCTCGGCGATGCCCAGTCGGACATCTATGTTCTGTACTCCGATAAGAAACCGGATGATTTACTAAAGCCGGAAAAGCCAATGCATCCGTATTTCGATAATATAAGGCTCCAGGCGACGATCTCTTTGGTGACCAGTGTGATTTTCCTGCTGCACTGTCTCATCGCTTTGGATGTCCTGCTGTCCAACGAGGACTCGGATGATGAACGTTCGTCGGATAACTCTCAACCCTCCGATCCCTCCGACGATATTGTCGACGAGCTGGACTACGTCCCGGTGCGTCTCTACGTCCTGGGAGGAGTGGTGCAACGCTGGCTGGAACAGTACCAGTGGTTCCAGGACTTTACCCGCTCTGGAGTCTCAAGAGTCTGAGTTCTTTTTGAAATGAAAATTTCTTCAGACTTAGCAATAAAACAGTCAATAATGTATAATAGATGTATTAAGAATAGTAAGGACTGTCATATGTTTATAGTTAATATTTAAATTCGGTTAGTACATTGCATTTTTAAAAATGCAGTATGCAAGTATTGTGTGTACTCAGTACACACTATCATTTTAAACATTTAATAATGTTAATTTGATATTGAGAAATGTTATGAATAAAAGACATCAAAAATTCGAAAACTAATGTAGATTTTCTTAGCTTAAGTGCCAAGCCAAATCTTTAATCGGAACACGTCACATTAAATCCTATTAATACCAGATATTGGCTCACTGAAACGTAATGCCTGTTATTATGTCTCTTGGTAATTATGCAGCGTTTAGTTTCCGCTATATGCAATGTAATGGACCCTCCCCATCGCTATTCTTATGACGTCAGCGGGAAGCAACAGTTACGCGCTGCATCATACAAAGCTCATTGTCGTCAATGTGTCAGCGATAAGCAGCTGGGGTCTTATACATATATCTGTATCTGTATCTATCCGGGGATAGTGCGCATGTCCAAAGTCGGGTAAGGAATCGATAAATTATGGGGCCGAGCGGCAGTCAAGAGCAAGGTAAAGCATTACCCTGGTACTGTTGGGTGTGGTGCTTTCATTCATGAAAAAGTGCTGTATATATATAGTCCGTGTCCATGGCCCTCACCCTGTGGGACTTACTCAAGGCTATTTTTAACGCAGGCCAAAGGCTGCCGGCCGGATGTCGAGGCTTTTGGAAGAAGTTTTCCTTTCTGTTCCCACAAACTATGCAATGCAATTCGAAGTCAGTCTGCCAGTCTGCATTGTTTACTTTCATTATTTTAAGGTAGATTTACTTAAAGTTGTTAAATAACTAAAAAAAAAAAAAGAAAATAAGAAACAGGTTTTAAGATAGAGATATTTAAATAGTGTAATATAATAATGTCATGGAGACTTTGTAATACCCGATTATGCAATTTATGTGGCCTACTTTTCGGGGTTTCCTATCCAAACACATTCGTTTGTGATTTTCTTGTTGCAGCGAGCTGTATTTTTCACAATTGTTAATTTAATAATAATACAATTTAAAACATAAATTTGATAGAAAAGTCTACAAAAGATGCTTTGAAGTATTTTTAGAATTAGGAAGTATTTTTTATTTTCTTAAAAATAAACACACATAACACATTCTGCCAATAAATTAACCACAAAGAATAGCTCTACAAAGGCTGGAATACAAAGGATAAATCTAACCGAAATTCCATTCCCTAAGGAGCCGACTTTAAGCACAGGGTCAAGAAATCAAGAATAAATCTTCACAAATTTCATTTAACAAGGAGGAAAAACGTCTTTTCTCCCACGCTGAAAGGGAATGTGAAAAATACATGAATGCGAAAGGGAAAATCGATAGGGACGCCATTCCAAAGGAGCTTTGTGTCCTTGAAATAGAAAAGGGAAAGAGCCATTCATGAAATTAGTCGAAGTTTTCATGAATGAAAAAGACAAGCGAGGAGCTAGGAGAATGTTCTTTGGGATTTGGTGAGTTTGCGCAGGATAAATCGGATATTTTTGAAGGGGTTTGTTTCTGGTTCGGCTTTCGAAAGGTTCCCCTTTTCAGGGCACTGACGCAACCACATTGCGCTGTTCCAAGGTCAGCGTAAAATTTCATTCATAAAACTGATACGCCCCATGGCGTATATATATGTATATGTATACATCCATGGCGCGTGTAAGTTCCCGGGGGTGGTTATGGATTGGGTGGTTGGGATCTGGAGCCACGGATCCACTGCGGATATGGGCTAAGCGAGCACTCCGTTTTCAGCTTGTTGATTTTTCTACGCGTGCAAACACAAACAAAGCGTGAAACCTTTTCATTCATAAAAGCAACTCAGGGGGGCTCCAAACTTTTGACTTTCTAATCCCGCAACCCCCCAGTAAAATGCTTGGAGCCCAAAAACAATTTTTGGAGCGAGTCCAAAAAACAATCTCGCGCTAAGCTGAAAGCAATTTTTTGCCCCTAAGAGTTTGTGGAAAACTTAGTCATTTGATTTTCGTTGAGATGGGGGGCTAAATGTGGATGACTGTCATCTGGCTGACTGCGAAATGGTAAAGGTTATAGAATAAATGATGCGTGTGGTTATAATATACAAATAATATAAAAAAAAATTATAACGAAAATAAGATTCCAAAAATGTTAGATACAATCATTTGTAAATATTATATATTTACACTTATTTTAAAACAAAATACATAATTAAATATATATACATATATATGTATATCAAAATAGTTTTATAAATTTAGGTAATGCTTAATTAATACGACAAAAGAAAAACAAAAACACAAATTTAATTTTCTCTAAAGATGACTGAATCCCAGTGATTGGCTAAAAAAATATTACGCACGCTTGTTATTGCGGCACACTCGTCGTATGAGTAATATTTGGAAAATCTGTTGGCACACGACGTATCCCCTTGTGGTCACATGCTGCATGAATTTCCCGAAGGCAATGCGACGCAGAAAAATGGACTTCAGATCCAGCAGCCATTTGCACTTGGAGTAGCTGGGCTAAAATTCCATTAAATTTTTACTTTATTGAAAAACGCTAAAGGTTCTGGTAAAATACGATATAAATGTGTTATTCGTAGGGTCTAAGATACTTTACAATGTCTTATTAATGATTTTCTATAGGAATATGTGCGAAATATATTATATGCGAGTATATACAAAATAAAATAAAATCCATCAACTTTCTCAAAAAAATAAAAAAGTTTATTTTTAGTTTTCGCCTATGATTTTAATATTTGTATACATTTACAACTATTCAGTTCCTCTCCATTAAGCTGCACACCTCTTAATAGTAATAAATATATTTGACAAAATCTGTCATATTAAATTTATTTTTTAAAGTGCTCGATAACAGCCAATTTGGTAGTATTAAATGTGCATTCGTTAAAAACACAGTGGGGCACACTTTCTAAACGATTTTGAGGCACAGTTTGATATTCTAGAGAGAACATATTTTCAGCTATAACCTAAAATACATTTTTAAATCCATGCTCACTTATCTTTACAAAAGAGCCATTAAGCGATACACAAAAGATCAAAAACGCAACTACGTACAAGGTAAAATGAAATATAATAATAAGTTAGCATCGATTTATGGCTACAGCTGTGTCGTTTGGTTGCCGCCCGCGAGCCCGGAAGTTGCTCCCTTCTCCATAACGCTGGGAATGCCCGGTTCCGATTCGGATCGTTTGTGCGTTCGCTTGGGCAGCCGCTGGGTCGCCTGCTTGGCCTTGAGGCTCGCCTCTCCGTCGCCGGAATGGTTGAGCAGCATCAGATCCGGCTGGCTGCGCACCAGGTCCTGCTCCTGGTAAACCTCCTGGACGGCTGTGCTCGCATTGTTATTGGTCACCTGCTCGTTGAGGCAAACATCATCCAAATCCACATCGCTGTTGGAGAAGAGAGCTGTGGCGCCCAGTTCCAGGGAGTTGGTTACATCCAGCTCCTGCTCACTGACCGCTTTCTTTGGCGTAGACGTGGAGGCAATCGAGACACGGGAGAAATTTTTGCTCACATCCAGATTGACGGCACTGGGTGGGGTCAACAGTGTGGTCACCTGTGCTGGCTTCGAGCCAATGCTGTTGTTGTTATTATTATTGTGACTCTGCCCGCCCATCGAAGTTGTTGAGACAGAGGCAGCTGGTCCTCCAATAACAGGCACATTAGTCATGCTACTCGGTGTTGAACTATTCCGCTCGGTCTGATGTTCCTTCATTAGTTTGCAGGCCTTGCCAAGAGCACATATGGTCAGACAAATCCGCAAGCCCATGGCAAACAGATAGGCGAGCAGGAAGAGTAGCCAGGCGGCAAGGTTCTCGAAAGAGACCGCCGTATAGATGGCTTTTATCAAGACAACCGCCAGGGGGAATGGAATAAATCCCATGCGTCTGGCCACCAAATCCGAGTGATCCGAGAAAGCATGTTTTTGTCGCGTTTGGGTCATATCGTAAGCCAAGCTGGTCGTGTACTCCCTGTAGATGCTCTCCGGCAGCTCGTTGAATCTTGTGATGAACGCATGCTTCACCCAATCGATTAAAATTTCTGTAAACAAGACGGCAAAGCAGTCAGGCAGCATAACACAGAACTGGGTAATGCTCCAGTCGAACTCCTTCATGGTTTGGATGACTACGATAAACAGCAGCACTGAAAGGTGGAAGCGCTCCCGCACATCGCTGCAGGTCAGCTGGAACAGATTGTTCTTATCGAACTTTTTGAACACGGATCCCTTGAGCTCTACGAAATTGTTCGATATCATAATGGTCAACAGACCCTTGTTATTCGAGTTCACTGCCACATTCAAACAGGTGGCCTGAAAGATAAAATGAACCATAAATTGTAGCCCAATCAAGGAAAGTTAATTTTCTACAACACACCTGAAACATGATCAGTCCGCTGTGCAAAAACACGTAAATCAGAGTGAAGAGAACGTGCGTGAGTACTCCAAAATGCTCCCTCTTTGAGTTCTTTGGTTCGGTGGCTGTCCAGAAGAGAGCATCGATGGTGTCCTGACCGAAGGCGGACAACAGTCGGTCGCCCACTTCCAGCATGTTGTAGAATATGTACAACTTGATGATTGACTGCGATTTTATGATGTGGTACACGCGGTTCGTGTCCACCAGGAGCATTATCAGCGTCACCGTCATCCAGATGAAGCCCTTGAGCAGATCGCAGATTTCTGCAGGCGACAGTAACCTTTGTCCACTGCTACGAAGGCGAAAGATGCGCGCCACCGTCCTTGAAACCAGGGCCCAAATGGCCATCAGGAATCGGACGGGCAGAAAGGTGTGAATGTACAGGAAGGAGTCGGCACACTGCATGATCCCGTAGACCATGAACCGCTCCAGATCTCGTGGTATGCGCATGAAACTGTAAATTTTCTGGCGGCGCGCCGAATAGCGCTCCTCATCGTGCTCTAGCATATAGCCGCGTGTCAGCTCCACCTTGAAGAAGTCGTAGAATGTGTTGGTGCAGGTCTCAGTGGTTCCTAAAAAGGGTATGTAGTGTTTGGTTTTAATTGTGCAAAATATAATTGAGTTAATAAAGTAGAATGACCAATACTTTTCTACATTACTGTATCTTTTTATAGTAAACGCAATTTACTAGGCTCACGAGAGATTCTTAATTGGTGGACTTTGTGTGTGAGATATAACCGGAACCGGCATTTAAAGCCAGCTCCAAAAACCTCTTTTGAAAAGTGCTGTGACAAACGGGCTTTAAATAAGTATTGTATCAAAATAACAATATTTTAGGCTGCATTTTATGACCCTATGCCTTAGAGATGTTAAAAAGATACTTCAAAATGGTTCTTCCCCCAATATTTACCGCTCTGCAGTCGCTGCTGCGCTGCTCCCGCTGCCGGCGTCGCAGTCGGCGTCGCTGCAACGTCATCCTGGGCGAGCTTCTGCTTGATCTCCTCCTGCTGATGATGCAGTTCCTCCACGCGGCTGCCGGTCATATCACCGCGGAAGCGCAGCTGCCGCTTGCCGCCCGTCGAATTGAGTGAGGTGTTCATTAAGTTCGGTTTGTGGAATCCATAAAATTAATAATAACAACGAGTCGAGCTGAGAAATGTCTGGGTGAAACAGCAGCTAGTGGAAATGTACTAAAGCCTGGCGCAAATACCAAAACGTAAACACTGTGACAAACGGTCACACTGACATAGCAGAGACTTGCTCCTCATTTAGCGGAGACACCCGCCTGACGTAGCGCTGACAAAGGAAAATACCAGCTTGTCTATCGAAAAATTAATCGCTGGAGTACCGCCACTAAAGAAAAGCGTAGAAATTTTTTAATATAGTTTATAATCAGAAATTATGACCGCATCCGTGGAATTGAGCTCGTATCGCGATCAGCACTTTAAGGTGAGTATGCTCTGAAGTCTGGCTACCAATTTTTAACGTAATATCCACATTGCAGGGCTCTCGCTCGGAGCAAGAGAGATCGCTTCGCGACTCGTGTACACTATATGTTGGAAATCTTAGCTTCTACACGACGGAGGAGCAGATCCACGAGCTCTTCTCCCGCTGCGGCGATGTCCGGGTGATAGTAATGGGGCTGGACAAGTACAAGAAGACGCCCTGCGGCTTCTGCTTTGTGGAGTACTATATAAGATCGGAGGCGGAAGCTGCCATGAGGTGAGACATCTGTTCGCTGGGGAAAGCCACATTGTTCCCGGTTTCTTGAGGAGTTTTATAGATCTATATCCGTAAAGAAACAAAGGAGCTCCTTAGATAGAAGAAATTTATAACCTACGTTCGAATTTCATATTTTAGTAGACCAATTAGTTACACTAATTGCAAAATCTTGAAAAACATCACTAGAAAAACTTGGAGGTATAGGATTTTAGGAAATTCTAATTCTTGTTTTTGTAACAAAAACATATTCTTTTGTGTTTTAGAATAGAATTTCACACGAAACATTGTAATGAAAACAATTGCAATAATTCTTTAAAGGTCTACGTAAAACAGTATAACCCAGCATATGGATATAGTTATGCTTACTTGTATTATTTAGTTTGGCAGTTAATATATAAAAACTGTTATATTTATATTTAGATAAAAAATCAGCTCAGTTTCCAACTCAAATTGGATTACTTATTTATTGCATTAAAATGTATTTTTTAAATAGAATCTTTTTAACACACCATTTTCTTCTTTCCCCTCTTAAAGGTTTGTAAATGGCACCCGCTTGGATGACCGACTGATTCGTGTGGACTGGGACGCCGGCTTTATTGAGGGCAGGCAATACGGACGCGGCAAAACTGGCGGACAGGTGCGCGATGAGTATCGCACGGATTACGACGCCGGACGGGGAGGTTACGGCAAGCTGCTATCCCAGAAGATCGCCCCCAACACCGATAACCGCTAGCCCTACGATAAGATTAACGACTAAGCCTCCATAACTAGATATTAAAGCAACCACCTAGATATATGTAACATCTCTAATCGCATATTTATTGTACGTGCTACATAGTTCTTTTGAAGACGTAATTGATATCGTTGCGGCCTAGCATTACTTTGTGAGTTTCTAGTGTTTTTTGGGAGACTGGAATCCATTTACTTCTTGCCAATGTTGTTGGCCAGCGAGCAGCTGAGTCCGGTGCCATCGGGCTCCACATTCAGCTCGGTCACCTTGCCGTTCTCCACCACCAGGGAGTAGCGCTTGGAGCGGACGCCGCCAAGTGGGGGCAGATCGATGGTCACGTCCAGGGCCTTGGTGAAGCCGCCGGCGGGATCGGCCAGGAGGCGCACCTTGCCAGTTGCTCCGTGCTCCTTGCCCCAGGCGGACATCACGAAGGGATCGTTGACCGACACACAAACGATCTCATCCACGCCCTGCTTGGACTTCAGCTCATCGGCGGAGCTCACATAGCCGGGCAAATGGGTCTGCGGGTTGGGAAAATTGTTTATTCATTTGTTAAGTGCTGTATGAATTACACTGCAAGTTAACAAAACTATGAATTTGAGAAGTTTAAATGTTATTTGTAATTATATTTTTCCATTAGGAGCATTTCCTTATTTTTATATATTTTGTATGAAGGTCGTAATTAAACCCAATCATTCTATCTAGACAAATTTGTAAAGGAATTTTTTGTAATTTTTATATTATTTAGGTTATGATCTGCTTTTTTCTTTGAATGTTTAATGTTAGTTGACGGACTACACACTTCGACTATAAGTTTATTGATTTAATTGTTAAATCATACATAATACATAAATCAACAGCTTTTTCAACATTTTCGTCTTATAAAATCGAATTTCAAGAATCTGGACTCTATCTTATAATCTTTTTTTGCGGTGTAGAAAGGGATAATGTTACGTACCTTGGAGCAACCGGGCGTGAAAGCGCCGGGAACGCCGAAAATGATCACCTTCTTGCCGTTGACCAGGTCACCGGTGTTGATCTTGTTGGCCGGGGAGTCCTCGAAGAGGTCCACTGAGGGCAGAGAGTCACCTACCTGGAATTTGGGGAAAGACACACACACAGAGTTAGAAAAAAGAGAGGAGGTGGTAACCGTAAAGCGTTGCAATTTCTCAGGGCGCTGCAATCAATATTCATGCAGTTCGTCCCCAGGCTTATGTAACGCAACCCGAGCGCTACGCCAGCCGGAAATCGTAATTTTCCAGTGACCTGCACTTACTTTCACCATGACTGCGGCTGTTCTGGATAAAGATCGCTGCGAAATGATTTGTTGGGGCAGCGCGGAGTTCACAACTCGGCCAAGAAATTTGCACGACAGCACACGCATTTCTCCTCTCTTTCTTCTTCTCACACACACACAGGCTCGCACGCACACGGCCAAACACTGCATCTGGGCGAACCGCAGCGTTGCCATACCGCCGAGAAAAAACAATATGGGTTGTACTTTTCAGTCAAGTCTTAATTTTTACTACCTCATTCTTTTGGGGGGGAAAATAAAAACAATGGGTTGAGGATAGACTTTCGTCATGCTTGGAGGGGGTGGGGGTCTCATTAGTTTCTAGTGGGGCTATGTGGCCGCCCTGCTGACTATACTGTCCGCCAGTCTCTCCAAATCATCCAGGCTCTGTTCGTTGATTTTCTTCTCGAAATCGGCCATAAACTCGTTGGTCAGACGTTCCGCCTGGTGTTCCGAATAGTGCTTCCGGAATCCGCGCAGAATGCTGTCCCTCAGGCACGGTTTCATCACCACTAGATTGAGTTTGGTGCCCTCTTTGATATTGGGATAGGATGCGATGGTCTGGTCATTGTTCAAGGGACGTCCCAGAAGCAATAACTTTTGATTGGCCGCCGATATTTGCAGTTCCACTTCTATCTGTTGTTTCACCTCCAGAATCGTGGATGTCGGCGCGACCTGCGTGGAAAAGAGCTCCATGAATGAATTCTCTTGATTTACTGAGCTACGGTTAGCGCTTACCTCGATAGTGCAGTCCTGGCCCTTGAGCACTTTGATTGTGATCTGCATAGTAAATGCCGAAAATGTGAATATAAAATATGAAATATGGCTCGCAAGTAATATAAACAATCTGGCTTTCGCGTTGCCAGCTGGCTAGAGTTGCCACAAGTTACGAACAGGCTACGCAGCCCTGGTTTATCAGAAGTAAATAAAATATAAATGTTTATTCATAATCTATAAATTATTAGTGTAAGTGATTAAAATAAATTTGTAAATAACATTTGACAAAGTAACGCAAGCAGTCACTGTTTACAAATGGAAATAACATAGATTATTTAGATACTACTCTTCATGTTAAAAAACTTTTAAGCTGTTAAGTAATTATTTATTATCTATTCACGCTTTAACGTATTAAAAAATGTAAAATTTTCCACAAACTATGGCCAAGGCCCTGGTATTTTAATAAATAATAAATGTTTTTAGGCTGAACAACATTAATTTATGGCTAGAAGATAACAGATAATACATATTAACTTGTTAAATCATAAGACTAGTTACAAGGGTATAAACTATCGAAGGCCGGCGAAGTCTGGCAACTTCGCTGCACGCCTGCAGCCCTGGCCTGGCAACTCTATTTTCTATTGAGCACCGACGACGTTGCGTGAATAAAACAGTTTACATAAATTATTATTTACAATTGCACTGGCCGTTGATGTTGTGCGTTCGCAGCTAAAAGGTGAACTTGACCTCGGTGCCGATAGTCCGCCAAGCAATTAGGTGTGAAATTCGCGAGCGAGCCTTGTGAAATTCGCACGCGAAAATCAAAGCGAATCGCAGCGATCGAAGAAATTGCAGCGCAAATAATTCGTAGCCTCGGCTGAATTTCAACGCGAGAGCGGTGTGCGTGTGTGTGTGAGTGTGCTTTGCGAGATTCTGTGATTCTGTGTGCGTGTGCTAGCGTTTTTGTTAGAACTCGCATTTTACGTAAAGAACCAGCTTTTATCAGCAGTGAATTTGATGTTGGCGAACCTATATCGCAGCAGGGGCAATTTGAAACAGTTCTTGCAGCTTCTGGCGGTAAATTGGCACCATTTGCCCCCATTATCAACACCCAAACCCCCCTCTAAAAAGAATAACCCAAAAAACCAACCTCGCCCCTTGACATTCAAAGTTATGTTCGTTTCCCCCCTTGAATGCACATATATATATATATATATATCTATATAATTATTGTGTGTTAGGGTCTTGGAAGTGCAACTATTAATCGTGCCTAGTACACATTTTATTTTTATGCTCTCTCTCTCTCTGGCTGTGCTGTCTCTTTCTCTCTGTTTCACCCCTTTTTGAAACTGCATATTTGCTCAGTGCTTTAACAATATTTGTGTTGAAGAATGCCCATCCTTGCACCTCCAAAAGAAATGCAAAAAAATATTAAGAAAAAAAATCACCAACACCACCCAAAAGCGCTCTTCTTCCCCCATTTTCCTCGGCATGTCTGGCAACCCTGGCAATTGGTCGACGGCCATTGCTTCGCAACTTGTTGCTCGTCCCTCGCATTGCTAGCTCTCTTTTGCTCTCTCTCTCTCTCTCGCGCGAGTGTTTTGGCATTTTTGTTATTTATTTCCGTTTTCCGTAAGTTTTATGCGAAGCGAAAACAATGAAACGCCTGTGCAAAGTGCTAATCCGATAGTTCCATTCGGTTCGAAATTGAAATTAGAAGATTCCTAAATTTCCAGCACCTGTCCAATTGTAAGTTACAGCATTAATCGGGGGAACGTGTTTGGTACCGTTTAGAACCGGATTTGCTATGCTAGAGAATAAGAATATGATCGTGCTGCTGTGGGGACTTCTTGTGACAACTTTGGATCTCCGATTCAAAGCGGTTTTCCGCCATTAAGGCAATTCCAATTGGAAAGCGCGCAGCAAGAGATTCTAAAAGGTTGCTCCGTTTCCCATTGGCAATATGTTTACAGTGGAGGTAAAGCGAATAGTAACTGGGAAAAAAAAAAAAACTTTATTATATAAATAAAAGAAGAAACGCTTTTGGAATTTCGATTTGAATTATTTGCTAATGAAATAATGAAAATCATACTAAACTTCAGTGAACCCTTGGTTTATTTTGAACCCAGTTGTATGAGAATGCGTGTGTGTTGATTGTGTTTTTGTGGCTTTAATTGCATGGTGTGTGTTATTGCTGTTGTTATTTTTCTTTTAGTTATTGCTACGTTAATTTCTTTCTTTCGACACTCTACAGTGCAAATATAATTTTCAGATAGCAATCAATTGAGAGCGGTTCAGCCCGGCTGTTGTATTTGTTTGTTTGTCCGGTTGTTTACGTTTTTTTTTCGTTTATCGCTGGTTTTCATTTTGCATTTTTTTTTGTAAAAAACAAACAAGAAAAAAGAAGAGCACATCCAAAGAGCCCAAAAAAGAACCGATTGCGTATTATGGATAACGAGGCGTTAGAACCAACAACAAAGAGCAGTACGTCGGCAGCGGCGCCAGCAGCAGCAGCAGAAACAACAACAGCAACAGTGGGAGCAATAGGAACAGCAACAACAACAATTACAGCTTCAGCGGCAGAATCCAAAAACGAAACGGCCACAAACAACAACACAAGCAGCAGCAACAACATAGTCATACCGGCATCGGCCACTAACGGTATCAAAGAGAGTAACAGTAACTTAAGTACAACAACAGCAGCGGCAGCAACAACAATACCACCAGTTGGAACAGCGGCGGCAGCAACAACAACCACAACGGCTACCATACCAATTGTGGTGACCAGCGGCGGTGTTCCAATCAGCAGTGAGGTGAGTAGCTGTCCCCCCAAAAACACCACCGAACACCCACCACACTCCCCCACTCACTCACTCTCTATCTCTGTCTCTCTCTTTCACCTGTCGCCCTATATGCATGCCTATGGTTATTTTGGCATAAACGTAAACCTTAGAATAATGCTTACTGGTACTCTGTGTATGTGTATGTGTGTAATTGGCACTCCATGAAGCACAACACTTCCTTAACTTTATCTTATCTTATCTGTACAAATGATGTGTGTTATTATCCCGCTTCCCATGTATTCCCCTCGCACGATTCCAGTTAGATTGACCAACACCAATTAGATTCACATTGTTGTTTGTGTCGTTTGGATAACAAATCGAATTAGAAATCTATCACAAGTGCTCGACAAGCCAATCAGTACTTTCCCCTGTACCCCACTTCCAATTCGCTTTTTTCGGTGGAAAATCAGATTTTCGGGGATCATTAAATTTTTTTTAATTTTTGATTAAATATTAAAGAAAAAAATCAATTACAATATAAGTATTTTCACTTGTAAGTTTGAAAAGCATCTTAAATTTTTTGGTTTATAATAATAACTTTATAGCGCCATTTCTTCTATATGAATTACTACAACTACGGCGATTGTGTAGATAATAAATGCAATCTCGTATTGATCATTGCTTTTACAATTAGTTTACAAATCCTTATCTTTTTAAATAACAAAGACTTGTAGTTTTTAGTTTTGACATTTTAAAGCCAACTATAAATTGTTTGGCTCCATTATAGAGTCCATATTTACAAGTATTATCCAATTCACATGCCTGTTTTAAAATTTAACTATAAAAACCAAGGCAAGCACTTTGCTTTTTGAAACTGCCAGCAAGAATACCTATACGTTAGTGTCTGGAAATGCAAAGCCTGAGATTGCGACACCTCCTGATACCTGGTAGATGCCAGCAATATAATCCAATATGTGTATGGAAAGCCCTCCGAACACCGAATTCCGACCTCCAAGCTCCCTGACCCAGTGCACATCTCAATGTTCGGCATTACTAAACTCAGACTAAAACACACCCACAGGCAGCTCGTCTTAGGCGTCAAGGATTCGCCCAGTCCAAGGTAAAAGCGATCGCCGCAATGGCAACGAAGGACCCCATCTGCTTTGCTCTGATTTTGCAAGTGCTACGTTTTGAGTATGCTTTCCTTACGACCATTGTTGTATATTGTTTTGCATTCGCTGTTTCAAATATTTTTTTCATTTACTAACCATAAGCCATACTGTTGATGTGGACAAGATAACAAGAAATGTGGTAATTGTGCGCACTTGCAGGCTAACAAAGACAAGGACAGCACACCACCGCGGGATGCACCGCCGCCAACGCCGATCACCAAGGGTCTGAACCTCACCGGCACCCCGCTTGTTCGCAAGGAGAAACGGCAGGCCAGCGCCCGATACAATGCGTCCAAGAACTGCGAACTGACGGCCCTCAGTCCCCTGAACGAGAGTGAGTAAGCCCAATAGGATATGTTACTCTATAATATATGTGTTTCTAATAATTCAGTTGGCTGTCACTCAAGTTTGCAGATCGGTTGTATAGGATTGTAATTGGCCTGTTTGCTGTTGCATACTTTTCGAGGCAGGGTTCCTGTCTGACTGATCCCATCTTTTTAAAAACTTTATTGGAAATTCTATGTGTGCAACTCCTAATACCCATTTTAGTTTCCAAAAAACGTTATAATATTTTTATATTTAAATAACTTTCTTTCCTTTTTTTTTATTTCCCTTGTAAGAAGAAAAATTTGAAAATTTAAAATTTTTTAAATCTACAAAACATTTACAAAAAAAAACTTTTTATTAAAAATTCAATAAGATGTCAGTAAATTTCCGTTGTTATAAGCTAAGCTTTAGAATTTACAAAAGGCTCTTACTATAATAGAATCCGATCTGCAAGTTTGTTGAGAAGAGTCGTCGGCGAGCCGATCTCGGAAGCTTTTGTTAGCAGCGCTTGATTAATTTCGCTCAGCTGTTGCAATTTGTTTATTATTTGTTAATCACGTACGCGAAAGTTAAAGGTCAAGGGAGTGTCGTCTGATTAGGTGGGTGGCAACACTGACGCACGGCCCACCCACACACCCGCACATCCTCAGCGGCATCATTTACACCTCTCGCAACCTCTCTTTCTCCATCTGCGAAGCTTCAACACATGCGCTCTCTTCGCAGCCTCTCATAAACCGGAAAAAATTAATATTGTGATTATTTTACACATCATTTTTAACCACATATACCAGAACTCCCATATTGTATAACAAAAACACATAAGGATGTTTACAATCTATATATATTAGGCCGAAAAAATCCAAAAAATCATTCATTCAGCATTTGAACTCTGGTTTTAGTGATTTTAAGGGTATTTCCAATCGTTAGTGAAATAAAAAAGTAGCAACTCTTGTAAATCATTTCTCATCACGTTACATCAAAAATGTGAAACACTTATTTTATATCGACCTGATTTTTTTTCCTGTGTAGTACTAATATCATCGAATTGTTATTCGCTTACCTTTCCGCTAATTGATTGGGCGGTTTCGACTCATTAATCGAATAAACACATTTTGTTTGCTCAATATTATTGTTTTATTAGGTTTAATTGTTGTTGCCGCTCTCTCCCACTCTACCGCTCTTCCAGTCACCAAGCCACCCACTCACTTTTTCTCTCTCTTTTGAATTTCTCTCCATTTCGTTCTCTCGATATCGATTTTTCCGATTGGCGCAGCAGTCGAAGCAACAAAAAAGAACTGTTTCAAGACCGTGCAACATCGAGAGCCCCAAAAACTTAAATATTAGTTGAAAATATTCGTTCCCCTAGTTAATTGCTATCCTCTCCTTTTCCCTGATTTTTTTGCCTTCAAATCGTAAGTTTTTATAGATTATTTAAGCCCACTGTAATGAGAAAATAGAAAACTCTTAACCAGAGGCGTTGTCGTTCATTTCCATTTTCATTTCCATAGCATATCATTTCGTTTTATGTTCCCATCAACGCATAATCGCATTTGGCATTAATCTAAAACCATTATCTATATTGCAATTCCATTACAGATTCTATAGTTTCATGCTTAGCGTGCCCAAATTGAGTTTCTAGTGTAGTATTTCTCATGTGTTGTTGTTGGTCGGCGGGGGCGGCTGAAGAAAAGAAAGAAAAAGTCGTTTCGAATCAAGATTAAAGTCCAACTGCCGATTTGTACCAAGTGCCGGCACTAATGAGATGGTCTTCGGTGCTATGCTGCTGACGGGCAACGGGCTCAAAGGTCCCAAACAGCAGCAGGAACAGCAGAATCAGCAGGAGCAACATCCTACCCCGCGGCAGGAGCAATCCAAACCGGCTGCCATTAGATCCGCCAGCAAGGAGCAGGATCCTCAGCCCATTGCAGCCGGGTATTATGCCCTCGGCATACGTATACCCAAATCGCCATCGTTTCACAGTGGCCTAGATCAGCTGGCCGACGACGAGTTGGAGGATCAGGATCGGGATCAGCAGGGTCAGGAGCACCAGCAGCAGCAACAGGCCGGCAGCAGATTCAAGTTCACCAGCGTGGAGGAGCTGAAGGCCAAGTTTGAGGGGCGGAAAACGCCCCTCTCGCCACCCGAAGCAGCAGCCGGAGCATCGGCAGCCGGATCGGGAGCACCCACCACATCGTCCTCACCCTCGTCCTCGTCCACCAGCTCCAATTCCTCGGCCTCGGCCCTCTCCTCGCTCTCCCAGGCGGCCTCATCCTCGCTAGCCTCGGCGGCGGCCAACTCCTCAGCCTCTTCCTCGGCTGCCACCTACGGTGGTGGGGCCAATTCGGCGGCAGCGGCTCTAATAGCCTCCTCGCCATTTGGATCGCAGTCCTCCACTTCTTCGTTGTCGCTATCCTCGAATGCCGGCATGTCGAAGAATACGGCAGGAGCAGGATCCTCCGGATCGGGATCTGGAGTGGGTAGCTCGACGTCAGCGGGCCCCACGAGTAGTGGTAGCTCGCTAGTGTCCACTCTGGCGCAACACTTCTCGGCGGCCACATCCGCCGCAGCCTCGGCGGCAGCCGCTGCCGCATCCTCCGCCTCGGCCGCGTCCTCCTCATCAGCTTCCTCATCCACCGCCAGCAACAACGCAGCCAGCTCCATCGCCGCCAGCAAGGTTTGCAGCTTGGTTTTGCCCACACACACTCAGCGAACCCAACACCCAACGAATCCACAATACGCCACACGTAACCACTTCCGCACCACCGAAATCACAGATATGACACTTTCTTCAAAACTTTCACTGACTGAATTTGCTTTTGGGATAGAGAAAATTAGGATATTATAAAATCTTCATAGAAGAACTCAGATACAACTAAATCAAGTTAATTATTCCTCAAAAAGTAAATTGTTTTTTGATAAAAATGTAAATGTTTATGTTAAACTTAGGAAGTCGAGTACAAAGTTTACAAGATTGAACGCATTATTTAAAAGAAAATGTGTTTACATACACATAATTTCTTATTAACGATCAGAATTTATACCTATTTCTTCTTTGATGGTCCATCTACCTAACCAGATTGCGATATCTTTAGCTCATACTTTGTACATTTTTTACCCATTATTTGGACTTAAAGGAGTTTTTAAAATTTACTTAGGCCCTCATTAAAGCTAATCCAGTCAGTCAGTTTCATTTCACTAAAACCACACACTATCTGCTTCCCAATTGAACGAACCGAAAGTTGATAAGCCAAAAACCTACTCTGCTCTCATTTCATCGCTACCTCATCCTCCAGTCACCTGTGAGCGCGGCCGCGGCCATTAAGAGCATACTGAATGCCACCAAGAGTGTGGGCACCAGTGCGGCGGCGGCGGCAGCAGCGGCGGCCACCTCCTCCTCATCATCCTCATCCTCCGCCACGCCTGTGGTGCCGTCGTCCGCCGCCGCCGTCGTTGCCATTTCCACAATCAGCGATATGCCCGCAGAGGAGCTGCGTCCGACGGTGGCCCAGAATCTGGTGGGCGGCATTAGCATCTCGTTGGGAATTGGCCAGCGCAATGGCGGGGCCCCACCCGTGCCATCGGCAGTTTTGGCGCCATCGAACGCCTCCACCCTGGTTGTGACCACGTCCAGCCTGAGCATCCTGCAGAACGGTGACATACTCCCGGGTCCTCCAGGAGGTCATCCGACGGGTCTCCAGGCATCGCCCCAGACGCTGCAACAGCTGACGGGCAGTCCAGGAAGGGCTCGCGACCGGAATCTGTTCTACTCGCCACCCACCGCTTCGGTTGCCCTGGCGCTGCCTGCACTGCGAGGTTGCTATCCAAAGTGGGTCCGGGCCAAAGGCTATGGGAGGACTTGCCCCATCCCATTGCCCTTGGGCCTTGAGGCCCTTCTTGAACTACTTGATCCTTTTTTCTGATCTTCATTACTTTCGTTTTTAGTTCCGCTTGCCTGCTTTTGTTGGTCGTTTAGTAGTAGAGTTGTACGTTTTATATATATTTTGTATTAAGATTAATTTCTTTTGCTTTATTATAGAAGATATCTTATGTGATAGCATGTAATCTGATTATATTTTTGTTTGTATTTCCTTAGAAACGGCCGCCAGTGAACGGGAGGAGTTGTTCATACAGAAGATCCGACAATGCTGCACACTCTTCGACTTCTCCGAGCCGCTGAGCGACCTCAAATGGAAGGAAGTGAAGCGTGCGGCCCTGCACGAAATGGTCGATTTCCTCACCAACCAAAATGGCGTTATCACCGAAATTATTTACCCGGAGGCGATCAACATGGTAAGCTCACACTTCTGCTACTTAATATGCAATTGTTCAACAACACACATATATTTTTTCCTTTACCCTCCCCAGTTTGCTGTCAACCTTTTCCGAACGCTGCCGCCATCCTCTAATCCGAATGGCGCCGAATTCGATCCAGAGGAGGATGAGCCCACGCTGGAATCGTCGTGGCCACACCTACAACTTGTCTACGAGCTGTTCTTGCGCTTCTTGGAGTCACCGGATTTCCAACCAAACATGGCTAAACGTTTTATCGACCATCAATTTGTATTACAACTATTGGATTTATTCGATTCGGAGGATCCACGTGAACGTGATTTCCTAAAGACTGTTTTACATCGCATCTATGGAAAATTTTTGGGCTTGAGAGCATTTATTAGGAAGCAGATCAACAATGTCTTTTACAGGTGGGCTTGCTTTTAAAAAACACTAATATTAATCAGTTCTTAAACCAAGCACTATATTTTTACAGATTTATTTATGAAACAGAGCATCATAATGGCATAGCCGAATTGTTGGAAATCCTGGGCAGCATTATTAATGGCTTTGCTCTACCGCTGAAAGAGGAGCATAAACAATTTTTACTTAAGGTATTGCTGCCATTGCACAAAGCCAAGAGCCTCTCCGTCTACCATCCGCAGCTCACCTACTGTGTGGTGCAGTTCCTGGAGAAGGATCCTAGTTTATCCGAGGCGGTCATCAAGTGAGTAAAGGATTACGAAAAAACCCCATTAAGAAAGTAATTATAAAATTAATATGTTTCTTAAATATTTTTTGTAGAAGCCTGCTTAAATTTTGGCCGAAGACGCATAGTCCCAAGGAGGTGATGTTTTTAAACGAGCTAGAGGAGCTGTTGGACGTGATCGAGCCGGCCGAATTCCAGAAGGTTATGGTGCCACTCTTCCGCCAGATAGCCAAATGCGTTTCCTCGCCACATTTCCAGGTGGCTGAGCGAGCGTTGTACTATTGGAACAACGAGTACATTATGTCGCTAATAGCGGACAATTCGGCGGTGATATTACCCATCATGTTTCCAGCGCTCAACCGTAACTCAAAGACGCACTGGAACAAGACCATTCATGGTCTAATCTACAATGCGCTCAAGCTGTTCATGGAGATGGATCAGCGGCTTTTCGATGAGTGCAGCAAGAATTACAAACAGGAGAAGCAAATGTAGGTTGCATGATGTAATATACTTAGTTGTCGCATAATTTTTACATAGTTACATATCTTAATTGTTCACTAATGTATATTTTTTTACCGTCCCTTGCAGGGAGCGTGAGAAGCTGTCGCAAAGGGAAGAGCTTTGGCAGCAGGTGGAGAGCCTAGCCAAAACCAACCCGGAGTGGACGAAGGCAGGCCGCTTCAACGACTGCCTGCCGCTTAGTGACAACCGGGCCCTGTACGATCAATACAGCGAGAACAGCGATCTAGCCTACGATCAGAGCGAGCAGAAGGCGCGCCAGCCGCCGCCTCCACTGCCGCCCCAGAAACAGGCGCTCCAAGAGCCCCGAGAGGTGAGACAGGCACTTGCCACACTAACCACACTAAACAACTACTAATCCGCCACGTGTGATCTTGGCGCCTGCTGTGAGCTGTGAGCTGTGCCCAGCCAAGGCGCACTCTGGCTCAACTCTAATTCTAATCGAACGAATGTCTGTTAAAATAATCACACTCATGTCATTTAAAAAAAATACATATTTGTATATCTTTAACTTTGTCTATTTATTTATTTAAAACTATTTGGTTACCTCACTGTCTGCCAACCTAAACGAATCCATGAATCCACCCACGACACAAAATCTTTCTAACCTGTGTCTAACATTTGGCTTGCACCTTTGGTTGAGCGCAGTGGTTCACCTCATATGAAATCGGGCGGAATCCATATATTAATAATATTTGTTATTAAGTAGTTACTGATAATTTGCATCATCCACCAACTCATTTGTGATCTTTCTTGATATGAGAATGTGTCCCTTTTGTAACATTCATTTTGTTTCCATGATAGATTTATTCAAACACAAACATTTTAACTTTTAACTTGTTCTTTAAATATTTCCTATTTTCGAGCATGTCTCTAGAAATCTATCCAGATTTTTCTTGCAATTCCACATTTCAGTCCATTTTAATTTGATTCTGAGTTGCAAGGAAATCTTCTTGCAATCCTTACTGTAAACAAATAACAAAATTGACCAATGGAATTTAATTGGAATATTTTTTAACAACTTCTCAATGTACCTTTATGAATCGCGATATCATTTTGTTAACAACTCAAAGCCCAACACAAAACACACACTCACTCGATCTCTAACGGACTTTTTAATATATATAATCCGACTTATGGGTTAGTTGATGTAAAAATCGTAGTAATGTTGTCCAACTGTTGGGCACCTTGGGATCCACCAAAACCCAGTCCTATTTCGGGTTCCATTAAGCACCCGCACTCGATATCGTAACGAAAATCACCCTGCACCTCCGTGTAACCTCACCTGTCCACTGTGTTGAGATCCAATAATCCGTTAGTGGGTCCATTTTCTATTGCCAAACCCCTTCCCGTTCCACACAGATTCGGGGCGAGCGGAACAAGGACAAGCCGCTGCTGCGCCGGAAATCGGACCTGCCAACGGACAGTGGAACCGTCAGGGCGCTCATCGAGCACAAGCGAACGGATGAGTACCTCACCACGCCGCCGCCGGATGGAAACAACTGCTAGGCAAGGAAGCTGGTCAGCCGAAGCCACCAATATTACATCTTTGAAGCCCGAGGCTTTGGGGACATAGTCCAGAAAATACCCAAACACACACTCCAAACTTAGGCCAGAAAGCATATATACACACGCCCAGAGAAGAAGGATATATCCGATAGGAACAGCACAACTAGAACAAACAATTTTGATCGATGCTTTGGTGTCATCGCATTTGCATTTTGTGGCTTAGTGGGGGCGTGGCAACGGAATGCAACCCAATTTCTTTATATAAACATACAAATTACCTATCTATAACGAAAACGCATAGTACCAATAAAGATCTAAAATCCCAAACGAGATCGATTATACTATTATTTTGTTTGCGAATGTATTTTGAGTTTACTTTACTTCGATCGCATGCCAAAGTTAAGCTTTCTTTCAATTTCTTTTTGCATTTGCATGCTGCTGCTAGCGTTGCTTATAAACTAGTGCTCTATAGATTCGATCAGATATGCAATAATTTTTGGTATCCTAATTATGCTCTTACCATTTCAGTAAAAACGTGAAAATATAATTGTACAGTTGAATTTGAATTTTCTAACTTAAGGCGTAGGCGTTTACCACCTTGATTGAGTATATCCCTCGACTTCTGCCACATACTTCGACATAGCTATATGACATCCAATCCACACGACATGCATACACAAACATACTAAAATTTACAAATATTATATGCTATTTAGCCTAGCAGTTAGCAGCTTACCTATAAATATTTATAAAAAAAAACAAATTACCCAGAACAACAGATAAATTGTGGTATGTATGTACATGAGTGTATTTTTGTATGTATTACATATTATATATAGAAATATATGTGGGAAAACTGTATTCCTAGAGATCAAAAAACGGATTTAGGAATTTTTCGCTTCTTGAGGCCTGTCGATGGATCCTGAAGATCGTGAAGAAATAAAGAATGTGCCAATATCTGGGCCCCTAACCACAGTTAATAACCAGCAGGAGAATATATATATATTTATAAGCATCCTTCTATCGTCACCAATCCCCCATTCATTCACAACAACAGACTTGGACTTTGCTGGTCGTAGCATCTACTTCTATATGTTAATCTAAATATATATCTATTTAATATTGGATCCGTGTCAGCCACTCGTTTGGTTCTATAGTCATTAACGGGTCCGTTAGACAAAAATGCAGATAAACTCAACTATTCTGGATAAAGGCGACGAAGCAGATCAAAAGTTTTGCTACCACTACCCAGTGATGTACACGCCAAGAAAACGAAAGGCTTCAGTTTAGCTATAGACACAAATATATTATATAAAGAGATGTATTTACATATTTTTGGCATTATAGATACATACACAATGTGGAAAATTGCAAACAATAATAATGCGGAAAGGTAAAGGGAAAGTAATTCTTAGAAAGGCAGATTTTTTCATACAGGAAACGGTGAAAAGCAAACTTTTCAATATAAGAATTATATTATATATAAAAAAAAAACTATAATATTTACTAAAAGTGAAAACAATAAATAAACCGAGTTGTACACCCTTTAATAAAATATATGTGCAAATTGTAAATGGAGCATGTAATTTTGTAAAATTATAAATAAAAGTTTATCGAGTCGAGAGCTTTTGAACCTATGCCAGGGGGCGAAACTTAGGATCGAGGAACATTTACAGAGCTGCATAATTACAAATAAAATACAATTAAAGAAACTAGATCAGAATCCGGAAGGATAGATGTCATTTGGCCATTTATTGCAATAAATTTATTCACTGGAACTTTTCAGTGAGTCCTCGCGTCTTTATGGCCATCTCAGAAAGATGCTGCTGCAGTAACCTCTTGTTGACCTTTTCCCTGTGAATTGAAGAGCACAATCTTTAAAGGGAATCCCCAAAGAGGAGATCGATTTCTCACTCACTTTACTATTAGAGCTGTGTAACGTGTTTTATCCGCGTCGGTTATAAGTTGAGTGGGGAAATTGGGGGTCGCCATCAAAGTCTTCATCCATACGGCCATCTCAGCGGGATACTTCTTGTTCATCGCCAGGAGGATGTCGGCAAACTTGTCCACTTGCGATCTCGGCGTGAGATATCCCACGCACATCATCGCAGTGTAGAGGGTCTGCTCGCCTGTCGCGAGAACCACTTCGGTGACGTGTGGATGGTTGCGAGATTGCATTACAAAGTGGGCAAGAAACTGGATGCTGTTTCGGATGGCTCCACTCTCCGGCAAGGTCATGCCACGTTGGGCATAAAATACCAGTCTATCGTAGGCCAGTGTCTTGTCCTCCAAGACTTGTGGAATTTTCTTGACGATCTGCGACAGGCAGCCAAAGAAAGTCTCCATAGTGTCGGAGATGTTGGAGAAGTTCTGCTCGGGAGTGCTCTCAAAGAGCTTGAAGCTGTGCTGGATAAACTCCCTCAAAAGCTGCTGCATCAGCGGCTTGCAGCCCTCGTCCTTGAAGAACATGACAATGGCCTGGAACAAAGAGTAGTATTATATTTCTTACTTGACAGGAAATCTCACCGTTTTTGATATCTCTAATGTGGGTGCGCAGCATCTAGTCTGGAAGCTAGCCACAATAAAGAGGCAAAGATCCTGAAGCATGGGCTGGAAGCTGCTCCTTAAATTCATTATTGCATGCTTCATGGCACTGCATGCGGCCTCTAGAACATCAATTTCCTCTACCCACATCTCGGCGATACGTTTAAAAATGGGCATGGTTCGCTGCATGACAAGGAGAACAGGTTGGACAATAGGTAGTGCCTTTGTTTCGTCATCCACATCTGTGTTTAACGACGAGAAAAGTGTAGAGATCATATTCAGCCGGAAGATGGTTCGAATCCGAGCAGCGGGAGTTTTCTGTAGGTAGTAAATAAATGGGTATGAGGCATACTATAGTATTAATTCGTTAAATGTTTACTTACCGACTCTGCTTGGCAAATGGCCTGCAACTCCTCGAAGCAGGGACTCACAATGATGTCCAAATACTTGGGTATCTCTTCGGGCTGCAACAAGCTCATTAGCTTGCCGATGCTGAACATGAGACGTACCGAATCTGAGTTCTTCATGCGTCCCGTGTTGAGGGAGGCATGACATGCATTTAAAAGCGGATCCGCGTACGGTTTGAGCTGTAGCTGACAGTCCCGGCACAACTCCTTGAGGCCAAGCGTGGCCTGGGCAGACATTGAGGAGTTCAGACCGCGCACCAACAGGTTGATGGCTGGTGGAATGTAAGCAGGATTCTCCATCAGCCAATTGC
This sequence comes from Drosophila subpulchrella, assembly GCF_014743375.2. Lineage (NCBI taxonomy): Eukaryota > Metazoa > Arthropoda > Insecta > Diptera > Drosophilidae > Drosophila > Drosophila subpulchrella. Next base: position 5,006,513 of record NC_050609.1, on the reverse strand, counting down.
AATAGGAGCCAATTGTCTCTAGTGCAGTGCCCAGTAGCTTGACGTTGAGCTTCTCGTATGGGATCTCGGCCAGAACTCTCATTAGCCTGGGTATCTGGCGCGACTCTTCGCCGCCAAAGTGCTCGGCCACCGACTGGAAGGAATATATGCATGCCTCCAGCTTTGTCCAGTGAGTCGGATGTCTTTGCAGATCGGCAATGGCCTCGTCCAGCATGGCGGCTAGGATCTCTAGGATGTAATCGTTTAACACGTCGTAGCAGTACATCTAAATAAGATATTAAATTACTTAGAAAGAGTGCCATAGAACAACCAGAATAACCACTCACAAAGGTGTCTGATATATCCTGCCTGTAGCATCTGAAGCACTCCAAATCATCAGAATTCCACTTAGCGAGAGACTTCTCGTCAGGCTGTTCAGATTTCCTCACCAGAATTCTGGTGAGGTGGGCGTACAGTGGCTTAATGTATTCCCAACACTTGTGCTTCTGTTCATCGTTCTGCATGGCGAATACCTCATCCTGCAGCATGTACCAGAAGGCCAGAGCCATGGTACTACATGACTCCTCTACTGGATAGATGCCCGGCTTGTCGGTGCAGTGCAGAATCTCTTGCACTATGCGATGTACGAGAACAGATAGTTCCGGATCTGATGATGTGATGCCGCTGAGCAGCAGCGTGGAATGCCGCTCCACGGAGGACACGAACAGCATGTAGATGTGAACAATGATGTCCTCGTTGTCATTTTCCCTTTTCCATTCAGTTTTGGTTATTTCAGCTAAAGAGTCTAGAAACATTTTGATGAGTACAAACGCAGTCTTCGGGTAGTTGTGGCAGTCTGGCTGGATGATGATGTTAACCAGCGTCTTCAGACAAGACTCTGCTAGCTCATTCTCATCGGCGGTCATGCAACCATCACCTGCATGTATGCAGGGCCAGTAGCACTTGTGCACCACTTCCAGGAGCACGGCTGTAATGGTGACACATCCCTCAATGGAGTAGCCGATGTTTCTGGGGGAGATCCAAGCTCAATTAGCTAGAATTCAATGTTGTCAATTTTAAAAACTTACTTAATCCAGGTGCCTACACACTTGACAGCCCGGTTCATATTGCTGTACGTCTCTGCGTCCCAAACACGGTTCATCTGGAGCTTCAGATACCTCTCGGCGGTCTGAAGAACGAGTGGCACTCGCTTGCCGATCTCGGCGCGCAGCGTTACCCGCTTGACGGAGGTATGGATGACCTGGGCCTCCTCGGGAATGGCCTGCAGCACCTCCAGCATAATCCACAGCTGCACATCGGCGCTGACATTGGGCATCCGCTGGTTCTGGAACGTGTTGATCACCTCCTCGATGGCTCCTGGCCATTCGCCCAGCATGTGGACTATGTAGGCGCCCAGCGAAATGCACAGGCGGTTGAGCACGATCTTCGGTCCGCCGGCAAAGCGAACGATAGACTCAAGGATCTTCTGCTTGAGCTCCTCGCGATTCTCTGGCGGCACTTCGTGCCAGTGCTTCATCAGCTTCGAGTGCAGTGTGATGGCACCGAAGAACTGCACCTCCTGGCTCTGCGTGGGTGGTCGATTGGGTGGTGCAGGTGGCAGGTGGTGGGAGTGGGAGGTAGGTGCATTAGTATACATATCCGGGACTATCGATGCATTGATGCGCAGGTCCTGCTGGGTACTGGGTACTCACCTTGCCGAGCTGCATTAGCTGCCAGGAAAACTGCCAGGCCTGTGGACTGGCCTCTGCATCGGTGAGCCATTCGTGGGTGATCGCCTGGTTCTGCGAGTTTGATCGATAGAAGGAGACGACGGCCTCCTCCAGGCGCACAATGTCGATGGGTTCCATGGGCGATTGAGATGGCTGTGGCTGTTGCTGTTGCGTTTGCTGCCAAGGGGCAGGCTCCTGTCCGTTGTTAATCCTCGGGTGGTGGTGGTTTTCTTCGCTGCGTTGGGCGAATGTGACCGTTCGTGCGCCGTTACGAATTGCCGCTTTCATACCACTAAGGGCTTGCGTTTATGGTCACTCTGCACACCTGGGCGCGAAATTTGATCACCTACTACTTTCTCTGGTATTCGATTTGGTGAAGATCTAACAATCAAAGTTGAGTGCTTGCAATGGACCCCTATTTTGGCAAGATCTTTACCACGCGCCAGGGCCACCAGGAGCATGACAGCTAGTTCTTCCGGGAGCACAGGACCAGCAATTTTTTTTTAAACCACCGAAAAATTAATGTACACGTCTAAAACAAAAGCTCCGTGACATCGTTGCCGGAGAGCAGGTTCAAGGATTGGGGCACCGTGAGCTTAAAGCTGCCATCGCCGCCGTTGCGCAGCTGAAGGAAGTCCTCGCAGAGTTCGTTCCGTTCCCAATCTGAAAAGCATCTGTGGAGTTGTTGCCTTCCAGGAGGTAGCGGAATGACTTCATAACAGGAACCTTTTGCTCATCGAAGGCCTTGAATAGCTGCAGGGCATTGGCACCGCCGAAGATGGCATCGCCCTTGTGCTCCTTCCACTTGATCAGCTCGGTGTTTCCAAGTTGGGCGGCATGGGCTTCCTTGAAGTTGTTACGATAAGCCCATGGCGACTCATAGATCACCCGCTTTTCGAAGCCAAGGCTGCCGCTTAGGATGACCACACGACGAGCGCCCTTGATCCGCTCCACCAGTTCCTTCAAGAAAAGGCCGATGTGGAACTGGAACTGGAACTGGACCACCAGCAGCGAGTCCTCAGAGACCTCTTCCTTGGTCCATAGACCGGGATCAGGGCGCAATCAACAGTTGACAGGCCAACCGCAGATGCTCGGCCTTCAGAAACAAAATGATTCGGGCATACATATATATATATATATGTTTTGGCGTTTTCGAAAGGTGGCAACGCTGCCCGGGAGCTTAGGGGAAGGGGTTAAAGAATAAACTGATTTGATAGAAATTTTTTTTTAATTTTAAAAGGCTGCCGAATTGTTTTGTATAGATATTATAAATAGAATGTCTATGCCAGACTGCTGTTTGCGTACGTTTCAGAGAAGCCAAATTTTAAGCGTATTAAGCGGGAGGCAGTAAACGCCGCATTTCCAGCACGGCCATCTTGACGAAAGTCTAGCGAAATGCGCGCTTTGCAATGTCTCTGGACTACCTGAAGGAGAAAATGAGAAAAGGAGGAAAGGAAAGCGGCGGCGGCGGCGGCGACAATAACGCCACCCAGTTCCAGGAGAGCCTGTGGCCCTGAGATGCGGTGCGCAACAAGCTGAAAGATGCCCTCACAAAGATCTGTGCGCTGTCCGATGTGATATCCGTGGCCAAGGATAAGCGCTATTTGGTGCCGAGTCCCTTGCTGGAGGAAGCAGACGACACCAAGCCCATTGTGCAGGTCTACAGACGCAAGAAGGCCACATCGCAGGCGGCACAGGTGCTTCTCGGCTGAAAGCTTGAGGAATGACCACAATGAGCAGCGTTGCCGAGATGTCTTGTACTTCCACATAGAACTACGGCGTCTGCGACAGAACTGGCGTTTGAAAAAGGTGTCCAACGCTATTATAGGGGATCTCGGCTATCGCACCGCGGGCTCCAAGTTTGCGATGAGCGGCACCTTTGAGGTGACCAAAGCGGAGGAGGCCGGCGATGAGGACACCGCCAGCTCCTCCAACAACAGCAGCAGCAGCACTTCCGGAAACAATGGCATGCAACTAAAAGCTAGCTCCGCTCTGAGGGTGATTGTCCCAGCGGAAATGTCTTGTACTTCCACATAGAACTACGGCGACTGCGTCTGTTAGCCCATTCTCATCGTCGGTCATGCAACCATCGTTTGCATGCATGCAGGGTCAGTAGCACTTGTGCACCACTTCCAGTGGCGTATCCTTCAATGGAATATCCGAAGTTTCTGGGGGAGATGCAAGCTCAATTAGGTAAAATACATTGTTTTAAATCTTTAAAATTTACATAATCCATGTTCATGTTTTTGTATGTCTCTCCATACGAAACTCGGTGCATCTTGAGCTCAAGATACCTTTCGGCGGTCTGGAGAACGAGTGGCCTTCGCTTGACGGAGATGTGGATGACCTGGGCCTCTTCGGGTGCCTGCAGCACCTCTAGCATGATCCAGCGGCACATCGACGCTTACATCCATCCTCGATGGATGCATGTGCTTTATGCAGACGCATAGCGAGATGTACTGGCGTTTGAGCACGAACTTTGGTGCGCCGGAAAAGCGACGAGGATCTTCTGCTTGAACTCCACGCGATTCTCTGGCGGCACTTCGTGCCAGTGCATTATCAGTTTCGAGTGCAGTGTGATGGCACCGAAGAACTGCACCTCCTGGCTCTGCGTGGGTGGTCGATTGGGTGGTGCAGCTGGCAGGAGAGAGTGGAGGTAGATGCAATAGTATACATATCCGGGGCATTAGCTTCCAGGCCAGTGGAATGGACTAGGCATCGGGGAGTCATTCGCAAGCGATCGCCGGATTCTGCGAGTTTGATCGATAGGAGGCGACGGCCTCCAGGTGGCCGTGGCTGTTGCGTTTGCTGCCGAGGGGCAGGCTCCTGTTCGTTGTTAATCCTCGGGTGGTGGTGGTGGTGGGCGAAAGCTAAAGGATTGCGTTTATAGTCACTCTGCATACCAGGTCGCAAAATTTGATTACTTACTTACTAGATTCTGGTGTACCCGGTTTTGGTGAAGATCTAACATTCGAAGTTGACCTTCAAGTGCCAACAAAAGTATACAATTTTTTCACACTGTTCGGATATCAGATCCCTGCTATCCTCGTCGATGTAGAGCTCGATCATCTCGTTCGGACAGAGGTCCGTCACGAGATCGGGATCGCAGGGATCCACAGGGATGCGACTTATGACACTCCACTTATCAGTCACCAGTTCCAGATTCTGTTTCTCCATTAGTGCAAAAATACTGCACAATGGCTCGCCGGGTCGCACCAGAGGCAGCACGAATGAACATCTCAACAAATCGAAAAACTTTATAAAGGGCAGGCACGAATGGGGTGGGCACAATGTGTCCACCGCGCTGATCACCCAATTTGCGGTCTGATCGTCCACGCACACCATTAGCAGGTTCGAACCGAACTTGGCCATCGAAATGCAGTCACTAAACCTTAACTCCGTAATACTGCAAGATTCAAATAGATTAAATATGTGGGCCATCACCGCTTCCGAGTCCACATCTGCGCAGCAGTCCAGGTTACTGACCACCAACCCGAAGCGCCTGTTCTCCGGCATGGTTCTCGCATACGGGGGTCGATTATCAGGCTTGCCGCAGTTCTGCTGCTGGCAGCAGTCCTTCGTCCTGTCAATGCACTGCGGATTAGCCACGCTCGAGCTGCAAGAGGGCTGCTCCTCCTCCGTGCTCGAGGTCGACTCGCATTTGAGCCCATCTGCTTCTGCCAGGATCCCAAACCTGGGCCGATTGTTGTGCAATATCACCGATCTTGTGCTAGGGAACGAGTGGATATCAATTAGATAATATATTCAGGATTAGTATTATTGCAATCTCGTTATTTCTCTTGCTTACCTATCGCCAGCTGCAAGTTTATACGTAGGAGACCTATCCTTTAGCAAACCCGATACGGCGCTGCTACTACTGCAACACGAATCCAGAGTCAAGATGTACTGCGACTCTTGAGGATTCCCTTCTGTATGCAGCTGTTGGTGAAAATTCAGATTTGCCACGCAAGTGTTGCCTTGGAATACATGGAAAACCGCAACCGTTCCCGAATTTTTCATATTTTGAGCTCTCAGAACGTCCGAAATTACCTCCTTGTCTGAAATTCTCTCTTCAGATGTATAAATATTAATCTGAGATAGAGGAAGCGCTAGTACCGGCTCCAGCTTTTGCTTTAGCTCAAAAATTTTATCATCAGCATCGATTTCGAAAAATGTTGGATCCTGTAAAGGCGTAGCATGAAGGAGGAACAATTATTAAACCGAGAAAATGAGCAATCCGTTTAAAAATTAGCAATCCGTGTCACCCGTGTTCACGTTAAATTTACGATAATACTTCCCAGACTTACCATGTCTTGGCTATTTTCAAAGCTTGAATATACATGCACTAATAACATTTTGGATTGTTAGAATTACGTGAATCCGCGTAAAATTTCAGTTATGTAAGTTTAAAATGTAGCACCAAAAAATTTGTAATATTTTACAAAATCAGCATAAGAAAAATTAATGTGACCCGATAGGAAACTGGTAAGAAAATAAACCTTGTAGACATGGACACCCACAAGTTCGAATAGATGGAACGCCATGGCACTCTAGATTTGACCGATCAGTTTTTCCCGAATGCCGCCCGAAGATATTTCCTAAAGGCTTACCATGTCCTGGCCATTTTCAAAGCTTGAATATACATGCACTAATAACATTTTGGATTGTTAGAATTACGTGAATCCGCGTAAAATTTCAGTTATATAAGTTTAAAAAGTAGCACCAAAAAATTTGTAATATTTTACAAAACCAGCATTAGAAAAATGAATGTGACCCGATTGGAAACTGGTAAGAAAATAAACCTTATAGACATGGGCACCCACAAGTTCGAATAGATGGAACGCCATGGCACTCTAGATTTGACCGATCAAATTTTTTTTCCCACTACACGTTTTTCCCGAATGCCGCCCGAAGAGATTTCCGTGTCACCCGTGTTCAAGTGGAATATACGATACTATTTCCTAAAGACTTACCATGACCTGGCTATTTTCAAAGCTTGAATATACATGCACTAATAACATTTTGGATTGTTAGAATTACGTGAATCCGCGTAAAATTTCAGTTTTATGTAAGTTTAAAAAGTAGCACCAAAAAATTTGTAATATTTCACAGTTTTATGTAAGTTTGAAAAGTAGCACCAAAAAATTTGTAATATTTCACAGTTTTATGTAAGTTTGAAAAGTAGCACCAAAAAATTTGTAATATTTTACAAAATTATTATAAGAAGTTGATTCGAACTGTATGACAAGTGGTATGGAAGTGAACCTTATGGATATGGGCACCCCCAAGTACGAATGGAAAGTCATGGCACTCTACAACACTGGATTTGCCGCATTTTGTTTACGAATCGAGGAGAAGCGAAACTGAGTGTTTGTCGGATGAAAAATAATAATTAAGCTGCTGCGATGGTGGGCAAACGCATTCTGGTGATCGACAATGGATCCTACGAGTGCCGCGTTGGCTGGAGCGACTCCAAGGAGCCGGAGTTGCGTTTCCGTAACGTGCTGACCAAGCCGCGCAAGGATCGCAAGAAGGAGGCAAGTCAACAGGGCTCCGCCGAAGGTTCCTCCGCGGCGGCGGCTGTGGAGGCACCGGCCGAAATCCAGGTGGGCAACGACATCACCAACATTGAGGCAGTGCGTGCCCATTTGAAGAGCCCCTTCGAGCGGAACGTGATAACCAACTGGAATCATCAGGAGCAGATCTTGGACTACATATTCACCAAGATGGGATTCGAGGGGCAGGAGAGGATCGATCACCCGATCGTCCTCACCGAGGCGTTGGCCAATCCCAACTTTTGCCGCCAGCAAATGAGCGAGCTGCTCTTCGAGTGCTATGGGGTACCGGCGCTGTCCTACGGCATTGATGCTCTCTACAGCTGGGAGCACCATCAGCAAAAGCAGAAGAAGGTTGGTAATATGACCTCCTGATAGCTAACATCCTTATAACAAGAGTTTCCCCCCTTAGATAGCCGATGCCCTGATCATCTCCTTTGGCTACAGCACCACCCATGTGATTCCCGTGCTCGATGGCAAACTTCAGCTAAAACATGTGCGCCGCCTTAACGTAGGCGGCTACCACATCATCACCTATCTCTTTCGGCTCATGCAAATGAAGTATCCCGTACATCTGAATGCCATTACCATTAGTCGAATGGAGAAACTGGTCCACGAGCACTGCCACATCGCCGTGGATTACAAGGAGGAGCTGGTTAAGTGGGCCCAGATGGACTACTACGACGAGCACATCATGAAAATTCAATTGCCCTACAATGCGGTGACTGCAACCAACGCCCTGCTCACCGCCGAGCAGAAGCAGGAGAAGCGACGCGAGCTGGCCCACCGCCTGTTGGAGATCAAGAATCGTCGCGAGCGGGAGAAGCTGCGTGAGGATGAACAGCAGTTGTTTGTCTACAACAAGCTGAGGCAATTGTACGAGCAGAAGAAGCTGGACAAGTTTGAGCGGGCTCTGCAGCAGCAGCAGATAGGTACATTGGAGGACTTGGATTCCCTTATCGCCACCATAAACTTGCGCATTAAGCGTGCCCATGACAGAGCACAGAGTGCTCCGCGTCCCAGCAAGCAGCAGGAGAAGCTGGACAAGATGCCGAAGCCGCCAGAGGGCGTATCCCAGGCGGACTGGTTGGCCGAGCTGCATGGCAAAAGGGAGCAACTGCTTGGGCGCAAGCAAGCCCGCCAGCAGCAGCGTTCCGAGCAGGCCAAGAGGCATACCCACGCCGCTCAGGAAAGAATGCGAATCATCTCGTCACTGGCCAAGAGCGAGAAGCGTCGCAAGGCCAATGGTGAGGAGGAGGACGACGGCTTTGGGATGAACGACAATGACTGGGACGTGTACAAGCGAATCAATCGCTACAACGATGACAGCGACTCGGACGCGGATAACGAGCAGTTGCTAGAGTTCGAGAAGATCCTGAATCACTATGATGCCAACTTTGACGATGGCAACTCCAACGCCCAGGCTCAAAGTGCCGCCGAGAACTACCAGCTGCACTTTGGAGTGGAGGACATCCGCGTGCCGGAGATCCTTTTCCAGCCCAGTATGATTGGCTGCTCGGAGGCAGGTCTGGCGGAACTGATAGCGTTCGTGCTGAAGCTCTTTCCCGCAGGGGAGCAGCAGCGTCTGGTGGAGCACGTCTATCTGACCGGTGGATGTGCTCAATTCAGGGGCCTTAAGGAACGACTGACCAAGGAACTGCTGGAAATGCGACCGTTCCAATCCACGTTCGCCATCTACGAATCCGACGAAGCCACTCTGAGCGCCTGGCTGGGGGCATGTGTGCTTGCGAGGGAGCCCAGTTTTGGCAAGACGTTGTTCACGCGCCAGGACCTCCAGGAGCATGGCAGCGAGTTCTTCCGGGAGCACAGGGCCAGCAATCTCTTTTATCCTACACCAAAAGATTAACATTTATTTGAAACCACCGAAAAATAAATATACACGTCTAAAACAAAAGTTCCGTGACATCGTTGCCGAAGAGCAGATTCCAGGACTTGGGCACCGTGAGCTTAAAGCTGCCATCGCCGCCGTTGCGCAGCTGAAGGAAGTCCTCGCAGAGTTCGTTCAGTTCCCGAACGATCAGAGAAGCATCCGTGGAGTTGTCACCTTCCAGGAGGTAGCGGAACAACAGCATGACGGGAACCTTTTGCTCATCAAAGGCCTTGAATAGCTGCAGGGCATTGCCACCGCCGTAGATGGCCTCGCCCTTGTGCTCCTTCCACTTGATCAGCTCGCTGTTTCCAAGTTGGGCGGCATGGGCTTCCTTAAAGTTGTCGCTGGCACGGTAAGCCCATGGCGACTCCTCGATCACACGCTTTTCGAAGCCAAAGCTGCCGCTTAGGATGACCACACGACGAGCGCCCTTGAGCAGCTCCACCAGCTCCTTCTGAAAGTGGCCGGTGTGGCGGGCAACCCATGGCGCCCGGAATTGGACCACCAGCAGCTTGTCATCGGAGCCCTCGTAGAGTTCGCAGGAGGAGACCTTTTCCTTGGGCTCGTGCTGGTAGGCGGAGGGTCCGTAGACCGGGATCAGGGCAGGATGTGTGAGGGATCCGATGCGCCGGAGTTCCTTGGACGCAATCAACAGGTCACAGGCCAGCTGCGCCGCATTGCCCACGCAGATGCTGGGTATAATCACCGTGTGCTCGGCCAAGTCCAGTTTGGGACGCTTGTCTTTCAGGAACAACATGATTCGGGCAAATCTCTTGGAATCCGGAATGTGTTGGGAAGTTAAATCAAGTCAAAAATATGAAAGTAATGTTTAGGCGTTGCTGTACTTACCGATTTTCAAAAGGTGGCAACGCTGGCCAATGGCTTATCGGAACGGAGTAAAGAATGAACTGATATGTCCGAAATTTTATTCTTATTTTAAAAGGTTTCCGACTTTTTCAAGTATATATATTATCAATAGAATGTTTCAGCCAGACTGCTTTCTGTGAGTCCTTCAGAGTGGCAAAATATTTCTTAATATTCTTAATCATTTAATTCAAATTTGGTTTTCGTCACTTTTTTGAAGGTTGCATGATTAAATGATGACTTCGTCACTATCTTGGAAACATGTATCGGCTTTCACCACTCTTTTTTATCGATAGCCGGGCGCAGACGCTTTCCAACACTGCATATTTGCGTTTTTTTTTTGCTTGCCCAATGTTTTGTTTCCCGGCACAAAAATGTCCAATTCCGTGAATATATCGGTGGAAACGACCTGCGAAAACCAAATCCGTGAGATTGGCTACGATGGAACCGAGTTGTATCAGCCGTAAGTATTTCCGGAGGGCAGTAATCGCCCTTCTCAACAAGTTGTTGGTTTCTGCATTTCCAGGCCACCCACCTTGTCCGAAAGTCTGGCGAAATGCGCGGCTCGAATTGACTTCAGCAAGACGTCGCTGGACGACCTGAAGAAGGAGGAGAAGACGGCGGCGGCGGCCTCCGAGGAGGACAAGGATGCCACCCAGTTCCAGGAGAGCCTGTGGCCTTGGGACGCGGTGCGCAACAAGCTGAAGGATGCCCTCACCGAGATCTGTGTGCTGTCCGATGTGATTTCTGTGGCCAAGGATAAGCGCTACCTGGTGCTGGATCCCTTGCTGGAGGAAGCTGACGACACCAAGCCCATTGTGCAGGTCTACAGCCGCAAGAAGGCCATTTCGCAGGCGGCACAGGTGCTTCTCGGCGGAGCTGAACGCTTGAGGAATGCCCACAGTGAGCAGCGTAGCCGAAATGTCTCGGATTTCCACATAGAACTATTGCGTCTGCGACAGAACTGGCGTTTGAAAAAGGTGTCCAACGCTATTATAGGGGATCTCAGCTATCGCACCGCGGGCTCCAAGTTTGGGATGAGCGGCACCTTTGAGGTGACCAAAGCTGAAGAGGCCGGCGATGAGGACACCGCCAGCTCCTCCAACAACAGCAGCAGCACCACTTCCGGAAACAATGGCATGCAACTAAAAGCTAGCTCCGCTCTGAGGGTGATTGTCCCAGCGGAGCTACAGGGTGTGGCCTACATCAAGGTGATCACGCAGAAGGATCAGGAAGATCTTTGCACCGCCCAGGTGAATCTGATGGGACACGGACCCAACATAACCGCACAGGTGGGCGTGTGGCAAAAGACCTTGGAGTTTGCCCAAAATGTTCTTTTCTGCAAGGAGCTGTTTGCACAGTTGGCACGCGAAGCCATTCAGCTGCAGGCACCCATTCCACATGTGGTCATCGGCAACCAGATTCGAGCCACCCTGTTGCCCAATATCCAGCTGATCATCTCATTGTGCCACTCGACCACCTTCGATTCCAGCCAGCCGGCGCCAATTAACGATCACGACCATGTGTTGGAACACTCGCTGCATCAGCTGCTGCGCGAGGTGCACTACAAGAACTCCCATCACCCGTTCCCTCATCCGGCCAGTGCTCCATTGGGACCAACGAAAAAACGCATGCTGGCCGGGCCCATGGCTGCGGATCGGGAGACGCTCTTGGATATGACCAAGTCCCAGACCATTCTTGAGCAGATCATCGCCCAGGCGCAGCACATATTTATGCGCAAGCGGACGCAGTATGTGCTCGACACGCTGGCTAGGGACGTCAAGGACCCACAGATTGTGTCGCACTGGAACGCTATGAACAGCCCAACCATGTCATGTGTAAAGATCAACATTGTGACGCACGGGTACGACGCCATTGGACGCACCTCGCTGGTGATCCATGTCAAGGAGCGCTCTCTAAAGTGCATTTGTCGAGATGGTCGCGTTATGCGGCTCTCCTACGAGCCGCAGGAGTTGCGCGACCTCATTCTCTGCCAGATCAACTCACACCAGATCTCCTGCCTGATCAGCTTGGCCCGATGCATGGCCTGGACGGTGCTCTCGAATAGCAATCACTTGGGCATCGGAAAGGTGGAGCCGCTGGGCAATGCCAGCTCTTGTCTGCTGGCCTCACCCAATAGCGATCGCATGATTGCCGTTCAGATCCGCTGCGATCCACAGATAGATGTTAAGGTCTATATAGCGAGAAGTCCACGTCAGGACTTCTTTCCCAGTCCCCTGGTACCTGAGAAATTGTGGGAGAATCTGGGCGGCAATTTTAAAGAGGTTGGTCTGTTTTAAAAAAAAATACCAATTACGTTCCTAACATATTTGATTTTCACTTTCTTTCCAGGTGCGGTTCGACAAAATCGAGGGCAAGAGCTTCCTCAATAAAATGGAATTTCTGATGGCTTCACTGACCAGCAACTCAGCTTAAAAAGCTCTACACGCATCCACTAGTGAATAAATCGATTTATAACTCTGTCTTAAGGATTATTTAAAGTAAAAATAGTTGTAATTAGTTTTACACACAGATTGTTTGTCCATCGATCTACAGCTATTGAATTGTTAAGGATTAGTATCTTGAGGTGCTTTCAGTTCAGTGCATCAGGCTGTAGCTGACGTTGTTTTTCCACAAGCGTGGCTGATAGTTGAGGGATTCCGGCGATTTATTGCGCTGCTGCATGATGGTGAAGGTGTCCTCCAAACTGACAACATTGGCGCGATTGGTGCTCTGTGAGAAGACGAGATCAGTGATCTGTGGACAACGGCCTGCCATTCCGGACTCACCCAGCGTTCCAGATCGCAGAAGCTAATGTTGTAGTTCTGTCCGCGTGGCTGAAGGGTCAGCACCTCCATCTGCTCCCCCAGTGGTTGAGCCAGGCGCAGATAGAGTCCTCGATTTGTGGAGAAGAGGACGGGCACCCGCTTGGCTGGCGCCGATCCTGCACCCGTTCCGGCCCCGGGAATCTGCCTGTAGGTGGGCAAATGGTTCAGTGTGGATACCGACTCCTCCGGCAATTGGGCATCGCTGCCGGCACCGACCCCGACTCCCACAGTCCGCATCAGACCCATGCATGTGTAAAAGCAGGACGCCACCTTGCCGCATTTATGGAATAAGTGGCCCTACTCGATTGCCTGATCCCTAAAGCGGACCACGTATGAAGTTCGACGTTGAATATGCATTGCTAGCACCACACACTCCTTAACCTATCGATTTTGTGCAGCGACGAGCGCAACGTCAACACGGTCCGAGTGTCCAGCGAGTGTGTATCTTAGCCCCTCAATTTGTATGGGCCACAATCGAGCGGCCGGTTGCCCCGACGACCAGTTCCACTCCCGCTCCCTGTCCCAATGGCCGGCCAGTGGTGTCCATTCATTAGCCATGTGCGTGTGCCGGACCAATTGTCTCGGCCAGAACGAGATAGCCGGCCACACGCGTTTTCTGCAAAATTGTTCAATTAATGCTAGCGGGAAACAAAATCTTTTTGATGCATGTATGCAACCAGGAGATCGAGTCCAACTGATGGTGCTGCGATTGCAATTACCAAGACTGCTATCTCACAGGTTTTATGGATACCCCTTAAAAATGTATCGGATCCTTAAGCAATCTTCAATTAAATATAATTATCCTTATATAGGTATTTAATCCTTTCAATGTAATTCAAAGATAGTTCTTCTTTCTTTTACTTTTTACAAATATTGTTTTAAAACTTTATTTCATTTTATATTATATTGTTGTTGTTTTTGTTTGTGTTGTGTACTTGTAAATTGTATAATTAACACTAAAATACTTATTTAAACATATTTCCATATTCAATCGGTTTTTTTCCCTTCATTATTTTTTCGATTTTCTGTGTTACTTTTTGCAATTTTTTTGTTTTTGTTATTTGTGGTTTGGGCGACTTATACTTTTGTTTACTTAATTCCGCTCCATTATACATTAGATTTTGTTTTGTGGTTTATATAGATCCAGCAATTGAAACGCTCAAACCTTAAGCGTTAGTAAATAAATTTAACTTAGTCACTATTTAAGTTGTTTCGCTTGTCGCATCATTGATGCGGCGTTCCATACTATCCATTCTATAATTTAGATATAATTCATGCAGCTCATACTATAAATTTCTCCACTCCGCGCTCGTACATATTTTAAATTCCGACACATTAAACATATACAATATTTAAAATAGATTTCTTCCATTTTTTCTTCTTGTTTAATTATTTTATCAATTGATTTGTGTGGTGTGTGGGGGTGTTAATGTGTGTGTGTGTTTTTTTGTTATAAAGAATTTTATTCGCTTCTTTATAGGTATTTCTTTTGATTTGTTTATGTTGCTGGGCTTACAAATTAGCTTCGAATCTAATGCTACTATACGGGTTGGTTGGTTTCTCCTATGAATGCAAAAAGTGCTGTATCGCTAGAAGGATGCAAGCACAGACATATACAATGTGTATATAGCTTTATTTATATATTTTATGCACTTTAAGACTTTTGTTTGTACAGCATTCGTGTTAAGTGTGTGATATTTTGAAGTAAACTTTGCATTAGGTTATGTTTCTACAATTGTTGCTGCTTCTGCTGCTGCCTTTACGAAATATATAATATATACTTTATATGCATATTAAACAGCTAAATCTTATAGTTATGCGCGTAGCTATCTGCAATAAATTAGTGCATACAATAGGCTACATCTGTATCTGTTTCTGTCTATATATAATGTTTACATATAGCTTTCTATATAATTTTCTTTCGCTGCCCTAATGCACACACAATGCCGTGAGGAAATCGAAACGAGTGCAAACTGTTGCCGCTCTCCAAAGTGAGGGAAATCGTACAGATCGTGTCATATCTCATACAAATGGTATTGCTCGCCGTTGGAAGGAACTTAAATAACGATTTTCATTTTAGTTTGTTTGGTTAAAATATAAATACATACATACACATACGACAAATGAGAAAAAAGACTAAACAATACAACAAACAAACAAACAAGCACAGACGGGCACACAGAATAGAAGCGTTAAGAGACGACCACAAAGTGCCAAGTTTACAATTTGTACAATGAGAATTAAAAAGAATAAAATTTGGGCCAAGCGAAACAAGCGATCTAGACATTGCCCATTCTGCAAAATGGAGCAGTTCAAGAAAAGTCCATATGTGTATGAGTGCGGACTACAGACTATCCATATACAAGTCCAATAATGCTAACTATATACTCAACTAGGTATTATGCATATCATTATAAATATTCCATTCATATGCTTGCTGCTTGCTTAACAAACAATTGATCTGCGATTATGATTTCGATTTTCTACATAAGCAAGTGAATGGGTATAAATAGGGGATAGGATAGGCGAATGGATCTGGAGAGTTTGGTGAGGTAAGGTGAGTGTTTGCAACAACTAAACTAAACACAAGGCTCACTTAACTTGTTGCATACATGTTTAACATTACTTTAGTATACAGTCGAGTATCTGTAAATCAAACCAAAAAGAGAACTTACAAGTTGCTTTACAGATTTTGCTTGTATTTCTAGTTCAAGTACGAATGACAGAAGTTCGACTGTGCTTGCTTGTTCATTACAATTACTATTTTTGCTTGCTTGGATTTGTTTTCTTTACTCTTCGGTAGTATCTCGAGTTCTGGTGTAAAACACTTCCATTCTGTCCTCCACTGCCCTGTCCGCTACCTTTTAGAGCCTTTTTGTAAGTGGAATTTTCGACGGAAAACTAAAATTAAGCATAGAATACAACAACGAAACGAACTTATCTAGAATCAACAGCGAGAAATCCAGGTCAAAGGACAGTGGCAGTGGCAACAGAACGCTTCTACGTCCGCATGATCCTTTCACAGTTTTACATTTGCTGCTTTAGTCTATTATATTTAAGGGTTCTTCTTTTTTTGTTTCGCTTTTCTCTATTTCTCATACATGCGTTAAATGTTAATTACTTTATGCTTATGTATCAAGGATTTCTACTACCGCGTTCTTATTTGCTGTGTGGTGTTGTGTTGTGTGTGGGTCTCGCCTTCAGAAATTGTTGTTGCCATTGCTGAGCAGATTGGAGGCGGCGGCCCCAAGAGCAGCAGCCGCAATGGAAGCGGCCGAGGAGCTGCCCGCCGATCCGTTGGACGCCGCAGCCGCCACCACAGCTGCCACAGCGGCTGCCACCGTGTTGAGATGCTGCTGATGCTGCTGCTGTTGCTGCTGCTGTTGTTGGTGATGTTGTTATGGCATGAAGTAGTCCGGATGATCTGTGTCTTTCTCGAACCGCTTGGCCTCCTCGTGCATGCTCTCCTTGATCTTAAGAATGGCCGCCGATTCCGTTTGATCGTTCTCACCGGGTCCGCCGAATCCGCCTAGATTGTAGTCGCCCATGCCGCTGCCGGAGTCCTCGCGCGGCGTACCAGGTCCTCCGTTGGCCGGCGAGTTCTTCATGCCGTCCAGGCCGGAGCCGTCGGGTCCGCCGCCACCATTAAGTACGGGGCCCATTGAATTTGGACCGCCGCCCATCGGACCCATGCCGCCGGGCCCGCCTCCTCCACCGCCGCCATCCGGCCCGCCTCCCATCGGGAATTCGGGCTTCATCAGGGCGTACATGCTGTCGCCGGGTCCGCCGACTGGTCCGCCTTGCGTGTTATCCTGCGGCGACGGCATGATAGGCGTTCCCGGTCCCGGCGGCCCATTCGAGCCCGGCCCGGGTCCATAGTTTCCTGGCGATGATGACGAATACGCATTCAGTGGCGCCGAAGCATTCGGCTGCCATTGCGGTGGTCTGCCGCCCGCACCGCCCATGCCCATGGGTGGCATTCCGCCAGGTCCGGGTGCCGGGCCACGCATTCCGCCCGGTCCGCCGTAGCCCATCGGGCCCATGCCGCCGGGTCCACGAGGCGGATTCATGCGCGGATTCATCGGCCCCATCCCGCCACCTGGCCGTGTGGGATCCATGCTATTGGGCATCATGGGCTGACCGGGCGGTCCATTGAACTCATTGCCCATGCCCTGCATACGCACGCCGGGCCGCGGTCCGCCCGGATAACGAGGTCCGCCCATAAATGGCGGCTGGCCGGGCATCATCTGCGACGGCGGCGGCTGTGGACTGGAGGCGTGCGTCGGTGGCGACGGTCGCATCGTCGAGTTTGGGAAGAAATTCGGTCCCATCGGTCCGCCGGGACCCATTGGGCCGCCATCACCGCCGGGCGGCATCTGTCCCAGTGGGCTGGGCGCCGGTCCGCCGGCATTGTGCGGGCCACCTGGTCCAATTCCGTTTACCCCATAGCCGGAGCTTACGAAGCCGTAGTCGTGGAAGGCCTTCGCCTCCGAGCTGTGATCGCACTGATCCCGGCGCTCGGGCGCTGCACAGTAGAGGTCCCAGAAGACGCACCACCAGGTGTGCAGGAATCCCGGCGGCTCGCCCAGCGTTATGTTCTTCTCCCATCGGATCTCCGAGAGGAATGTCTGTGCCGCCTTCTGGGCGCCAACGTGCAGCAGATATTCGTACACGTACAGGGCCAACTTTTCCCGGGCCTGGGCGTCCGAAGGAACCGCCGATGTCTTTGATTTGCCGTACATTTTGTGTGATGTTGCTGTTGTTGCTGGATGTTGAATGTTGCTTGTTGGCTGCGTTCCTAGTTGTTTTTTTTGTTATTGTTGCGCTGGTGCTGTTGGTTGTTGGTTAGGTGGTTTTTTGTTTTCGGAGCATGGGTTTTCTCGCCTCTCTTTTTCGTCGCTAGTTCGCTTTTTGTCTACCAACGACTTCCAGCGTATTTAAATTTTTTATACTTTTTTTATGTACTTTTCGAGGCTCTTGCTGTTTCTTCCTCCTCTTCGGTTGTTTCAGCTTCTTCGTCGTCGTCTTCTTCTTCTTCCTCAGCGGCTGCTGTTACTGCTGTGCTGTTGTTGTTTTTTAATTGGCCGCGCTTTGGGCTCACGCAGCCGTTCTCCGCCGCTCTATTACTTCCACCATTTTTAATAAAAATGTATATTTTGACTTTGCCTTTTGGCTGGTTAAATTGGATGTGGATTGGAACGCACTGTGTGCCTTTACTTTTGGTTTTTTTTTTACTTAATAAACTTTTTAGCGCGCTCTCCGCCGTTTGTGTGTGTGTCGCCACTTCTTCGTTTTACCGTTTATTTTTTTTTTCAGGTATTTTTTTGCCTGATTGTTGCTGCTTCTTCTTGCACAACCACTAAAAACAGAAAAAAAGAGCAGAGAGAAAAAGAGAGCATGAGTGAGAGAGCCTGGGTTGGTGTGTATGTGTGTTGCAAATTTCCGTGTGCCTGTGTGAAGTGCGGCTGTGTGTGAGCGTACTTGCGTGAATGCGAGAGAGGAGAGGGAGCGCGCGCATTGTCGACAAAACGGCACAAGTGCCACACTGACCGTCAAAACTTTTGACCCCCTATTAATATTAATTTTAATTTGTTTTATAAAAAAAATTCACTTTAAATCCGTTTTTATCTTGCCAATTTATATTTTAGTTTTTTCTTTTGTATGTCAAATTAAGCTTTTTTTTTTAATCTTATTGTACTTTTCAGGAAACTCATTATTATTTTTTAGAGGCGACTTTAGAATTAGTTTTAAATTTACGTCATACATTACGAGAAATCAGCTTTTCTGGTAGCTAGTTTGCAAAGGAGGGCATGAAAAACCCATTTAAAGGAAAACTTTTCGAATCGACTTTGTTGCGTCGCCCGTTCCGCACAGGTGAGTGAGTGATGCTCTTGGCCTCTCGGCTTAGTACATATGTATAGTACACAGGTAGGTAGCAAAAGGCCAACGGGCAACATAGACCCTCTGTCCGTCAGTCGAACGGACAATCAAATCACAATTCGTCTCTGGAGTCAGCGAAAGGCGGCCCCAAATATTGGTGGCACTGTGTTGTGGAGAGTGGGCGGTGGGTGGTTGAGTGACAGCCCGAGAGACAGGGCGCGTGGCGATAAGGCCAATTGGTTCTACGGACAGGTGCATCAGTTACTAGGCACTATCGACTATATATCCCATGGCTGGGAAAACTGTACGACCGATTTGAATACGGCCTCTGGCGAACTCGACGAACTGGCAAATGTACACAGAGAGCGAAACTATGAGCTGTCAGCTGTTATCTTTTTAAACAGAAGGTGTTATCGGAATCTATTATGAAACCAGGTTGGAAACTATTCAAACTCCGAACCAATGATCACAAAAAAAAAAGGGTTAAGAGTACCTAAACTTGCAGTGACTATGAAATACCGGTCCATCTCTCTTGCTCTCTCTTTTCTGCCGCTGCCCAGCCTCTGCTGGCGTCGCTGTCGGCACACACAGCAATGCAACAACAACAAAATAAGTAAAATCTACATTATTTCTTCATTGTTGTTGTCTAGTTGGAGACGTCATCAAATTGGGTACGCGGGTTTTCTCTCGCACGTTCTACTTTTTGCCACACACTCTCGCACATACGCACTCACACTTGAAAGCACAGCTTCACAGATGGCCGTTTGTTGTTATTGTTGCTGCTGTTGCATACGCACCTTTTGCCGTTTACTGTTAGTTTTTCTGATTTTTTGTCGATCGCCCTCCTAATACTTTGAAATACTATTATTTTGGCGTGTGTCGTGTGCTGCTGATTGCAATTTTATCACAAAATCAACAAGAAACACAAACACACGTCGAGAGGCTGCTGCTGCTGCGCTCGCGAAAGAGAGAAGAGAGTGAGAGAGGAGATAGCGGGAGCGAGTTCGGTGCGAGAGAGGAAGGAGCGATAGCGAGAACACGGAATTTTATTACAATCTTCATTGATTTTTCGTATTCGTATTTGTATTAGCGGCTCCCCGGCTCCTCACATGTTTTGCGCGCATACATATAATTATTTATTATTAAACCGCGCGCTATTTTACTTCGTTTTTTTTTTATTTGCCTTTTGCACCAATTCTCCTTGCTTCGATTTGAATTGTATGTGCGAGTGTATGTTTATTTGTACGCTTGTGTATGTGTATGTATATGTTCGTGTGTTTTTAATTTCTTTTCTAAACACACTTTTTCGCCTGCCGCCGCTGTGTTGTTGGTGTAATTTTTGCAAGTTCTCTCTTCACACGCCTTTCATTCGCCGTGCGCTTTGTCCGTGTATTCGACGATTGCTTTTACTGCCTGTTCGGCTGCTGCTGCTGCTTCTTCTTCCACTAAAAATCGGCTCTTTTTCGCCTGTACGAAATTTTCACAGCGAGCTATTGCGTTGAAATGCATTTTAAACGGATGTCATTTCGAAAGCAAACACAACGTTCACATTTTCACTTTGATTTCCATAGATTATTAGATTGGTCAATTCGTTTAAACACGGCAAAATCGTATAAATATTTTTACTGCTACAAGTTGCGTCTTCGTCTTTAGATTTCATCGGTTTCGATTGTTTTCATCGATGTTTGTCACTCCAACATCGATGTTGTCCATCTCTTTCCCGGCGGCTGCTCTCTCGCTCACGCTCTCACGTTCAAGCACAAAAATACTGAAAAAACGATTTCGTGGGATTTGGTATTCGTCTTCGTCTCTTTCGAGTATGACCGTTCGCCGGCAGTTTAAATATGCCGCTGGGCTGCGGAAAAGGTACTAAAATTCACTAAAAGCACGCCATTTGTAGGGCTTTTAGTTATTGTTTTCTCAATTTTGGGCTTGTATTAAGTAAATTAAAGGAGAAATGGTACTGCTTAAGTAGTAAAATAAGGAATGGATATCAAAGATTGACTGTAGATTTTTAAAAAAAATCGATTGATAATGCAAGGCTGCCAGACTGGTGGAAAAAGCTTCAGTTCGAGGTGCCAGAATGATTCGAGGTCTGACAGCACAGCACCCCTCTTATTTCATACGGTAAATTACAGTCGAAGGGAAGTACAAAGAAGTTCACGGAAAGAATACATTTGTTTAAGTATATAAAAACAAGCCTAGAGGTTGGAAGTATTTCGTTAACTCAGGTGCCAATGGGTAAGTCCTGTATTTTAAAGTAATGTTATATCTTAAAGATATGGGCGGGGACTTCCAAGAGCCGGTGTAATTTTTATGTGTATGCATTTTACATTGTTGTTGGCCCGCTACTGCAGCGCTGTTAAGTTAACATTTGCAATGTGACCAGGCGCCGGTTTGTTTATGTTTAGGGCTCCTCTGAAAATAACGGTGTTTGCTCGAAACGCATTCAGTGCGCAAGAACCTCCGCTTGCCGCCAAATGGAAACCGTTAGCGAAGCAATTCCCGTGGCATAAACAGTGCGGAAGTTTAGTGCAACTGCAACTGCTCGCGATTGTTCAACGTGTGTGGCGGACTTTTTTTCTTCTCGGTTCGAGCTCCCTGCAATTCGCGCGATTTCGACGCCATGCAGTTGGAGCAAATTGACTGTTGATTGAACACCACGGGAAAGGAAAGAGGATTAAACGGCTTAACAGTTAAGTTCGAAAATAGTTGAAAAACAGAAATGGCAAATGGCTTAAACTTTTTATATCCTTTATCAACGATGCCCGAATTTTAAGTGTTCCCCACTACCCACTTTAAACCTTTTATATCCCATAGTTTAAGAGCCTCGCTTATTTTGCACATGGCCTCTTGGGCTGAGCATTCGAAAGTGTTGAGCCCATCGCTGGGCATTCGAATGGAACAAATGGAAATCCCCTTTTTTTGTGCGCCTCCCAGTTGGCAATCGTTTACCAAATGAATAATGTCGCTTTTGGGGCTCCCAATTTCCCCCCTTTGTCAATTTTTATTTGACACATTTTATTGGGCAAATCGTTTGCCCGGTAATCCTTTTGCATTTCTAATTCTGTCAAAATCGAGGGCGACATTTCCCAAGGGTCGCATTTTTTTCCCATTCACTCTAAATTGGAATCGAAATCAGATTTTGTGCTGATGTCTGTTTGTTTGCGGCTAGGGCTCTGTTGGCTTTCGTTTACAAACACTAGTTTTTTGCAATGCTGGCGAATTTCGGCCCCACCCCCCTTAAAAGAACACACACAAACTCTCTCCCATTTGCTGGCCCATTCAATTAGAAACAAACACTGAATTGCAGTGCTTTCGAAAAGTCAGCCATGCAGCATCTGCAGCTGTCGCCATTAGTGGAAAAGTTGGTCCCCAGTTGGTCTCCACAAATCTGTATTAATTTACATTTAATGTGCAGCTCTATAATCCCACTGACTCATAACTCTCTGTAATTGAATTAAGCTTTAATTAATGGCATTATCTTGTTATTTTTATTCTCCCATAACTAATTGCTTGACAATTTAATGCTTTCTGCACATTGATTAACACACACACTCACGTGCTGTAACAATTACGGTAGAGAAACGGTGAAGAACATGAGAATTAAATGGGAATCTGATGATGGTGCGAGTGCTTTTCGCCGTGTCACTTACAGTGCGACTCCTTTAAAGGAAACCGTTTAATCTTCACCTTGATCTTGGTTTAAAATTTGTACACTAACAATTATAAAATCTTTTAAACTTCGTGTTTTAATGGTTTACTATTATACTTTTTAAACTACTTTTCCTCTATATGACTTTAACTTAAAAAAAATGTGTTGATTTTTTGATCAAGCATACCTTTACCAAACGCATACCCTCATTCGAAAGAAGTCTGCTCTATATTGTTATTCCATTAGGTTGGACTTGCTGAAAATTCGCTTTTGAGGACTTTGACTATAGTATTTTTTGCGGATTAAGCGCATGAGAGTGAATAATTTGTGTAAGGGAAGGGATGGAGTACGTACTTATCGTCGTTGGACCTTCACTCGAACCGCTTGTTTCGTTTTGTGGAGCAGCTGCAGCTGGATTTTGGCATCGCACTGACGCAAGCATAATTCAGTGGATCGGGAGTGGGAGTGGGAGGATGTGGATTGTCGGGTGCTGCGGTCGTTGCCAGCCAGGATTTATGAAGCCCCAAGTCCCGCACTCTCCGATGGCAGGAGTTTCCGTTTCCGCCTTGCCTCTTCCTCTTCCTCGCTCCTTCCGCCCTTGTCGTCTTGCAGCACAAGTGCTGGCAGTATTTTCAGGTTGCTGCACTTGTAATTCAATTGCCTTGAAAAGCGGCAACGGGCCAAAGGTTGCAATACAATCTCCACCCCTTCTGGATGACTTTGAAAGAGGATCTAACAAATCATTGTCTTGAATGGTCATCGGTATTTGGGCTAGCCTATAGTGAAAGGTATTTTACTTAGTTCAATACATAACTAAATTAGAAAAACAAAACTATGTACTTTCGAAACAGATATATTTGATATATAGGTGAATATTAAAAATACAATACAGTAGAAAATTCAAATGTTGGTGCCACATAAATGTTATTAAATAAGTTAAGAGAGGCTCATTGAACCAATGTATTTTTTTCAATTCATATAACACCCTTTCTCTTTGACCCATAAAAGTAGGCCACATTTTTTTCTATCCGAAGACAATATCTTCATTTCAGCCCTCCCATTTTGCGATTTCTCAATATCTCTTTGGGGACATCCCCTGAGTACTATCTGCATATATTCTGTATGGCCTAATTAAAGCATCGCAGCCACAGTTAATTAACTTAATTTTGATTAACGCGCCAAAATTACATTTAAATATTTCATTAGCCACGGCAACCGGGGAACTTTTGGCACACACAACTTTTTTATTCACACATTCACACTTTGGCCACCGCAAGCGAGCGTCCAAAGCGGGGGGAGGAAATGGGGAAATGGAAAATGGAAAAGGGGAAGTCCCGGTATATTTTTACAATTTTCATAAACGCATGAGCAGGGAAAACGAAAAAGTTTCACACGCATACAGCCTCCCTGCGGATTGTGTATAGTTTAAAACAATGGGACCTTTCCCACGAGACCTGCTGTCCGGGATGTCCAGGCTGTACGGGATGTCCAGGCTGTCCGGGATGTCCAGGCTGTCCAAGTCTGCTGAGGCCGAGTGGAGCTGAATTGGCGGCCAAAAAAGCCAGAATGTAAACCCAAGGAAATGCGAGATGAATTGGAAGAGCGATGTGGAGGAGGAAAAGAGAAACCAGAAGCATCCATGCGTGAAACGCAACCTGCGGACAAGGGAATGGGTAAATGTGGCGATCCGAAAGGATTACATGAAAGGCAGAGCTTTATAAGATATACCGCAGTCCGGTAATTCAGGCGCAACTCGATTTACCCCACCGTATGAGTTAACAATAAAAAGATTTGTTTAATATATACTGGATTCTAAATATACATATATAAAGTTCTCCACCAGAAACTAAGGATCACTGAACGCGAAATCCTAAAAATAAGACTAGTACTTTTAATAATAAAACATTGGACTATTTTTAAAGTTATTTATTAAACACCCGTTTTACCACGATCCTTGACTGTTGATAACTGTATGATAACTAGATTTGTTTTATGTTTCTACTATTTTCTCTTAATACAAAAATGATTTCCCTAATATTTCCTTAATATCATATAGTATAACTTATTTGAATAAGAAAGGTTCTATAATCCAGAAAAACAAAAACAAACTATAGAAAGTCTTCTGAAGGATCAAATAACTTTAAAAGTTTTATATTCTCTATATTTGGCCGGCACCCGAGTTCTGGTAAATACTTGAATTTAGCATTCCCTGTGGGCCCACTATTTGTTGGCTCACTGTGGCCAGTTGTTTGGCGGTCATGCAGGCATCCAGTGCTTCATTTAAAAGTTATTTAGAGCGCTGCCGATGACATCGCATGGGGAAATGTCCTGCGGATTGCAGAGGACTCCTGTCGAGTGGGATCGGATCGGGAACGGCACAGGGACAGGGAATTTGCCAGGGAAAGCGCTGTGCGTGTGCTCCGATTATATTTGCATGAGTGCGTATTGAAGTCAGGACTTGGCCTGGGGGAGGAGTTAAATGCAGAGTGGATCAGTGGGGAGCAGGAGGGGGCGCTGCGGGTATTTGGGCAGACGGTGACAACCAAAACGAAAACATTGCTAGTGTAAACAACCAGGACGTGCAGCAGGATGCGCAGGATACGAAGGATGCGGAGGATAAGGGAAACGCCTCTACGTGCAACATGCAACAATAGCATTAAGCTCGCAGCGGAATCTCATTTGGAAGCCTTGCAAAATACTCCACATTTCTCGCATGCAAAGTGAGATGGGTCTGGTGGATGGGCTGGGGAAAGCGGGATGAGGAGATGGGGGGTCACCAGCGGAACTGGCACCAGTTGGCAGGAGTCGTGCGGACCGCAGACAAAAGTTTCCTAGGCTCATTTCGTGCCCCCCAACGGAGCAGCCCTGCTCCAATTTGCATTTGCATAGCTATAGTTGCAACTTTGTCGGGGGCACAAGAGGTTCGTTACTGGGGTTTAGAGACGCAGTCAAGGAGCTCAATTCAACGCGGAACAGCATTCGTTTTTAAGAAAATATTATCATTCCGAAAATGGAATTATTACGATTGTTGGCGATTTTAATTGGTTTCTCTTTGTACGAATTATTATATCTTTTAGAAACTTATTTTTCTATTTAAGGAAAAAAGTATATATTTCCAATGAAAACTAATTTGTTTTTATTTGAAATTCTATTTTATAGACAGAGTAGAAATTAGAATTAATTTTAAGTTTCCTAAATTCAGGGAGAATATTTTTTTGAGTGTAATAGCAAATATTTACACCTTGTTCTGTCATTTGTATGTTCTTCAGAGCTATCTATACATTTTAAGTGTATATTTATATGGTTGATAAAGTTTAATAGTTTAATCTGTAGCTTTTATATCTTTTGCAATCATACAGAGCTATTAAATATATTTTAATGGTCTGTCTAAATGGTTTTTACAATTTAATGACTGCAATTTAATTTACCATTCACACCAAATCGCACAGTTTAGAGCAACAATAAATTGTCCATTAGGCCTTCACTTTTATTTGCACAAATTTAAATCGCCTAAAGCGGGTTTCGTGTTTGATTTCGATGCAAATTTAAATCTAAATGCAGCGTGTTGGGGCTTCCTAGTGTCGAAATAAAAACTCCTCCGTCTGTTTGTTGCCGTTTTTGATGCTCACACACTTTGCATTTCCATTTGAATTTACATTTACAGGATGCGAAACGAAAATGGGGGTGGAGCTGGTATGGTGGTTATTTGCTGTTGCACTTAATGCATTTGAATTGTTATAATTTGCATGGTAATTCTCTTGCTTTTGCCCGAAATGAAATTAGTGAAAATATTTTAATTGCTGCAGACGGCAAGAGTTATGCAAATATGCGGCCAAAGGCAGGAGGAGAAAATGCCGTTGGAAAATATGAAAATGCTCCGCCTCTTGGCTTTGTTTGTCTAAACTTAAATGGGGTTTTCGGTGCGACAGGGGAGAAAATGGCTTAGGAAGAGTTAAATTTGACTTTGGCTTTGGCTTTGGCCCACTTCCGACAGCTAATCTCCTACTTTCCCGCTGCTGACTTTCCCAGCTGCCTTGGCTTAATTAATTTTTAAGACATTTTAGAAGGAGAAGGCCAAGGGTGGATGGTTATATATAGGAGTGTATATATAGGTAGTGCAAGTCTGTGGGCGACAGCTCAAGCGGAGTTGCGCATACGCCGTGTTGTCTGACATTGCACCGCCGGCTGACACTGATTAATTGGCTGGCGTCTCCTGAGCTTCTGCTGCAAGACTGCAAGATAAATTAGGAAATGCGGTCGTCTATCCCATAGTTACTCGTATATATCCCCTTAAAACAAAGCAAGCTCTTCCAAATTCAATCACCTCGAAAGTCACTACGAAATTGGCCAAAAAGTTCAGCTCACTTTGTTGATCTTGGCTAATGCCCAAAGCCATGGCCAAAAGGCAGCCATCTAAACAACTGACCAAAAGTTTGACTAAAGTGTTTGACATGTCCTGGTTACCCTTTACCCTTTACACTTTGGCATAGAATTCGTCCTAAAACCCAATGTGCATGCGGAATGTTCGACAAAGTTTGCATTGTGTGGGCGTGGAAAAGGGGGTCTGTGCATTAGGTTACTAGCGACAGGCGAGCCGTAAACTTAAAACACCTAAAGTTTCTACCTCGCTTTTTACGGGAACTTTGTAGACTTTTCAATTGATGTGCAACTTAATCCAAATGGGACATTACTTGCAGCCATTCCGTTTAATCTGTCGGTTATGGTCTTGTCTTTCACATTAGTTTACATTCTAAATCGGGTTGACGTATTTGAGTATGCGAACAGGTGCATTTTAATAGCTGTTTTGTCTGTACTTCGGAAAATCTTGTTTTTCAAATGCAGCTGGAATTTTATCTGGATTTGTTTTGAAAAGTTTTTATTCTTCTTCTGTGGGGTTGCCACTTATGTGCCATATTATCCAGATTGCTACCTTATTTTTACTTTACTTTATAACATTTGTTTACTTCTTGTGACGAATTGAATTATAGAAAATGAAATCCTGTTTGATTATAAAAGTGTCATTCGAAAGAAAAATTCCTTTTCTAAAGTTTACTTTTCGTAGGACAAATCTTTACTGAGCCTGACTTCAAAATTCGGTCTGACACACCTAATACGGTACAGAACAAACTTTTATTTGTTATTTTTGGTTTGTTGAGAAGAACATTGCCTCTAGTTTTCAGTCAGATAACACCTAACTTGATGTTGAGAAACTACATTTGTCCGAAACAGAAATTTAACAGGATGACAAAAGTTAACATGGCATTGAGAAACCGGACTTAGGGGAAATTGATCTTAACCCAAATACTAATACGTTTTTTTTTATTTAATCTATGGTTTCTTAGTCCCGAATCATGGGTTGAGTTTTTCTTCTTAATTGGCATAATTGCTCCCCATTAAGTTGATATTAAGTTTCAAGGGGACTTGAAAACTCTCAAGTTTCAATCGTCTTAAAATAATTGGATCAGTTACACTTAAGCTCGTCCCGGAGCTGGAACTTTTTAATCTGGGTCTCCGACAATGTGAGCTTAAATTGCAGCTTCCCAACCGTTCTGTGCTGGCATCCATCAACTCGTCGTCGGGGATTGAATGCAGATGAAGTTGAGATGAGTGGAGCTGCTCTCCGTGCAGTTACTTAATAATTCATAAACATCAATCAGGGTCCGGGTTCCACTCGTTCCAGGGTCCTGGGAGCCCCAGAGTGCATTCCATCAGCGATGTCACAGCAGCTGCCTTGTTAGAAGCCCCTCCATGTGCTCATCCACTCCGATCCACTGCCATCCACCCAAGCCAACCCATCGACAATCCCCAAATGTGGGCCAACACTTTGCTGCCTCCTCGGCTTTGGGCCTGCATTAGTAAACATTTTGTTGTCGTCGCTCGTCATTTGCTGTCATCAGTCGACAAGTCAACATTGCAGCAGGCGGTGCATTCAGCACTCAGGATCAGCCTAGTCTGCATTTTACTGCATCCCCAACAAGAAAATTTAATGGCTTTTACGGGAATTAAAAGGCTACCAAAGTTGGCTTTTTCCCTCGTTCGAACAATAGTGCAAACGGCAAAATGAACACAAACACACAATCAGACCTCCATTTGCATTTCGTTGACATTCGGAATTAATGATGCAGAATGTTTGTATGGTCACGGCATTCTTATCGCTAAATAAATATCATCCATACGCAACGTTGCCCCAGCTGAAATATATATACTTTGGAAAAGCCACACAAACTTTATTAACAACGGGTATACAATATGCGTTGAGGCCGAAATGGAGAAAATATTTCATTAAATTTTTAATGCTCTGCGGTAATAGATAATTCACTATATATAGCATTGGAAATTACCATTTAAACCAACGCTTTAATTTTATCTGCACAATTTGGCTGAACATTTATTTAAATGCATTTACTAAATGCCTTTTAAGCAAAGTGAATTGCAAAATTGGTGCAGACAAGCTCAATATTATTTATAGCTTCGTTTTAATTGGGTAATCATCGAATTATATTTATTTAACTATAGTGTTTTTCAAATATCTTTTAAATGCCTTGGTTTTCATAACGAACTTTATTATCTCCTGAAACCTAACTTTTCAGGCCCACATTGTCGGCCCAAAGAGGAAAATTAATCAAGAGGCAAGTTCATTTTGCCTGGCTTTTCTTCCCTTGCATTACAATTTATTTGTCTCCCAGAAAAGACTCATAAATCACTGTTAAGCCCATAATGCAATTGAAATCGATGGAGCATATGTGCCTGGCTTTGTAGGATGTGGGATGGGGGGTGCGGGACGTAAGGATGCCGAATGCAGGATGCAGGATGTGCTGTGTAAATTCTGATTGAATTCTCTGTTCCAAAGACAGACAGGAAAGCCTGTGGCATATCTCACCCAATAACAATCGTTGCTGACCACACACACGTATGTACCCTTTGAGTAGCCCAGCCCCTATATATATATATATATTTTGGTATTATGTACCTCGCAGGACTATCTAGAAATCAGTAGGGCAACAAAATGGCCAAACACGTTTGCCCATTCAATCACCCGCCTTTCCCTCGCCTGCTATCTTTGCTCTGTCACCCGTTTTGTTAGCAGTAAAATGCAGCAAAAAATCATTTCAAATTATAAACACGGCGTCGTCGAGGGTCCCTTTTTGAGGCGGGACACTAGCTACGTGTCCTTGCCGTGATTTCTCCACACCCATTAGTCGCTGGGCATATTTGGTTTTAGGTAGGTCACAAAAAACTGTAGAAATGTGATTTTAAGTTGCCTTTTTTGTCGCTCTATTTTTATATACCATGCATTTGCATTTTTCAGTATCAATTTAACATTACTTAATGGTAAGCATTTCAAGTTGATCCACAAAAAATCAAAACTTTTTATGGGTTTCTAAGGGGGGCAATAAGATTTACACGATTTTTCTTTTATAGTGTCACATAGTCGAGGCAGTCAAATGTGACATTTTTTTATGGATTCAGTTTCTTGCTCGCGCTGCAGCTGTTGCTGTGGCAGTTTTGCTTTTTTACGTCTGCTTTTGCTTTGCTTTTTGCTGCTTAGCAGCGCTTTCAAGCGGACAAACTGAGTGTTGCATAGTTATGGACGCTCTGTTCTTATTCCCCCTCAATTTCCCACCTTCCTTCCATTTTTTCTCCCCTTTGCTGCTCTTTTTTTGTTTTTTGTTCTAAACTTTTGCAGTTATAATCTACTTATGAAGTAGGTAACAACGTTTTTATTAAGACTGGACCCTAGAATGCAGACTATTTTCGAAGCTCTGCAAAGTTTTTGCTTCAGCACGGCAAGTTTGTTAGTTAAGGGATGGGAGAAAATGACTGGGAATCGGGGTACTAGTTCATCAGAGTATTTTCATTACAGCTGGCGGAAAGTTTCGTTACTTTTTTGTTTGTTCTCATTTTCATTCACAGTTGGTTTGCTTTGCCAATTATGATTGCCAGACTGCGGGGGAGGAAAATGTGCGGGCTTAGTGATATATTTGCATACATTTGATTGCCAATTTTCGTGCCATTCTGTTGCCAACAAAATAGCAGGGCTTATGGTGGAATTAAAGTGTTTTACGACACTGCATTTCAGGCTGCTAGTTTGTAAACAGAGCCTTCGATATCCATATACATTTAGTAGGATCCTGTCCAGGCAATCCCTGGCTATTTATTTCCCTGCTCAAGCTGTTTCTCTTGATTTCCCCTATACATTTCAACTGGAAAATCCCCTGCACTCCCATAAAGCAATCGAGAAGGCTGCATTCTAGCCTGCTCCACACCATTTCCAATTATTCTCCCCGGTGGCAAGTGCTGCACTCTTCTCAGCTGGTGAAATTTATTTGAGTGGCCATTGAGGCATCTTGAGTCTGCCCGAGAAAGCAGCCCAAAAGGGGGAAAGATGGATGCTATCCTTGGGTATGCCAGGCCCACGGATCATCGTCCATTAGTGGCCAGCTGCTAATGGATGTTAATAAGGCGTTAAATGGCCTAATTGCCGATTATGGCCCTCAGACCAAACCGATAAGAAGAGGCTAGCACAATATTTTGCAAGCCCAAGTGCCAAGCCTCCTTTCAACCCGTTGTGCACTTAAAAAAATATATGTGAATAATTTTCCATATAAAAATAAATTCAGTACATTACTATTTTTTAAAAGTATGCTAAATTTTTCAGCTATTGTATTAAATAGCCTTAAGGTCACACTGCAAATAGGTATTTTATAGTATTAAGTTTGTAAAGCGTCACTTTGGATCGAAACTCTAGAACGGACCAGTCTTAGCAGATTACGTTTTGTGATAATGTACATAAAATAAAGTGAATATAGTATCTTGATATTTATAATCGGAGTGCCAATGAAATCGCTTTCAAAAAAATTCTAACCGGAAATACAAAAAAAATTCTTTGAAAATCTGTAGAACTTGGAAAAATAAGTAAACAAATAAGAAAACACGAAAAATTAAATCCTGACTCACTCTTTAAAAACCAATTAGATAGCCAAGGACAGGAATGGCTAACTCAAAACGCAGCATAGAAATCGATTCTTCTAGAGACTTCGGACCTCCCAAAAAACGTTTTAGGGCCATGCACCTGAATGATGACACTGATAGTACTTGCAGCTGCAGTAATCCATTATTGGACAACGACGAATCTCGAAAATCAGGGAACTTTGGCTCTGAATACTTACCGGAGTTGGGGCCCAAGGAGAATATCTACTACTTACAGAACAAGATGCTCTTCGATTTGCATGTCGAGCGTGTCAAGCGCAGGAATTTAGAAAATATGAACAATATGTCTTGAAAAAAAGCCTACAAAAATGTAATGCAACAAAACATCTCGATATTCTTAAATCAACTAAAGGGTTCATTTAATACTGGAATAAACATTGAATCCTTCTTAAAATTGCGTTAGATTCCAGAGATAATAGATACCTAGTTTGGTGTAAATCTTAGTCCTGGTCAATGTGATTTTTCACCGTGTAGCTTTCTTCTAGAGGCCACAAAAGTGAGCTATGGCCTGACCGGCAGCTTTATCCTTAAAGCCAAGTTAAGGCAGCTTTTGCCTGGCTTTCTCCCAACCCCCTTTTGTACTCCAGTGGCAGGCAAATTTTATGCTGCTCAAAATGCAATGCAGGGCATGCAATATAAGCGATGCGAGAGCAACTGAATGGGAAAGCCACAGGAACAAGTACCGGTCGAAAGAAAATACCCGCCTTACCTAAAGTTTCATAATGTGTTAAAACTTTGCTGGATTTAAGGATCCAAGGCTTAAATTTAAAGCCATTGCTATTTATACATTTAAAAAGCCATTATTTCGTCTGTGTGTCTGAACAATATAAAATATTTATTATTACATTTATGTAGTAGTTTTATTTAATGGTTTGCTTGATAGTTATGTATTTAATTTAAATGAGCTTCTGGAACTGAAATGATTTCAGGAAAACCTATTTAATTTATTGATTTTAAAGCGTTGTGTTCGGGATATAAACATATTTATTGTAGACCCGTTGAGCACTGCGAATTGAGGCCTCATAAACAGCGCTCAAATGCATTTCAGAGCCCCACTTTAAGGATTTTTCATGTTTCATTTTTTGGGTGTTTGGCCGTTTTTGTTGTTTTTGAAAATACTTCAGTTTCGTTTTTATTTTTGTGGCAAACTGCCAAATTGTGCGGTGGGCGGACACTTCACAGGACATGGCTGCTATTTCTAGCACTGCTCTCCATTCAATGAGTGGGCGGAGGTCGCAGTCGGGCAGGAAATGGACGAAATGGCCAGGGACGCCGTGAATTGCGACTGCAAATTGGCCTGTCGGTTTTGCGGTGCAATTACATTTAATTTCGGAAACAGTCGCCCCCCAACTATTTTCAGTTCTGCCTGACGAGCCGAATGCAATTAGCACCGATCCATTCTCCTGTCGAGACCGTGTCTTGTCAGGATCTGTCGAAAACAACCGGGGAAAATGAAAGTGTTAATTGTCTGCACTGGGAGAAATTTCTTATTAATACCTTGAGTACTAAGAAGGAAATTTGGCGCTTCCTTTTCTTTATAAATATAAGTAGGTTATAAACCAAGACAACGTACATATGTACAATGTGCATATGTGAATTTAGATGTTACGTTTATCATGAGGATGATAAAACGGTCTAAAAACTATACATAGGTGGAAAGGAAGATAAGGGTGTAATATTGTTTTATTTTTCCAGAAAACTTATTAAGTACATTTTATGATGAAACAAATTTGCGGTCCTATAAGCGAATCAATTACTTAACATTAAGATTGTATTAAATTTCAAAAAGTTTCAAAAAATGCCTGCTCGACCTCAAATATTTCTGAGTGTAAAAATCGACATGAAAGAACATGCGAGTGCAGGAGGGGTTTCCTTTTCTGGCTCATATTACCGCACATACATACATGAACCATCACACACCACCCATCACCCCCTTCGGACGCCTCTGTTTGCTTAGTTTGCTTTCTCTATTTTTGCATCCTTGGCGAGAACTTTTGCCAACAAAACGTTTGAAAAAGGAGAACAACCATTCAAAGTAGTTGTTGTGGCTGCGAAAATATAGAGATACGAAAGAGAAACTAACAAGATTTCTAGGCCATTTCGAATCACCCAGAAAAAATATTTTCGAGTGTACAATTTTGGCAAAAACAGGCGTTGGAAAGTCAAGAGAGAGCTAGAGCGAAATAATGCAAATGTGGATTAAGCCAAATGGGTCAGCAATCGAGTTTGGATTGGCTGTTTACCAAATGCAAAATTGATGACGACGAATAGCTGTTGAAATTACTAAATCTATGCGGCTTGGGATGTGGGCTTTCATTTAGAACCAAATATGTGCAGGTGAAATTGATATAATTTTGAATGATTTGGTTTGAAATGCAATAAATTAGAGAATGATTGAAGTGCAATTATAAACCTTAAATTACAAATATTTGGAGATCTCTTTTTGATGAGGGCTTCCATTTAGATCTAAATATGTGCAGGTGAACTTGATATAGAGTTCAATGATTCGATTTAAAATTCAATACATTTTTGAATGAATAAAGTGCAATTATAAGTCAAACTACAAATATTGTGGAGGAACTCTTTATGGGCATTGAAAGTAAACACTAAAAATATTTTCCATGATATATTGATATTATATATTCAAAGCAATAACTATTTACATATGCATTGAAAATAAATATAACAATACTTTACATTGATAAATTGAAGCAATAACCATTTCTATAGAAACATATATATAAATATATATTGCACATTATGCAACCCCCCTTGACAGTTTATTTTTCGCACTGCCAGTATTTGCTTTGCCCATTAGAAAAGATAGCAAACTTCTCATTAAATCACCTTTTAGCTGGTCACGCCGCTGATTCACACGAACCACTCCACTCAACCGACTAACAAGTGTCCACAAAGACTTGAAACTGTTCCGCGTTTGTCTTTGCTGGCAGTTGAGAACCTCAAACCCCTGACCCCTAACCCCTAGCCCCGAACCACGAACGACGAACCGCCAACCCACGAACCGAGTGAGAAGTGGCCTAAACGGCGCTCTGGCATCCATCCGCCACCCACTGTTAACCCAGTGAAAACTCAATTCAATTTCCGCCAGCCAGACAGCTGCACATTTCCACTTGAGCACTTGCATTTATCGCCTGTCGATGTTACTGGCTTCTGGATGCCATCCCACCATCCTGCCATCCCACCATCCTACCGTATTCATCCTGCAGGTCCTGAATAACGCCTTTTATCCGCCTATTTGTGCGATATCCCCACCTATGCCAAGCTAGCTGCTTTTATGACTCCTGCAGAGACTCATTTAAGTAAGCTGCCAGTTGTGTCTATTTAACCGAATGCGGGCAAACTATCAGGCAAGTCATTAAATCCAGGATGCAGAAAACTTTCTCTTTTACTCCAGTCGAAGCCAGAAACTTTACATAAATATGCTGCAGAGATGTCTGAAAAGATTATAAATATAGCAAAGATACTGTGCGTAATTGGGATATAGAATAAGTACTATTTTCCCTTTTAACTAAGAGCTTATACTGTAAAATAATATATTATATGTTACATTATCAAGTTAAGATACAGTAATAAAATTTGAATTTTAGATAGTAAAGAAACAGGAAGCTCCTTGTCGCTCTTGTAATGTTAAAATGATATACTGCTACAAGTTGTAAAAACAATATATCTAGTTTTTTGGCCCGTTTTATAGTCATTTTATCTCCATACCATGGTGCAGAGCCGCAGGAGTTGGGCAAACACAAAGGCATGGGCCAAGACCCACAAGAAACGCAAGAACAACAATGGAAACAGCCCTTAACTCAACCTCAATGGGCTCCTCTGCCCGTTTCGGTGGCGTATGAGTAACGTGCGGCTGGTGGCGTCGGTTGTGGGTGGATGTGTGGATGGATTTTATATAACATACATAACTCCGGGGGCTACTTGTTGGATCTTCAAATATTTATGAAAAGTGATGCAAGTTTTTACTCTGCAGCACTGCAGTGACTTACTTTCCACAACCTTACACTGATGGAAAATGTTTATCTTAAATGGGGAATGAAATTGCACATACTTTTTTAATATATAATACATTTCTGGTATTATATTACCAGTTATGGTTCTAATCTATTAAATGACAATATATAAATTAGAAAAAATTTAAAGTTTTATCACTAATTTTAGACTGTATCTTTTTTCTCACTGCAGATGCACTCAAATCTGTGGATATTTATTTGGCGCCGGAAACTTTCCTTCCTGCTTGTCGTGTCTGGCCTGGTACTTCTCGGCCTCTGGACCTGGGCCATACTAATCGATACAACAGCCGCCGCACAGCCTCCAGCCGCCTCCTCCAGTTCTGAGCGCCTGCAGCAACAGCAGCAGCAGTCCGCCGGTTACCAGCAGGTGCACATCATCCAGAAGCTGATTGCCCAGGCCAACCGGGTGCTGAGAGCCGACCGTCTGAGGGACAACGCCGTCGAGAAGTCGCCCTCGCCAGTCCAGCGTTTGGGTAACGTGCGCTTCCTGCGGCCCACGCAGGCCAAGAAGGCCCCGCTGCCCATGTCCGAGAGCTATCTATTCGAGCAGGAGCGCCTCAAGATCCTCGAGCAACAGCAGCGACAAAAGAACGCCGGCATGGAGGAACTGAATGCCAATGCCGAAGATGAGCGAATGCTCAGTTCGGCAGAGCGACAGACGCAGTACGAGCACGAGCTCCAGCGGATGGGGGTGCCGGTGGTGGCCGGGATCGGGCCAGATGGTCCTAGGGCTCCCGCCGAGCGTCTTGTGCATCTGGACCTCAAGGGAGCCCCGCCCAAGCTGAGTTTCCTCAAGCAACTGCTGCCCATGCTGCGGGCGCTGGGAGCCACGGGTCTGCTCATCGAGTACGAGGACATGTTCCCCTACAGCGGTGTCCTGCAGCCACTCGCGGCGCACAATGCCTATAAAGAGGACGAACTGAAGGTAAGTACGGGAATAATTAGCCCAGTAGCCGAGCAATCTCTCACAAGCTCCTCATCTGAAGAATTAGCGTTTTTCTTGTTTGGAAAGCTTAAAGACAAGATAAGAATTATAAACACCAATTTCTTTCGAAGAGCATGGTCGGAAGATCATCTAAATACATATTACATACGTATATTTTGGTTATTGAATCCCTTCCCGTTTCTTTGCAGGACTTCCTCGAGAGCGCTGCCCTACATGGTCTGAGCGTGATGCCCCTTGTCCAAACCTTTGGGCACATGGAATACGTCCTCAAATTATCCGGCTTCGAGCAACTGCGCGAGCTGGCGCTTAGTCCACAGTCGATCTGCCCCAGCCAACCGCAGAGTATGGCGCTCCTGGAGCAGATGCTAACTCAAGTGATTGAGCTGCATTCGCAGTGCTTGGGCCAGGCTACGCCAGCGTCTGCCGTTCCCTCGGCACCCATTCGTTTCACCCACATCCATATTGGATGCGACGAGGTGCAGCGCATGGGCGAGTGCACCACCTGTCGCCAGAGAATGCGCAGTGAGCTCTTCCTCTCGCACGTGGTCAGCCTGGCGCACTTTATCCGCCGCCAGTGGCCACATTTGGGTGTCATCATCTGGGACGACCAGTTGCGATCGATGTCCCTCAGCGAGCTGCAGCACTCGCAGGTGGGCAGCTACGTGGAGCCCATGGTGTGGGTGTATGCCAGCGATATCTACCGATTCATCCAGCCACAGCTGTGGGATACCTACGCCAAGGTCTTTCCCAGCGCCTGGACGGCTTCCGCTTTTAAGGGAGCCTTTGGCGAAAGCTTGTTGGTGCCGCCGCTGCAGCATCATCTGGAGAATAACATTCGCTGGCTGGCGGTGATTGCCAAGGAGGGCGGACGATTCTCCAAGGGATTGAGGGGTATTGCCCTGACCGGATGGCAGCGGTACGATCACTTCGCTGTGCTTTGTGAACTCCTGCCCGTGGGCATTCCCAGCCTGATGACGTCGCTGTCCACCGTTTCCAAGGGCTACTTCAGCACAAATCCGCGGGACAATGAATTGCTGCGCGTGCTGCAGTGCGTTTTCCAGCCGGACAGCCGACGATCAGGTCGTCCCTGGCTGGAACTGCATCCGAATGCCCATCACAGCCAGCTATTCGCCGTCTGCAACTATCCGGGTCACATGGTTTTCAAGTTCGCCCTGCGCCTTTTCGACAAGCTGGCCGAGATGGGACTCTATCTGCAGCAGACCCGCGAACAAAGCGCCTGGCTCTCCGACTACAATGTGCGGCACAACTTCAGTTCGCCGTTGAGAGTGCGGGAACTGACCGCCAGGACGCCAATGCTGATCGAGGAGCTGCGTGCCATGGCGCGGGAGGCACAGCAGCTGCTGTGGGAGGTGTACGATGAGTACACGGTGACGGAGTTTGTGGAGCAGCACATTTATCCCACCATCGAGGCATTGCAGCGGCAGCTGGCCAGAGCGGAGATGCTGCTCCAAAGGCGCACCTGGCCACAAAGACCACTTCCGCTGCAATTAAAGGTACAGGAGGACATGGGACTTGTGACGCATCAGCAGCAACCATGAAATGGCTAGGTGAGTGTGCCTATAAATAAATAAATATTTTATATCCTTTCATTTTTTCAACTCTTAAACTTTGGTTCCTTCTTTTAGCCAAATTAGGCCAAATTGGACTACGTATGATTTTATTTGCTTTGATGGACTGATCCAAAATCGACTGGCATTTCTGGCTATGGATCTTAATCTACTCGCATAGTGATGGCGTTCGAAACGCCCAAGCCCGGCACGGCTAATAGGCCAGGATATTTCGAATGTTAACAGCAGCAGCGGCACTTCCCAAAATACACACATAATGGTAGCATTAGCCACTTGTAATACTAATAACATCAAATGTTCATTTTTTCTAGACTACTTTGTAAGCCGAAACTCAATTATACAAATATACAATTTAATCGTACTGTAATAATAATAAATCAAAAATCTTTAATTATCGTCTTCCAATCGAATGCATTTTTTTATTTCAAAAGTGAACAATTCTTGTAATTTGTACTGATGTGAAGTGGTAAGTTTCCTATACATTTTATAAAGATCACTTAAATTTCATTAAGTCGTTGACATCAAGATTTCTTGCATTTTCATAAAATTCTTTCTCAAATATATAAGAAAGAAAGTATGATTATGTTTATGATTATGTTGTTAATATATTCGGGGATAATCAGTCCTGAATATTAATAATATTAAAATTCTCCAAGTAGAAGTCGCAAGTCGCATGATGACTGTTAAGACTTCCGATTGTCGAGCACAGATATCCACAGGGGCAGCCAAGTGTGTACATTTCCGGACGACAAATAGCCTGGTGGGGAGCGAGGCCACAACTCATCCTGCGGCGGCAGGTGGGGCACTGACCCTTCTTCACCGGCTGCAAATCGTACACTCCTCTCTTAATTTTCCGAGCAATATGCTCCCACAACCCAATCATAGTATCTTTTCTTGATTCCTCGAAAACCACAGGAATCCCATTCCTGGTAAGTTTTTTTGGTGGTCCCTTCTCCTGGCGTTGTCCGTTCCGTTTCTGGGCCACCTCTACCATGCGTATGCTATGTGTCGATTCAACTTCAGAACGCATCGGTTCAGACTTGACGTGTGGTTGAGATTTCTTTTGCTGACTTGGTCCTGGTGGGGAAACTATATCGGTCTTTTTGGCACGTGAATGAGATGCTTCCTCCTGAATCGTAGGAGAAACTTGGACATTCGATCTGGCCTGCTGTTGGCCTACAACTCTCGGTTTGGCCTGTTGTTGGGATGGCTCTCCCTGACGTGATGGAACGGGAGCCACTTGCTGGGCATTCGAAGGGCCCACCCGCTCTGCTGGTGGAGAAACCATAACGCTGGGTCTAGCCCGTTGTTGGGGTGCTTCTCCCTCACGTGGTGCTATGGTAGCAGGTGGGGCAGTAGGTGCCACGTGCTGCTGCGGCGCAGAAACTGGATGAGGATTACGAGGTTCACAGCCCGACTGCTGCTGATTTTGATGGGATGCCTCCTGCTGGCGTTGGGCTATCGGAGGATCAACTTGGTCGCGAGTCGGTGGTGCAATGGGACCACGAGCACTCTGATGATCAACTTGACGGTTTCGCTGAGGAGGCACTTGCTGTTGTGGCGGAGAAGCCTGCCGGGGTACGACGTTCTGCCGAAGTATTGCAAATAATATCTTATTGTGTGGGATCACATTCTCCGCGAGGACACGAAACTAAGAACTCACCTGGGGTTGTCCTTCATCCTGCCGAGCTGCCCTTTCTTGCAGCAGCTTGTGATAGCAATGTAAAACACAATTATGTGAAGTCATCCTTGCTTTCCAAAAACTGAACAAGATTTGAACAAAAGCGTGCGAGTGGCGCTGGACGCGTCAAAATGACAATCTTCATAAATTCTGCCCGTATGGCCACACTAAGCCTTTCCTATCGATAACATAACCAATAAGCGTAGTAAACTATATATTAATTATTGTTTTTAACACTTAAACACTTTTTAATTTTTATAAAAATGTTTAATATGTTATCTAAAATTCAAAATATTTCATGACCACATGTTAGCTTATTTTAGTTAACCTAATTTTGTACTCAAGTCATTGGATCTAGGCTTTATCAATTCCAGGTGTCTGATCTCTTGTTTAAAATATGACCTCCAAACACCGCTGACGAATGGTAACCACCCGGCGAAGTCCGAGTCTTCGAAATCTTTTTCTTTATAAAATGAATTTTAACAAACGATACGCAGTGTTTTATTTTCCGAAAAGGTTTTTTTCGCAACAACCAGTTTATAAGACAACTCTGTCATTTAATGGAAATAGCATTGCCGCATTTGAATGCAACAAAGTGTGGCAACACTGAATTAAAATGGCGGTCATCATTAAAATTAAGTTTAGGTCTATGTGCTATACATTCCATTCAATAATGAATTTTATAAAAATTATAATTTAATAATTTTTTACAATGTACATAATTTTATTAAAATCATAATCTTATACGTAATTGCCAATGTCGTACGATGCAAACGTAAGAAAATGTTGAGGAACGTATTCCCAGGGCTGCCACTACGTAACGGATAACGAAAAGAAACAGCGAAAAAACTTAAGGACATTAAAACTATTGTCAGTAGGAATTAATTAAAGCTATGTATAGAAACTCAACACCAAATAAAAAAGAATATATAAACAAAGTACATAAAATTTATGCTTTATTAGGTGTGGAAAGTTTGAAATTATTATCGTGAGGACAAACATCACGAAAAGCACGAAAAGGATACGGCAAATAAGGAAGAAGAAGCATATAGCAGGACGAAAAGGAACACATGTTCGCGCAAAATCGATTACTAAACTTAAAAGGAAAACTGAAAAAACGGAATACGAAAAGGTACAGCGCTGTCGTCAATTAGTTAAAACACACTGTTTCCGGAAGATTAAGAGCAAAGGGTTTCCTGTAAGGGCCAGGACTCCTAGGAAAATGGGTATTACGGAAACGGCAGCAACAACCACAACAACAACCGGAATGGGAGCGGCAAACGCCGTGGAGGGCAAACAAATCCTGTCGCTCGAGGCGTTCCAGGATATTTTCAAGCACGTGGAACCGGAAGTGCAGATTGATGCCTTTGAGGTGAGCACATTAGTGGGGGCGGTTAACCTGCGGTTAACTTTCGGTTATGACATCATTCGCTCCCCATTCTCCTATTCCAGCTGACCCAGGGCTCCGACCGGGGTGACAACTATACTGCCGCCTTGTATCGCATAAAGCTCACCGGAAAACGACGGGATCTCAAGTGGGAACAGAACGTCATCTGCAAGGTGATGCCGGAAAGCCTGGTCGCCCGGGAGGCCTACAAGAGCGACAAGCTCTTCCGGTGAGTGTTCCATCTTCCATTATATGATCCCTAACAATCCCTTAACATATATCTTCTATAGCAACGAGGTGGAGTTCTACACCACCATTATGCCAGAACTGCTTAAGTTCCAAGCCAGCAAAACGGAACAGGACACTCCTGTGTTCAATGCCATCCCCAAGTGCTATTCGGCCAGGCATGATCTGCTTATAATGGGTAACTATCAATCTTGGCTTGTCCCTAAAAAGAATTAAGTTTTACTTTAAAAGTGTTATACATTTTGTAATCATTTATACATTAAAAATATTTTATTTTAAATTTTATACTAAGTTTTTATTGAGTAAAAGTTACCATAAGGGTTTCGTTGGTCTGTTTTGGCTTAAATTTAAGAGTTCCCAACTCTTAAATCCGAGTGTTTGAATACTGAATAAATTTAATTTTGTTATATTCTCCGCATGAGAATATTTCCTTTCAACGGGTGTTGTTATATCAAGCTTAATGATATGATTTTACTAAATTTTACTTAAAATTTACTAAAGAATCTCTTATAATTTTCCTTAGAGGATCTTCGCGAACGGGGCTTCCAGATGTCCGACCGCCACAAAGGCCTCAGTTTGGAGGAGACGCAGTCCGTCCTGCTGCAGGTGGCCCAGCTGCATGCCCTCAGTCTGGCATACAAGTTCGAGAATCCGTTGGACTTCAGCAAGCTGTGCAGCGTGATCAGCGAGGGTATCTTCTGCACGGACAACACGAGTTGGTATCGCAACTACTACGAGCGCCTCACCAAGAACGCCATCCAAATGGTGTCCGAGGTGCTGCCCGCGGACTCCAAATATGTCCTGGCCATCAGTAAATTTGCCGAGAGCTCCTCCTTCTTTGGCCGGATGGTTCAGTTGGCCAGCGCCGAGTCGCCTTTATCGGCCATTTGTCACGGCGACTGTTGGGTGAACAACTTTCTGTACCATTACGACCCAGAGGATCCGCAGCGGGTGCTGGAGGTGGCCCTGCTCGACTTCCAGCTGATACGCTACAGCTCCATTGCCCTGGACATTGCCAATCTGCTGTACTGCTGCACCACCAAGGAGATGCGGGATGCCCAGCTGCAGACTCTGCTCAAGACCTATACGCAGGAGCTGTTTCGATGGCTGCAGATCCTGTGCACAAATTTGCCCGACCACTGCGACACATTGGAGAAGCTGCAGGATCTGTAAGGATATGATTACTGTAGAGGTTCAAGTTAATTGATGCATTTCCTTTTTAGTTTTGCCGAAGAGCTGAAGACTTACGGACGCTTTGCTCTTGGCCTGGCCATGGATATCCTTCCCATCAGCACGTGCTCCTCGGAAGATGCCCCGGATATGTACTTAAAGCGAAGCGACGATCTCGAGGAGGATGTGGGCGCGCCCACGCTCAACTTTCCACCCAACGATCTGTGCCGCAAGAAAATGTCCGAGATTGTCATCGATATGGTGGATCGGGACATGCTTTAGGCCCCACTGCAGC
This sequence comes from Drosophila subpulchrella, assembly GCF_014743375.2. NCBI lineage: Eukaryota > Metazoa > Arthropoda > Insecta > Diptera > Drosophilidae > Drosophila > Drosophila subpulchrella. The sequence continues at coordinate 4,963,792 of NC_050609.1, read as the reverse complement.
GGAAATGGAATGCTTGCTGTCTGCCCAAAACACCAATTACAAATAATATACCAGCTCAGATAGCGTGCTCCAGTTGATTCTCACTTAACCCTTAGTTATATGCAAGTTAGTGAATATTACCAGTAGCTTAGCAAGACTTTGTACGTTTAGGGTACTAACCACCGCTATAATTTATATAATGATTCTATGGCAGACAATTCCTTGGCCCTGCGTCCCAGATAGGACTTTGTGTAGTCGGAGCTAACACTTTCCAGTATGACTTATTTATTTTAACCCTAGGTTTTAATTGTGTGCAAACCAATCGATGCCAAAATAGTGTATTATTAGAGTTTGTTGTATTTTTTGTTTTGCATATTATATTCCTCATTCCCGTTCTCAAAGAAGAATCGAACTATGCAAAAAAGGCATTGGTAAAATTTCCATTGCTTTAATATTATGAAAATGGAACTGGACACAGGGCCTCGAAATACAACAGGAATTGTGATAATGCAGTATATGATCTAGCCATAGCTAAAATGAACAATACATTTGTTGAACTTAGCTCAAAGAATCCAGACAATAGAAAAAGCATGTCTAGGCGTATTGTGTTTTTCTAAAGTATTCTTTACACAAAGTAATAAACTATAAATGAAGGGTATGAAGCCTTGCCTTAAATTAGTAGTCCGCCTTGGCCGTCCACGTAGCTTTGTTGCCCATGACGCCCTTGTCGCAGTTCTCTCGCAGGAACTTCAGACCAGCTTCGATGGAACGCTCGAGATCGTCCTGGGTCTTGGGCCGCTTTGCAGCAGGCGTAGGAGCAGAGACATCCAACCCTGGAGGTGGAGGTATGGCAGCACCCAGACCACGAGCAGATGTGTTGGGTTCTCCATCATAATTGTCTTCCTTGTAGGTGCTATAGTTTCGCCGCTGAAACTTCTTCTCCTGCTTGGTGCTATGGAAGTTGTTGAACTCCGGCTCCTGGCCGCTGTGCCACGATGGAGACGGAGGCGGTGGCATGCTGCTGAAGTTGCTGCGCTTAAGGGGAACCTGCTCCGGCATGGGTGCAAACTCTGTCTGTCGCTGGGCCCGCTGCTTCTCGTTCCACTCCTCCTGGGACATGGGCAGCCGTTCGGCCCTATAATTCCACTCCTCCTCGGGTGATTCGTCGCCATCTGAGTCACCTCGCTTGCCCACACCAGGCTTATCTTTGTCCCAATCACGTACATGATCCTTTCGTAGTTCTTCCAGTTCAGCCTCCTCCTTCGCCTTGGCTTTCTCAATGGTTGCCTTCTTTTCTAGCTCCTCCCGCTCTCGCTCTTCGGCTTCGGCCGCTGATTCATCCCTCTTTTTCTGCTCCTCCCGCTCGTACTCCTCCTTGCTGATTGGTGGCAAGCCATTGCGCGCTCGGATCCTGTTTTTGGCGGCCAGCACGCGATCGGCCACCAGGCTGTCCCGCTTGGCGCGCATCTCGTCCCGGCGCGTTTGTTCCGCAGTCGTTTCCTTGCGAGCCATTTCCAGGTCCAGCTGCTGCTTTCTGCGCTCCTCCTCGTCCGTGGAAAAGGCATAGTAGCCAGCGCCGTGGGTGCGCGCCTCGTCAAAGAAGACATCCTGGTAATGGACATCGGGTTTCTCAACATTTTCAATCTCCTTGCGCTCCCAGTTCAAGCGTTGCTCATCGTGCTTGGTCATGGTGGACAGGGCATCGCTGAAGACGCTCTCCGAGGGCCTCGGTCCAAAGCAGGATTCAGCATCGTCGTCATTGTCGCTATTGTGGGCTCTGTCTTGGTCCCGACTACCTTTCGTATCTATCATCCAGTTGGCCTTGGTCTGATCTAAGCGCTCCGGCATGCTCTCGGCTAGTTGGCGGTCGCGTTTCTGGGCCTCCTTTAGGTCCTTCCTAAGACACTTTCTGGTGCGTCCAAGGCAATCAATGTACTCCACCTCGTCATCGTCCTGGACTTGTTCATCATCGCTGGAACTGCTGCTACTGCTCAGCCGCTGGCGTGGATCACCCCTCAGCGCTGACGGCTCCTGGTCTGCCTCCTGCTTCTTGCGGTTGAACATCACGAGGCAGTTGTCATCGGAGTTGAGGGTGCCGCCAGAGCGGCTCATCCGGTCGTAGAACTTGCTTTTGGCCTCCAGGACGCGCCGCGATTTGTCCAGCTGGGCAGGGTCCTCCGCCTCGTACACCTTGGCGCCATCGTTGCTGCTCCCGACCTTCTTGTAACCCCGATCTTGGGATTCCACCTTGTCGGTGCTGCTTTTGCTAGGGCGGTAATCGGTGGTGGATGCCTGCGTGGCCTTGGCCACCCTGACCTCATGCTGCTTCCTTAGGAGTTCCGCCTTCAGGCTGAGCAGCGAGGATAGGTTTACACTGATGGCTTTGTTTGGATCGTTCATAGCAAAATTTAAACTGAAATAAAAGACAGCTGTAGAATAAGAAGAAGAAACAGCAGCTGATACACTGAAAGGAAAAAGCGACTAACTATATTTATTAAGTATTATATTATGGTAAAAAATTGTATTTATACATAATCAGATGTTAATGATTTAATTTTATTTTCTGATTAATACAAATTGATTCAGTTTATAAAATATAACTAGTAGCTGAAATTGTAAAATTAAATCAAATTGTTAAAAAATTCAGTATTATAGATGACGGTCTATATAAAAAAAGTTAATTAGTTAAAAATGTAATAATAAAAGTTAATAACCAATTAGAAACTTTTATTTTGTTCTCTGTGTAACTCAACTTACTAACGTACGGTCACACTAAGGCAGGGGCCAAGAAGAAGAAACGTGTTTATTTACCTTTTGGAATGTCGAACTCTGGAGAGGATTTCCAGGTGGTAACGCGCAAAAAATGGATGGCCCGGAAGTGCCTGAGGCGGCGGGATCGCCACAAATCCGAGAGCGATTACTTAATCGACTGCCCGGATGTGAATGTGGAAAAATTTCAGCCGTGAGCATATAAGGAATACCAAAGGAACTGGTTCCTAAACCTTACACCACTTTCAGACGGCTGGAGAACTTGTGCGCGGAGATGCGTCAGAGCGACTACTTCCTGGTGGCCATAGAAGCACTGCAGCAGCAGCTGGTTGGGCTTAGAAAGCCGCTGGAACGGATTGTCTGCCTGGGTCTGGGACCGTTCTCCCGCACCTACCATGCCCTCCATCAGGCTGCCTTTGTGATAGAACTGCAGCGGCACCACAAGATCAAGGAGGCCCTCTACTTTGATCCCGTATTTAGGGACAGCGAGAAGGAACTGATCCGCCTGTTCGATGGATGTTTAATGAGCGAAGACTGTGCGGGCAAACACGAGGCGACGGTGCCCACGCTCTATTATCTTCCACACTGCCCCTACGCCCTGATGCACAACATCTTGTGGTCCAACTGGAAGCCGGAGAACCTGCCCAATGTTTTCCTCATCTCGAACAGCTTCGAAATGCTTACAATGACGCCGCGAACTCAGGATGACCACATAACACGGATTGTCGAACATTGCAAAGAGTCTACGCTGGAGGATGACTACGAGCACCACAACGTATTCAATGACCTATCGTTACACACTTTTCCACTGGAATCCCTGCCAGCCAACGATGACGAAGTATTTTGGACACGATGCGCTCCCTTGAAGGTGAACGAGGATGAGCTGATTATGGAAGCGGAGACGACCTTTGCCGCCCTTAAGTTGGATTCGGAATAACTTAAGTTCTTGCTATTTAGTTTTTGTAAGGGCACTGCAATGGAAGTTTTCATCAAGATTTCAAAACAAATCCAGTCAAATTTTAAATGGGGATTTCATTATGGTTGCAAATTCTAATAACAAACTATTTACAATTCTAGTGATAGAGGCCTATAATTGCTGCATGACCAGCTTATCGGCAGGCTTTACTCCATATTTGTAGACCTTGTTGAGGCTTTCGGGAAAGTCGGGCAGTAGATTGTTGAAGTTCTCCACGTGATGTGTGTGTTGCTCCGTCCAGATGCCGTCGCCAGTAAAATGAAACTCAGATTCGATCAGGTAGAGGATGAGAGTCAGGACCTCGTTGTTGCTTAGTGAGCTGAAATCTGCCACTGGCAACTGAAGTTCTTCTTGGGCATCTGGTTGTTGCAAAAGAAGCATCTTTTCCTCAATTCGTTTGCTGAAACATATGGAAAATTATTAAAAGAAATTCTATGTAATAATTTAGTTGCACTCACATGGGATACAGTAGCAAGTGTATGTTGGCAAAAATCTCGTGTAGCTTAAACTTGTTGCTGCGGAGGTACTCCAGACACTGCTTCACATGCAGCAGAGGAATATGGCACCAGTTCGGATGGCGGGAGAGCAGATTGCGCAGAGTTAGTTTATCCTTGGAAAAAACGTTACCCAGGTAGACCACAATGTCGCGGCCTTTGGTACGATCCGAGCCATCCCTGGCAAATCTAAAACGAACAATAGGGTTAGTTGAAGGTTCGATATTAACAGAAAGTAATTACTAACTTGGCAAAAGCCTCTGAGCCGCAGGAGAGGATGTGCAAGGAAGCGCAACGAACCCTCAGCTGATTAAGGTAATCCAGACGCAGGCGCGCCTTGTTTTGGTAGTGCACCAGTCTCAGTACTCGCGGATTAGTGCCCAGCACCTGAAACTCCTCGATCTCCTGCAGATCCCTGAGTCTCTCCAGGACCGTTTCCGGTCCGAGGGTTAGCACCTCTAGGCAACGCAGAACGGCATCCTCACTAATGCCAAACGCATGGACATACTGCAGGGTTTGCTTCAAACTATCGCAGGTGGACATCAGGATCTTGGGGCGACGAAAGCCAATTTCGCGAATGTCCTGTGAGTCAATGGTAGGGATCTCCCGCAGAATGCGTCGCACATTATCCGCCTCCGAATAGAGCAGAAAGCTGTTCTTCCTTAACCGTTCAGCGGGAAACTTGAGCTCGTTGGTCAGGAGCTCCACAGTATCCTGCATGGCGCGAAAGCTCTTGTGACGGATGCGAGAGTAGACGCGCCACAGCTTCTGCAGATCACTGTCGTCCATTTGTAGGCGTTCGCGCAGGTATGCGTTCAGCAGAGTTTGCCTTAGGCTCTTCAGCGTGATACTTTCGTTTTCCAGCTCCCGCAAATCCACCGGCAGGGTGATTCCGTCGAATAATCCTGCCAAACGCTCAGCCACCTTCACGTCGTAGGGAATGAAGCTATGGGCCTTGAGGACTTCTATCGGCTTGTTGACCACCGTGACATATTTCGCCAACGTTTGAACAGTCACGTTCTGGAAGCCACACTCCTGCAGCACACTGTGACGATTGGCCAGCGTGGTGGCTCCATAGTAGATGATCATGGGCTTGGCTATGATGTCGTCCGCGCTGTACTCCAGGGATTTCAGTGTGTGGTAGGAGCTGAGCAGGTCCTTGCGCTTCAACGTCTTCAGTTCGGGGTGCTTCTCCAGGGCAGCCACCCAAGCCCGGTAGTTGCTACCTAGAAATGCAATGTAGTCAATACTTAAGTCTACTTTAAAGAGCTGACCTACCCAGATTTTTGGCCAAATAATGCGCATTTAGGGGCTCCTCCGCCGGCATCTCAACTATCGGGCGCTTGGGCAACTTTATCTTCTCCTGCTTAGTGGATGCCTTTTTCGAACTGGCCATTCCCCGCGCCAACTGCCCCAGGCTCCGGGCCAGGAATTGCGCTTGATTCTGGCCGTTGCGCAGCATAATTATGGCATTTCCAGAGGTTTTATTTACAACCGACGAGGAAACGAACCAGCGAACATGTAACTGACATTCGGTGTGAATGGCAACTCTCTTCTGGGTGAATGGTTGGCGGCTAGTGATGACATTTCAGGAATAAAAAGTTAATAAATATAAACAAAATACCAATAAAATATTTAAAATATTACAAAATGAGATTTTAAAAACAATTAAGGACCCTTTAAATTGCCTACTATTTTATTTTTTCATAAATAGGTTCCTTTTACAACAATACACAAGCTATCGATTGAAATCTATAGCTTAATCGATACCGTCACCTACGTTTTCACATCTCTATCGTACTTACACGTGCGTGGTTTGATTTTAGTTTTTGTTTCGCCTAGTTTTTAATTAAGAAAGCGTTTAAATATGTCGCTTCTACGGATCAGGTAAGCAGTATACTGCAAACAACCGAAATACAATCGAATACAACTATATGTACTTCCAGGAAACCAAAAACCCGCAAGGGAAAGAAGGTGCTGCTGGCCAGGGAGCCGCAACTGATTGAATCCGCCCGCATAATGCTCTTTTTGGACGGACGCAAGTGCGGTGGCAACGTGAAGCTGTGCATGAAGGATCTGCAGACGTTGAAGAAGCCGCTGGTGAAGGTGCTGAACCGCAAGAACGACATAACACCCTTTGACGATCCCTCCTCACTGGAGTTGTAAGTTTATCTAAAATCTACCTTAGTGTCATGATTCTTCATTGTAAACGTTACCCTGATCCTTAGCTTGACCATGAAGAACAATGCAGCCCTATTCTCGTTCGGATCCACATCAAAGAAACGACCCGACAACATCATCCTGGGAAGGATCTTCGAGAACGAGGTGCTGGACATGTTTGAACTGGGCATCAAGCGGTATCAGGCCATTTCCGAGTTCAAGAATGAAAAGATCGGCGCCTGCGTGAAGCCCTGCCTGGTGTTCAATGGACCCAAATGGGCGCAGACCGAGGAACTGAGGCGCCTTCGCAACCTCTTCATCGACACTTTCCAGCGCGAGAAAGTTGAGTCTATTCGCCTGCAGGGCATCGAACACGTCCTCAGCTTCACGGTCACCGATGACATGAACATCCTGATGCGGTCTTACCGGATTCTGTTGAAAAAGTCCGGCCAGAGGACGCCGCGCATCGAGCTGGAGGAGATTGGACCCTCGGTCGACTTTGCCATTCGTCGCACCAAGATCGCCAGTGAGGATCTTTACAAGCAGGCGCGCAAACAGCCCAAGCAGCTGAAGGTGGGCAAGAAGAAGAACATCAGCACGGACGTCCTGGGCAACACCAAGGGACGCGTCCATCTGGGCAAGCAGCAGACGGGCTCCATCCAGACGCGTCGCGTCAAGGCGCTGCGCAAGACGCCCGAAGAGAAGAAGGAGACTCGGCAGCGCAAGAAGGTTGCCCTCAAGACAGCCGCCGCAGAAGCTCTGGCAAACTCGAAAGGAAATCCCTTTTCTAGTTAGAATTAGTTGTAATAAATTGGTCCTGATTAAATTAGCTTTAACAAGTGTATGAGTACTAGAATCGTATATCAGTGTATGCCTTCGACTATGTTGCGGATGCGTCGCGTTTTGGACTCGGCCAGGGCGTCCTCCAGCGTTTTGATCATGTGCACCAGGCTGCTGACATCGGTCTGCACCAGCATATCCTTGCGATGCAACCGCTCGTCCTCCTGCATGGCCTTCAGCTCCTGTTCACTGCGTCCGGACATGTCCACCGCCAGCAGTTCACGGTTTTCGTTCTTCGGTTCGGTGTGCAGGTATAACTTCATGGTCACCACTACTTGGCACTTTTTTAGAAGACTCCTCGAAGCCGTGCGCACCTCTAGTCGCCAGTCCAGGTTGACCAGCCGATAGGCACGTATGTTGGCCGACTTGATTGAGCCCTCCACAAAGTTTCGCTTGCTGGTGACAAACTGTTCGAGAACTTCCAGCACATCCTCGCCGAGATCGGGGAAGGTTTGACGTAGGATTGCCTGCATGTTAACCGTGCTACTTTCTATCCGTGTGGTTACGTTGATGAGCAGGGATATCAGCGCCTCCACCGCCTGCTGTACAGCCTCCGGACTTTCCGAATCCGAGTACTTCTTGGCCAGCGCTTCGTAGCGGCCGGGATTGGGTCCATTTATCAGGTAATCGAAGGCGGACTTGCACAGCTCCACCACATCGCTGGCGGGTCTTTGGAGCAGGCTCAAGTGATCGCGCTGTTGTTGGCTTAGCCGCAGAGATGACATCTTTGTGATTCTGTGAGCTAACTAATAGAAAATAAACTATTAATTATTAGGCGGTGAATTTAGGAAATTAACTGTGGAAGCGTACCTTTAATATTTTTAATTATTGGCTAATTGAAACTCCTGTTTCGTATCGGAAACTCCACTGTAAATGCCTTAATTTTCTTAATTAATAAACATAAACAATCAGCGGGGGTTAAGTTTTCACCTCTTCGACTTCTTATTTACTTAGAACTTCACTTGCAAGTAGACCAGACCCTTAAAATGTTTACTAATTTGTAGGCTTTTGATTATATTACTCAGGAACACTAGGTGTAGCCGGTTAAAATAAACATTTATAGGGAAAAACAAAAAGTAAATAAATGTCTGCGGCTCAATTTAATAGGGTGTCTGCAACCAAGTTGGCAGTTCCCTCCGATTATTATTGATTGTTATCGATAAGTGCAAGTTCAAATTTAAATTTTTAAGTACTTCTGTTATATACGAAGTTAAAAAGGCTTAGAAAGAAAAGAACACTTCCAAAAATGTAAATAATAGTAAAAACACGATAAGCAATTCGAGATCCTTTAATAAACACAACATTTTAAATAGATACACTCAGCAAATAAAAGCTTTTTGTTCGCATAAAAGCTTTTTAGTAAAAGCAACCCTGTTCGCCCCCGCCACCCCGGAAACAACAAAAACAACACAGTATATTCGCAAATCTGTTTCATTGGCCCGTGGGATTTTGCTGGCAGAACTGCTCTCGTTTAATTGTTTTACCAAATACATTTTGTACCAAATAACATTGCAAATATGCTGAAGCAAGTGACGAAGCAATTGGCCCTGCAGGGAGTGCGCAGCTTTTCGGTTGGCCAGCAGGTGAGCATCGCTATCTCCGAAAATCCCGGCTAGAATCGAACCCATTCTACTGCAACTGTTTACGTAACAAGCAGATGATATAGTGCATCTCGCACCAATAATTATAAGAACCTGACATAACACCATGGCTCCATGTAATATATGCGTTCTGCGTTTTCTATTACCGAAATAGAACAACTACAAGGTGACCGTCTGCGGCGCCGCTGGAGGAATTGGCCAGCCGCTGTCGCTGCTCCTCAAGCAGAATCCCCTGGTCACCGATCTGTCGCTCTACGACATCGTCCATACGCCCGGTGTGGCCGCCGATCTGTCGCACATCGACACCAAGAGCAAGACCACCGGATTCATCGGTGCCGACCAGCTGGGCGATTCCCTGAAGGGTGAGTAGAGGGCAGGGGCCACGAGTGAGGTTATGTGATAAGGGGATACGAGTGGAAAATTTGCTGGTATCCGCAAAGAAGATAAACCCACTTTTTAACCCATGATATGATATGCACTAAACTTGAAATGTGTACATGGTTTCTTTGGTTCTTATTCCATATATATGTATATACATATACTCCAAAGTCTTGTCTTTCATAATTATTTTCTTATAACCATAGCCAAGATATTATAGTGCATTGTAAAAGTAACTGTTTACTAAGCTTAGCTAACTTGTTAAAGATTTTGAAAGTTCATTTTACGCCAAACATTTATATTTAAAATTATTTATTATTTTTAAAAATTAAAAACAATAATGGACATAATGTTTAAAAAACAAGTTTGTATCTATATTATTAAATATTAAGATTTAACGATAAATCTTTTTTAATTTAGATAAAAAAATACCTTTAACATAAATATAGGGCCTTTTCATGTGATTTGCATGAAGCACATTTTATGCTCTGATAAGATAAGCAGCAGAGAATATAGGTATACCCTGATAGCACCCACTTTGAAGCCGTAGAAAGGTTATTGGTATTTTAATAACAACGTAATCAAAACCGGCTACTTATCAGTGCAGTAGCCACGGGGATTGAACCCATAAAAGATCAAAGCTCAAAAAGTCTCCTATTAATTAATCTCATATATACACCATCCTTTTGCAGGATCCGATGTGGTGGTCATTCCCGCTGGTGTGCCCCGCAAGCCCGGCATGACCCGCGATGACCTGTTCAACGTGAACGCCGGCATTATCAAGGACATTTCCAACTCCATTGCCAAGAACTGCCCCAAGGCCCTGGTGGCCATCATCACCAACCCGGTGAACACCTGCGTGCCCATCGCTGCCGAGATCCTCAAGAAGGTGGGATAACAAAAGATTTGGGTTGCCTAGAGTCTAAATACTTATGAAATCTGTGTTGCCAGGCTGGTGTCTACGATCCCAAGCGTCTGTTCGGTGTCTCCACCTTGGATGTGGTGCGTGCCCGCGCCTTCATCGGCCATGCCCTGGGCGTGGATCCCCAGAGCGTGGAGATCCCCGTGATCGGTGGCCACTCCGGCGTCACCATCCTGCCCGTGCTCTCCCAGAGCCAGCCCTTATTCAAGGGCGACCAGGCCACCATCGAGAAGCTGACCGTGCGCATCCAGGAGGCCGGTACCGAGGTGGTCAAGGCCAAGGCCGGAGCCGGTTCCGCCACCCTGTCGATGGCCTATGCTGGCGCCCGTTTCGCCGGCTCCCTGCTGAGGGGTCTCAACGGCGACAAGAACGTGGTCGAGTGCTCCTACGTGCAGTCCAAAATCACGGAGGCCACCTTCTTCTCCACTCCCCTGCTGCTGGGCAAGAACGGCGTCCAGGAGAACCTTGGCCTACCTAAGCTGAACGACTACGAGCAGAAGCTGCTGGCGGCCGCCATTCCCGAGCTGAAGAAGAACATCCAGAAGGGCATTGACTTTGCCAACGCCTAAGCGACTCTATTACACCAAATCCATCCCCAAAACCGTGTACTTCATTAGCGCCCATTGTGAATTGGCATACTTCCCTTAGCAAATCTTTCGTCTTAAGTCCAAAGATTAAACAGATCTACGCTCAGTGTGTGGTGAATAATGAAACCAGTTGATGTCTGAAATAAACAAATTGTGAACTTGGATATGGTGCGGCAGTGATTCTTTGTGGTAAATAAATAGAATTGCTAAAAGGGATATTGATTAAGAAAGATCAGTTATTGAACAGATTTTTGTAGTACCCTGAAAATATCTGAGTTATAATATCTCATGTATTTTTTCTGATTCTGTAATATCAAGAGAGGTAAGACTGGAGTCCATTTTACACTGCTCAAAAGAGAGGAGTTCTTTTGTTGACTTGTTTTTGATAGATGGTATTTGCAATCCGGCAATTTCGACAAGTGTAGGCTACACTGTTGCAAACAACCACAATGCTCACACGCACAGGCCCACACAGGCACAATCAATTAAGCTTCGTTAAGATCAATTTAAACTTGCCCGCATGTCATGACGGCCCCCTCCCGACGCCCATGACCAACCCCTCCGGAATCCCTCCCGTGACTTTGGCTCAGAATCCAGTGCGTACGCGATTCGGAATTTCTTTTTCAACTATATATATTTAATATTTTTTTGTAGTATTATGGCATTCTTATTTTTGTCCACATAAAGATATATGTGAAACCAATGGAATTTTTTTACTTTAGCTACAGTTTATTTAAATTCCTTTTTGTTTTGATATTAGGTCGCACTATTTTATTGTTTGGCAATTTTCAAGCAATTCACACCTTGCAATCAAATACTACTTTGTTAAATGATAATATCTAAAGATTATTGAATCATCTTAAAAAACATAGCAGGTAATAATTTTATAACACTTTAGTGTTAAGTTTATTGGAAGGGTTTATGGCTTTTATGACGATTTTGGTGACCCTAAAAAAAGATGTACCAATCTGATTGAAAGAAATACGAGTATATAGGAAAAATATGTTTTTTTTGATAATAGATACAGAACCTTGAACAAAAAACGAAATATTCCTTAATATTCGAAATATGTTGGTAATACTCAAAACTATTTTTTTTAAATTAAATTAATCGCATGTATATAAATTTAAAGTTTTAAGTTAAATATTAAAGCTTTATTAAAACTACTCAACTTCAAATGTTGGATATATTTAACTTAAGAGTTGTATAAGATTTAAGGATCCTCTTTTAAAGATTGCTTTGAACCAATTGTCTTTTTTCATAACTCAACATTGATTTGCACTTGTTTCACCAATTAAAGTGCTTGGCACCAGCTCAAATCAACTAAATTGGATTACTATTAGACAATTTGATTTGTTCATTAAACCGGAGACGATGCAGAGCCACAGCTTCAATAATTCTAACCTATTTAGCCGTTGAGAGGGGATGGGCGAACACACCCCCGACTTAATTATCGACGATCGAAAGGCAACGATAACAAGACCAAAACAATCAATTGATACAATTCCATTCATAAAATCAAATCGAACTGCAAGCGAAAATCACGGAGCGCGGGAGACAATTTGATAGGCCAGTCGATTCGAATTCTTGGGGTTCCGCCAATTGGCAGAACGCTTTTAATGAAATAATGAGCAGGAATCAATTTTCCAACGCCGGCGCACGTACTATATGCGATACAAAATTAAATTGCCGGCCGGCGTTTTATATTAAAACAAATTGGTTACCATGGATTTACCAGACCCGACACTCTGTTTTTGTAATCGACCTTGTACAATTTTATTTAATTACAAACAATTAAGTCGCCGCACAGGCAGCACAGCGCCAAAAACGATAAGCGACGCCCACTAGAAAGACAGTGTCAAGTGCAGCACCAGTTATTAATTAATTAATTAATTATTATCACACAACGCAATCAAGTTGTTCATTCATCATTTTCAAAGGTCCAAATTTGAATTTAAACGTGCAGTTGATATCGATAGACATTCGAATCGGACTAGATGAAGTCCCGTTTACACTGTCGCGCTAATGCTATCGATTTTAAAAGGTAGAATCATCATTGCTACTGTAAATATAGATTTAAGGAAAATGTTTCATTTTTTAAAACAATTATTGATCTTCTCTATGTTTGGAATAATGATAGGTCTGAAATATAAATTTCTTTTAATAAAAACAAAAAATGCGAGGATCAGACCCTGTGTAAGCGGATCATTTCGCGTGTTCTGTTTTCAAAACAGCGTTTTCTGACAAAAACTCAAAAGCAATTTGCATTACCCGAGCATCGATTTCAATTGCATAACACCACAAATTGTTCTGGGACACCGATCGTGCCGCTTAAGTTATCAGCCGCAGATGCAGCGCGCTCAGCTGGCCCATTAAATGGCGCCTTCGCCATAAATAAGTCACAATTGTCGGCAATTAATTTGAATTGCGCTCACTGTGTTGCGATTTTTCGTGCATCGACAGGCCCAGAAGAACCCCCAAAGCCAATTACACCAACCAGGCCCAGCGGTTGACATCTTCAGTTATCTTCTTTATACTATATGCCCCATATATAGTGTCTGATATGCGCTAGCAATTGTGATTGCCTTTAATTTATTGGCGTCCTCTCTCACTTTTCCTTTGATTGCATTAAGCTTTTAGTGCGATTTGTGGGTGGGAGCGAGGATTTTCAGACCCTAATGAGATTTGAATATTCTAGATCATTTTAAAGGACCATTAGCTCATCACTTTTAGGAAAAGTGCGATTAAAATTTCAACATCCTACAGATTTTCAAAATATACATAAGCAATCTTTAACCTTTTGTAAACATGTCTTTTTAAATATGTAATTCTTTGAATGACTTCCTACTTGGTAGTCGTACTGGTATCTTTTTATAAATTCTCAGACTTAAAACAAACCCAAGACCTTCAGTGATTTTAAGATAGGAATGTGATACAATTTTGAACTCCTCCCATAATTCTTGAACTCTGATCTTTGGTACAGTTATGCCCAAAAAAATCTCATGTAAATGATGGCAAATTCATAAGGCAGCAAAAAAAGCAAAATGCATAAACCAATTTGAGTGGACGTTTGTGATCGTGGGTCAGATGTCAGATACGAAATACGAATACGTCTCACATCCGTTACCCCCGGACGAGTGTGTATCATGTAAAGGGGGTAACCGGCAAGAAGAAGAACAGTAAGTACCAGGCAAGTGTGGACCCCAAAGTGCCATGGAGAATTAACGAAACGAAAAATGGGGAAAAAACTATACATCTTTGTCAGGGCAGATTCGGATGACTGGGGGAAAAGCCCGGCTCCGGGAACGGTTACGGTTACGACTATGGCTACGGGTCGACTTGCAGACATTGTCTCGTGGGCAGTAGATTTCGAAATGTGCACTGAGATCATAATTCTTAAGCAGAAAATAATATTTATAAAGACTGATCTAAAGTTACCATCTTATAAAGTGAAATGTGAAATGTTACAATGATCTGTTGGAATTTTTAAAGGATCAACGTGTCTATAAAACTTAAGATATTTTATGAACAATTTCAAACTTAATTCAAACTGCATACCTTTCTGAAAATTTGTTTTTATATAGTTATCGCTCAGTGCATTCGCGTTCATAAGTCGAGGTTTTCCTTCTTTCATTCTTTTTTTTTTGTTTCTACTGAACGCTGAGAGCGAGAACGAATAGCGACAGCCGAGTCAGAAGTTGGACTAAAATACAAAAACTATTTGATATTTTATGCGGGATTTAAATTGATCTTAACGAAGCTTAATTGGCAGCGTCTGTATGGGTGAGCGGTGCTCTGGACTCTGACACGAGTGTTCTGTTCTGATCTGAGTTGTGTTGGTCCGTGTGAGCGGGACTTGAGCCCGCCATATTGGAATTTCGTTGTGCGATCTGATCACAATCGCCGAACCAAGATAGCCCGAATGGGAATGGGCGAAACATGTGTATGTATGGTTCTGAATCGTTGCCACATCACATATAGTAGATATCTGTGGAAAGGCACAACAAAATGTCGCCGCTGTCTCCGCTGATATCGTAATACAATGTGATAATGCCGCTGCGACGGAGGATGAGAGAATGTCGGTGATGTTACTGCACCGAAAAAAGTTAGACCTTATAATATACAATGGATACCTGAAAATCTTATGCTCATTTCTTAATGCCGAATCGTATTTACCCCAAATATTTTTATAAATCAATCATTTTTCTCAAGTCTAACACATTTTTATAGTATAATGATGGTGATTATAGTGATGGAAATGAATTAAATATTATTGATATTCCAGGAAATTTAATAGACCTGAAATTATTAGATTATAAGATCATTTTTTAATACCAAATTTGTTTTTTTTTTCAGATATTTAGGACCTCATTTCGATGTGTTTTAGCTGATTATTACCAAAACTCTTCGTTTTGATTCGAAATTGAACATTTTTCCGAGTGTTGCTGTTGCTAGTGTGGATATTGCTACTGAGGATGGACTGTCATCTCGGTGGGACAAGTGTGGATGCGATGATGATGATGATGGTGGCGATGGGCTTGAGTATCTGTCTACCCCTCAGTCTGTGTATCTGTCTGTCTGTCTGCCAGTGTGTGTATCTTAATGGTTATGGAAAAAATATGAAAAAATATTCAACAAAAGCTTAGGCGCTCACTTTGCCGGGCAGCGACAACTGTACCAAGTATTTTCCTTAATGTTGCTCTAAGCTAGCTCTATTTTCCAACAAAAATTTAAAGCCTTTATGTACGTTGGATATTTTACAGGCTCCCAGCATAAGGTTTTTTTATAATGAATTATAAAACAAAAACTCTTTAAGAAAAAATAAACTGATCTTGGCAACTTAGTTTTTAAAGAAAAATGTGTGGAACTACTTATAAGATGTCTTTCACAACTTAAAACAACTATATCGTTACATAGTACTTAAAACCTTTTCCTTTAAACCAAATCTGAAGAAAACTTACCCTTAGTACTCTTTTCAGGGTTCATTAAGATGGCATCAGCTGTCTGCTTATTTTTCTTATACCTTATTAGGGATCCTTCGGATTACCTTTATCATAGTATAACCTTCTTAAGTTCAAGGATCAATCGTAATTAACTTTTGATCTTACACAAGATGCTATCATCATTGCTTGATTTTCCTTCCTGAGAGTGTCCTTGTCCCTTTCCGATTTCCCCCTTTTCGAGTCCTCGAACCCAGACCCACATAATTGGCGCATTGGCTAATGCAAAATATTGTCTGATTATTCACACGCAACAAGGCCCGGACTCCTGGCCCTCAGAGACCATCCCTCCCATTCCGGGTCGCGACCCAGAACCCACAGTATGGGGTGTATTTATTTGTTTTCATCTTTCGCCTCTGATCGCGTGCCCCGCGTACATTCTCAGAGACCTCGACTTCGATTCCGTTTGCCCGCATTTTGGAACCTGCAAAGCCGAAAAGTATCGAATTGTCCGATTCAGTCTGTGTGAATGAGATTTTTGTGTAGTTTCCGTGTGGAATTCGATGGGTTTTCTTCTTCTGGTCGCTGTTTACGATGGGAAAATTGTCGATCCTTTGTGGGCTCCTGGGAAGCTGAAGTTTCTTTGCTGTTTTCACTCGACACGATCAATGCGGGTTGGTGTTTTTCTCTTAGAACTTTGCCGTTTGATTGGAAGACAATTTTAAATTTAAATTTATCAAAAAAAATGTTAGCTTTTTACGGATATGTATATTTAAAAAAAAATACATTTTTGCAATTTATTTATTAGATTCATATGATAAAACTTAAGGACATTTATTTGGAAATAAATAATTATTAGTAGTACCACATAAGCAATTAATAAATTTTCAGAGTTTAACTTTAATTGACTTTTGATCTCAGAATTTCGCACTGTTCACTTTATCGATTCTTGAAGATCTGATATTCCCTGATCTCTAACTTTACAAAAATGTATCATTTTACCAACTTTCACCCTCCTTGACTTCGATGGCCCACATGATCCCTCATCCTCCTTTTCTCCCTTTTCAAATGCCCCGTGAAATCTTCGGATCTACCCAAATGAGCCATAACTTAGCCCCTGACTAAGTGCCCACCTCGCCGCGATCGAAGTACCAGCATCTGGCCAAAAGGTCACACGCAATCCCAGAACGGAATATGGATATGCCAATCCTTCAGAGGGTGACACGCGCTGTGGGAAGAAGGCCAGAAGGGAACGGGAACAGTCAGAAGTGGAAGACGAAGGTCGCAAGCGTGCCAAGTCGATCCCTAATAGGGGTTGAAGTTTCAGATCGAATCACCCTCATAAGTCCAATTGGAACCCACGGACTATAGGTATTTCTCTGCATTTCAAAAGTTAATTGTTGGCCCAACATGTGTGACGATGAAGGTGAATTGTTAGGGATGACGATGACCATAAGCGGATGAGGTGGTCAAGGAATAGGGGGGCACACTCAACTTTAAAGCGGAAATGATCTGTTGCAATGCAGTGCCAGCGAGGACCCTCTAATTTTGGATTTTATTCAAATCGTTTTGTTATATTTTGTGATAATTTTATCGTTTGTACTATCGTTTATTTTTGTAAAACACCCTCTCAACGAAAATATTAAAAGTATTAAACATGGCATAGAGGTCGTAGAAACTTCATCTTACCAGGAAGTTAACCCTTCAAATGCCATAAGTTCACTAAATTAAATTCACGAAATCAGAAAATTCGATACTTTTCAGCTCCGAAAGATTACAACAAATAAAATACACCAAATTCTCCCTGTTCTGGGTCGCGGAAGTTTAATGTTTTTTGTATAAAAATACACTTTTTGTCACTTTCCCTTTGAACTATAAAAAGGCTCCAAATAAACAAGTAACTGACTATAAGAATCAAAGGGGTTTTTGCATTTTAAGGTGGTCTTTTATATGAAGATCGACAATTCTGTCAAGTAATTTACCTGTATCAACATTTAAAACAATCCTAGACCCTAAATACAATCCAAGATCTTCAAGCAACAATATATAATATCAATAAAATGATATTTTTAACTCCTCTAAAGCGGGTCAAAGTTAGAATATGAGATCAAGCTTGTACTTTTGATTCGCCAGTGAACTGTCATCTTTTGATATTATGGTTATTTGTCTGAACATTGGTTTCATCCACAAGGATCCTTAGATCTGATCTTGAAACTGAGAACCAGTAGAAGTGAAAGTCCCGTTCCCAGGACCTCTTTTTCCGTTCCTGGAGCTCCAGATCTGCTGGTAGCCGTGAGCCTTAGATGTTGAATCCCAAAACTGGACTCAGGCAGCTAGACCCAGTCGGTAGAGGAAGAGTGATGTGGGGGAGACCACACCCCGAATCGCGAGGGAAACGGAAAAGTCACACGCGCCAGCATGAAATGCACTAAAAGGCACAGCGGGCCAGCGCGCCGTCTCGCTCGCACAGCGGTAATGGCCGCCGGAGGAGGGCTGCGATTGGTCGCTGCCACCGCTGCTGCGGCGCTGCCTCCTGCGCCGGTATAAAAGGGCAATCATCGCCAGTAGCCGAGTCAATTAAGGCCAAAGACTCGAGCGGTGAGCAGGCTGTCCATATCCTATCCCATACCATCCTATCTGATATATACCAAACAAGCAAACCAAGTGCGAAAAATAATATTAGTAAATGATTTCTCTAGTGAAACAACAAACCAAATCTAATTAAAAACAATCGATCAATGGATTAAGAAAGGCTCGGGCCAACAGATTAGCTAGTGTTATTGTGGTTAGTGCCTTGTGCTTTAAGGATAGAGATCTATAACTGGAAAATGGAGCACGATAGCTTCGATGATCCCATTTTCGGGGAGTTTGGCGGCGGTCCTTTAAACCCATTGGGCGCCAAACCTTTAATGCCCACCTCAACGGCCATGCATCCCGTGATGCTGGGCAGTGTCCACGAATTGTGCAGCCAACAGCAGCAGCAACAGCAACGACTGCCCGATTGCAACACCATCCTGCCAAATGGAGGAGGAGGATCATCCGCAGCCGGAGGATCACCCAACTATGGGACCAAGCTGGATTTTGTGAACAAGATCGGTTGCTACTCACCCAGCCAAAAGTACGAGTATATAAGTGCCCCTCAAAAGCTGGTGGAGCAGCAGCAGCATCACCAGCACCATCAACACTACACGGCCACGCCTCCGCCCAGTCACAATGGCATCCTGCTGCACAAGCAATCCTCGCAGCAGCAGCAGCAGCAGCAACAACTGGTGAGCATCCTGGACTATCACCCACTCAACGGCAAGCTAGACTACTCCTCGTCGCCCAAGGATCAGTACGAACCGCAGCAGCAGCAGCAACAGCAATTGCAGCATCTCTACGGTGGGAGTCCGCATCATTTGGATCATCTGGATCATGGCAGCGATGGTCTGCTGCAGGACTCCTCGCCAGTGATGATCAATGGAGGATCCTCTGGAGGCAAGCTCAAGAAACCCGATGAGATGTGCTCGCAAATGGAGGCGGGTGGCGCTGGAGTTACTCCTCCCACCCCCACGGTGGTCAATGGTGTGGCAGGAGGTGCCACCAATGGCACAGCCAACAACTCGTCCTCCTCCTCTTCGGTTGGCGGTCAGGGGGCGGCGGTCGCGGCGGGAGGCGTGGCTGCTCCTGCTCCCAAAAAGGACGGCAACAGCAGCAAGAAGAAGGGCGATCCCAATGGCATTAAGAAGAAGAAAACGAGGTAAGCATATTGTTAATCCACTGCCAATTAATTTAACGACGGGAAATCAATGGAATTATGTGGCACAAGATGATAATTCTAGCTATTTATGATGGTCACCACGGGGCGTATGAGTAATTGCAAGCCCTAGGGGGAATCCCAAGGAATCTGGGGGGGTAATTAATTGTTAGTGATGAAGCGGAGGTGGATCATGGTCACAAGGTTCTCTAATACTAGGTTATGTTATGGAAAGGTTTTCCTTTATCAGGGATTTTATAGAAAATTTGTACCGACATAACAAAATAAATCTTTGGATGAATCAACTTTGATAGCAGACGTCTTATAATTAGCTTTTCTTTTCTCTTTGAAAATAATTAGGTTAATAATTTGAATATTATTTTACAAGTACCAACCTTCAAACATTTTTAAAAGCATTTTTTAAAGTTTTCTTTAAGGAATTTCAATTATTTTTTAAGGAATGAAAATGGTTTAAATTTAATATTAGTATAACCCTATAAAAACAAAAGAAGGTAATTCTATAACCTAATCCTTGCTATTTTCTCTATTAATTTTAGAACCACCTTTACGGCTTACCAATTGGAGGAGTTGGAGCGCGCCTTCGAACGTGCCCCGTATCCCGACGTGTTCGCCCGCGAGGAGCTGGCCATCAAGCTGAATCTCAGCGAGTCCCGGGTGCAGGTGTGGTTCCAGAACCGACGGGCCAAGTGGCGCAAGCACGAGCCGCCCCGCAAGACGGGCTACATCAAGACGAGCACTCCGCCGACGGCGACGCTCAATCCCGGAACGCTAGCACCACCGTTCACCAGCTACCCGCAGACGACGACGGTCACGCCGCCGGGCAGCATGGACAGCTGGACCAGCTATCAGACGCCCTACGAGCTGACGCCCCAGTTCAGCCTGCTCTCGCCGGCGGCCAGTCCGTACGGCACCTATTCCGGCCAGTATGGTGCCTATGTCCACGAAAGCCAGCTCTTTCCGATGCGCCACTACGAGTACGGTAGTCCCACACGCATGGAAATGGGAGCCACATCCGGTTCGGTGGCTGGCAACGGCGAGGAGGCGGTGGCCAATGGCGGTAGCTATCAGCCTGCGGAGCTGCAGACGGCCCAGCAGCAGCAGTTGTCCGACGGCACGCTGGTCACCGTCCATGCCCACCAGCAGCAACAGCAGGCGCAGCAGCAGCAGCAACAACTCAATGGCAAGTACCTGAGCGCCGAGGAGGCCAAATACGTGCATCTCCAGTGCCATCAAAGTGGAGCCGGCCTGGAGCTGAGTCCCGGCGCCAGCTGTCACCTGGTGGAGGCACAGGGGCAGCACTACGTGACCACGGCAACGGGAGGAGCTGCATCCGGCGGGGGCACCAGCAGTGATGACAACGATAGCGGCGGCATGCAGACTGTGATCAAGAGCGAGGAGGCTGCCCAGCAACAGCAGCAGGCACACAGCTACGTCCTGCCGCCTTTTTTGCACTGAGAGAAATGCTCACACACCGGCGACAGCAGCAACATCAGCGACGCTGGGCCACGCCCTCAAGCATGCCGGGCTCGCGCTTCCGGCGGCCATTTTAACAAAGGGGCGTGGGTTGTGCAGCATTTCCAACTGTGCTTCTCCGACTGAAAGTGGGGCTCCAGAAGAGCACAGAGGCCTCAAAATTAGTAGAATTCCACATCAGCTGTTTACTTAAATGTAGTCGTTTCCAAAAAGATTCCTATAAAAGAAAAAAGGAACAGATTTTTAAAAACAATTTAGATGAAGACAATTTTAGAACTTCTAAGCATTAGAATCGCCTAACTTCAAAGACTTTGGAGTTTCTCTGGCCAGTCCCACTCAGTCTCTGGCCACTATTTTCATATTGCCATAGGTTCCTTTTAGGTTTAATTCAGCAAGTTGCAACAACAACAGAATCAACAAGTCTTGCCAAAACTTAACACGGTTTTTGTTCAGTCTAAGCCTAGGTTAATCAAGGGTCAGGGGCTCAGAAATGTCAGCCCCACCCCCAGAATGCATTCCAAATGTGCCTTACCAAATGGATGACGAGTGGATTCCCAGCTAGGAGCCTCGTCATTCAACAAATTTAGTTATAGCTACCCCTAAGCCTAAATTAAACCCCATTTACTGTTGTGTAGTTAGACAATAAAATACTTTTTATATTGTATATTAGCTCATTTGGCTTTACAAAGTTATTACTTACTAATTTATCCAGACCATTTTGTATGACGGTTTGAACATTTTGTTGTACCTACATTTAATCTAGTTTAATTTTATAATTGTAAGCAATACTCTAGGACATTTCGCAAATGTATATAATAGACGTATGAATAAATCGTATTTTGTACCAATAATTGATCAAGTGACAAGAAATCAAACAAGGATAACATAAAACAATGCTTAGAAACAAAAAACAATGATGATCCCTTGGCCAAATCCCTCTATACTGGGTTGTCAATGTCCAACATACAGTATTTTGAAAATATAAATATGATTCATAACTAAAAAGGAACTAAAATCATAAATAACCAATGTAAGATTCGTTGAAGGATTTCTAAGTCAATAGCAACTCAGGACATAGAAATAATCACAAATCAGATTTCAGCGAGTTACGTTGATACCTCTGTCAGGTACGAGATTTTTGAAACACTTTGTATAGCAAAAATAATAATTAGCAAAAAAGAACTCCAAGTCAAAGCCAATAGAGTCCAATCTCACGTGGACAAAGTTCCCTGTTCCAAAGCCGCTTGCCAATCGATTCCCTTGAAGAAGGCATGTGCCTGCAATTGATCGTAGTCCAAACGAAGCTCTGGTGTCAGCTGCAGCAGTTGCTCCAGCAGGTCCTTGGCATGATCGGAGATCTCCAGGGACTCACTGGGATACTGGACACAACCATAGAGTTCCAGCTGCCCCGGATGAGTAACTTTGTAAGGCTAGAAAAAAAGGATTATGTAATATAAATAAAATTGTCTTAGTTTTCAACTCACCACTCCCAGCAGAAGTTGATAGAGCACCACGCCATAGCTCCACCAGTCCGAACGGAAGCTCAACGGTCTCTCCGGAGCCACAAAGTGGTTGGCCAATGCCTCTAAGCTCAGAGCCTTGTGTACGTAATTGTCGTCCGAGCTTAGACCCTCGTTTTGGTAGAAATAGGTAAGCAGCAGCTGGCCCTTAGCGCCCAGCAATATGTTGGCCATGTGCAGATCTCGCAGTATAACGCCCTTGCCGTGCAGGCTGTGTATGGCGATGGCCAACTCGCAGGCCCACTGACGCAGACACTGCTCCGGAATGGGTTTACTTCTGATGCGATTTGCATCCGCCTTCTGTTTTTTGGGCGTGACGACTCCAGCTTGTAGGTTGCTTAGAGTGTTTGTTACGGACTTTAACAGCTGCTGGGAGCTGCGGACTAGGTCGCTGACCTCGCTGTCCGCGGTAAGAGGCTTGTCCTCCACTTCCTTCTCCTGCTTCTCCTGATCCGAGGGAAAAAGCTCTCCGTAATTAAAAGACTTGCTGCCCGTGGGAGTGTAACTCTGCAGGTAATCGTACAGCCTGCCACCCTCCGCCTGCCGCAGCAGCAGGAAGATCTTCTGCTCCGACTGGAAGTAGGCCAGCAGCTGGACCATGTAAGGCACCTGTTGGGGCAGAAAGATGCTCTGGGTGAGCGAGTGACTGGCCGGCTTCTCAATGCCCTTCATAATCGCCGCCGGCTGCTGGGACTTCGTCACACACTGCACCTGCATCACCCGTTCTTGAAGCACCTGCAGCACCTTGTAGCGGGCCAACTGGTTCCAGGGGCACTCCAAATGAGTCACACTTCCGCCGTCTGTCATGTCCAGCGAGAGCTGGAACTGCAGCTTTTTCGTCGGACAGTCGTTGGCCAGAAAATTTGCGTGTATCTCCTCGGCACGGGCCAAATACTTGGCTATCTTGGCCTTGGCTATGAATCTGCGCTCTTCGTTGGCATCTTGTTTCGCTCCATGGAGCAGCAGGTCCACGCCATGCTTATAACGCTCATGGGCTTCGGCGTACTCCAGATTGACCTCCGCCTGGACGGCGTGGCTGAATTCCAGGGCCGCCTCATAGATGTAATCGCTGTCGTCGCTTTCTATGGAGGCCATGGGCGTCAGAAGGCGCAGATAATCCCGCTTGGAAGGGGCCTCATCCGGCTTGGGTTCCGGTTTCGTTTCCGATTCGTTACTAGTTTCATTGGCCTGGGATTCTTCGTTGTTTGACTGCTCCTTATCGCAACGCGGATCTAGAGGCGTAATGCCCCCAGCATCGTGGTGGTCATAGGGCAAGTCGAGTTTATCGCAAATGTCGGCTATGGCTCCAGCTGCCGTTCCTGTCCCCGATCCACCTCCTCCTCTGCCTCCACTGCAGCCACTCTCTCCAGTTTGCAGCCGCAGGGATCGCTCCACATACAGCTTTTTGAGCGGGGAACCATTTGGCGAGGGTGTCTCCTGGAAGAACTGCGTGAAGGTTGCGCACTTATAAAGAGCTGGATGTTGGGCGGCAAAGTCCAGCAGCTGCAGGATGTATTCTTTGCGTCGCTGGATGACCCCTACATCGAATCGCTTGAAATAAGAGCTATCCGTGGGCACGGGCAACTTTCCCGGCAGCTGGAGACTCTTGTGGCGCCGGCTGAGCTCACGATGCAGCCGCTTCACATCATGGAATCGCTTCCACACCACCAGGCAGGTCAGCGCTTGGGGTACCGACCTCGGGAAGACCTAAAAGTGGGTGATAGTCAGTATCTGACACAGTTTCTCTGCCCCCCAAAAACCGACTTACGATCGAGGTGATTTTATAGATGGTGTAGCCGCCCTTGTGCTCCTGCGTATCCGTTACCGTAAAGCTGTGGATCCATCCTCCCAGGTTAAGGCTCATTCTGGCAGCTGCTTATATCCCGGCGCTTTAATTGAGGAACATATTTTCCATGTCAAATTTCGCGTTTCCCCAACTTTTTTTCGCCATCCGAGCAGTGTGGCCAAGACTTTCGAGAAAACGTATGCCAAATGGCGCACTTATTAGAAGATTTTAAAAATTAATGCAAAACGCAGGCTAAAATAACAGCAATCTTATTGGAATGTTAAAAAATTACAAAATTTGTTGTTGATTTGAAATTTACAAAAACAATTAAAACGGTCACATTTTAAAATTTAAAATTTTAATTTTAATCGAAATATCGACATTTTATTAACGGGTTGTGTCATAACTGAGAACTAATCAAATACCAGAACCTATACTAAGGTCCACGCTAGGATTGAAGTGTCGGTTGCGAATCGAATATTAAAGAAATGGGTTATAACTTTTAAAGGATCCTCACAAGCTTCTCAAAATCAAAAACAGCAGATATAAGCACAGAGGTTACCAAAGATAATCAAGCAAGCTATACGTCACCCGAGTTACCCGCCCAAGCTCACAACCCTCGCCCGCGCCTGCGCACCACACGCGCTATGCCTTTTTTAGGCGCTCTTCGGGCCATCGCCCATCAATTTTAGTGTTTTACCCGCCGCCCGACACGGTCACACCGCTCGAGAAGTAGAGAAAAAAAGAAGGCGACGAATCAAAAGCAGCAAGCAGCAAGCAAAATCGACGCCGCACGTACCGGGAGCATTTAAATAATTTTTTCTGTGGATTAATTTAACCGAAAAGGCTTCAACACAATGACTGAGCGCGAGAACAATGTGTACAAGGCAAAGCTGGCCGAACAGGCCGAGCGCTACGATGGTGAGTAGAGTACCCAGAATTGACAAGAAAAAACGAAAGAAAAAAAATGGTAGAAAAAACGAGTAGAGTAGGGGAAAATTTTCTCGACAGAGGAGCGCCAACGTTTTGGGGAGGGGTCGTCCGAGATTTTTTTCTGATCCGTTGAGACGTCGCGTGGTTGCGGAAAAGCCTCTAGCGCCGCTTTTCCACCGAATTTGCCAATTGAAAAGTGTGGCAAAGCTTCGGGACGAGGGAAAATGATGGAAATTTTCAATTTTCACTGGTATAGGTGCAGCCGAAGCGACGCAGCGTCGCGATGAGTAGTATTTCTTGCGAAAAAGAAAGACGGGAGGAGGAGGAACTCGAAGAGGTGGAAGAAGAAGCAGAGCGTCGGAAGAACGAAGAGGCGAAAAAAGAGATGAAAAGAGTGTAAAACCTGATTTTTACCGGCAAAAATTCGCGTGGTTTTCGCAAAAAGAGAAAGAAATGGAATTGCGTATTATAATTTACAGCAAATAGTTGGGTTCTTTTTTTTTTTGGAAATAGTATTAGTGCTTTTAGAGGGGGGAAATTTTGTGTATTTAGCGTTGCGAACGAGGGCTGCGCGGCGGCCAACATTTCATTTTCTTCCTTGGTTGCTAAGGGCTGTTTGTAGTTGTTTCCAGCTATATTTTTTCTTTAGTGGCAGTTGTTAAGGCGTAACTTTCTAGAAGCGACACAGTTTTTCTTTTATTAAATATAGTTATTACACGCCCAAAATCGATGCGATAGCCGAGGGGAGATGTTTCTCCCCACCCCTCTTTCAGCCCCCTTTTTCACGAAATGTGCTTTTCATGCGCAGCAGCAGCAGCGGCGTCGTCATCATGCCGTTGCTGCGAAAAATCGATGAATGAATCGATTGTGTCGCAGAGTTGTCGCCGGCCGCCTTCTCGCTCTTTCCTCTGCCCCCGCTTTCCCACTGCCTCTCTTGTCTCTGTCTACCAGCTATTGCTTAATTCTTTATTTATGCAAATTAGTTGCGGCTAGTTGCAAGCAGTTCTCCAGCCACTTTGGCAACCCTGTCTGATAGTGCAAAAAATATAATCTTTCCTTTCTGTTGCTCTCGCATTACTCATGCTTTTGCGCATGTATGAATTTGTGTGTGTGTGTGCACGAGGGTGTGCGTGTGCGGATGAGTGTTCGCCGGGCGGTTTTTATATTGTTGCTTTAGCGCTTTTGCGTATATATTTAATTAAAAATACTCCAATTAATTAAAAGGAAGCTCAAAATGCAAAGATAGACGGCGAGAGAGGGGGATGGCAAATTCGACATTTGCAAAAAGCGCGCGCTTAACCAATTGCCATAGGCGCTGTATGCGTGGAAACGAGATAACTAGTGTGTCTGTGTGTCGGCGACGCTTGCTGCCAACACAGTGGCTGTAAAAAGTTAACAAACATTTGTTATTTCCCTCTTTTTGTTGCTGCAGCTGCCGCTGCTTATGGTACAGCAACAATAATTGCAACAGTACTCTGCTACTAATTGCCTGCAAAACTGACAACATTAACGGGCGGCGGCGGCAAAGAAGTCAATCAACTATTAGCACACACAAACATACACTGGGATATTTTTGTGTCTGTATCACATGTTTGTCTTCTTATTTTCGCCTGCGTGTGACTCTTCGTCTGCGAGTGTATTGGTCTTTTGGAGCACTTGGCGTTGGCCTTGTCGCACTTGGACATTTTGGACGGTGGGGCTCATGCTGGAGCACCAATACCAGTGCACTCAAAGAGAGGAGAGCAGAGCAAAGCAGTGCCGCCAGCCGGCAATGTCTGCGCCCCCAATCTGAACTTGCCTCGCCCTCCGCCCCCTGCCCCCTTTCCCAGCTGCCCCTGCGCCAGCCCTCCCCCTTTTCTACACACATTAACGTCAGCCTTTAAGTGTGCTTTCTCAGGTGCTGCCCCCTCTCCGCGGGCTCTCTCTCTGTTCCTCACTCCATGTTCTATCTACATTTTTTTCGAGGTCGCGCGCTGCTTTTTCCGTTGATGTTCGTTCTCGTCAATGTCGTCAATATGAGAAAAAACAAAAAAGCATACATAAAGTTGATTGATGGGCGGTGGGTGGTGGGGGAGGGGAGGTAGGGAGAGGTGTGTTTTGTTTGTTGCTCGCTTTTTGCTCAAATTGCACCATTTAGGCGGTCCTCTGCCTTCGTTTCTGTTGTTGGTATTTCCTTTGTCTAATTACACATTCTGTGCTCGCTGTAACGGTATGTGCGCATGTTTTTTCAGCTGCTGCGCCCTTATGTCACACACACAGGCGCAAGACACACCCACAGGCGGCTGATAAGGGAGGGGGTGGATCAGAGGGGTAGGGGATAAGTGGGAGCCTGCTCCTGCCATTTCCTTTTTGTCCCTCTTTCGTCTTAATCTTTTATTCCAGCTCGCGTGACTTTTTTTTGGGTTTTAGGGTGGTGCGTCAGTGGGTGGTGGTGGGTGGCCTTTTCGGCGCCCAACAGGGTTGTCACATATTCAAGTATTCGAATTTCCATGAATATTATTTGGAACTTAATTTCAGCCAAAGAATAGCCTAAAATAGAACATATAGTTTCCTGTTCATTATTTTATGTGATGTTATTTTATCTTGAAAGTTTGACTTCTAAAAAGCAATACTCAAAAATACAATTACATAAATTATTATCATGAATTCATACTCAGACAGTAAAAGTAATTCGTCCTATTCTCGCCAATATTTTAAGTCTTAATTGGAGTCTATTTGATTGTATTTAAGAATCAATTGTTTTCCCATATTCCAATTTTAAACATCTTCTGAGATTTTTGCACACTCCTGATATGATAGATGCTTCTAGAAGTTTCAATTGTGCGCCTATTTGACTACGCTAATGATTTATCATGCTCGTGGGATATGGTCTTTATTTTTGGGACGCATTTATTGATTTTCGCCTCTCTATATGTATAATATTTAGTGGCTGGGCTGACGCGCATGCCTCATAATTGGTAGTGGATTACTACTAAGCAACATGTGCTGTATACTTTTAAGGCTGGGAGGATCCCATCCCGCTCCCTCCCATCTCCTTTTCCTGCCCCAAGTTCATTTTTCCATGTTTTTTTATGCGTAACGCAACCTTGTCAGTGTTGCAAAGTGCGTGTGCATTTGCAATTTCAAATAGTCCGCCAATGCAAACAACTATTTTTGAAGTTCAACCGAAACCACAAAAATTCGTGAATCATGCATGTTTATTGGCAAAATTTCACAAATACGTGCTACAACAACAAGCAGACAGTCGGCAAATGTCCCGCCGTGTGTATGTGTGTGAGTGTGTTTGTGGGAACTGTGCGGGTGTCTGAGTGCGAACTACGTCAGCAGCTGACTGGGGCAACGGGTGCGAGCGAGAGGGCAGCAAGTGCAAGTCAGCAACGGAAGCAAAAAGCTAAAAGCAGCTCTACAATTACAATATTTTTTAAGCACTGCTCTATATTGTTATCAACCAAATAAAACCTGCATCTGCTTTTCACCAGACAGCACAGGAAAAAAAGTTTCAATTCGTTGATGCTATGTATCATATTGGATTATAAATTTGGATCGAAGTTTTCAGAAATGTCTACCAGAACTCTTGAAAACTTTTTATTAGGCTTAAAAAGTTGACAATTTATGCTAACTCGGACTTTGGTTAGCTATCCTACAGTCATTGAATATATTTTAATCTAAAATTACTCACAATATCAAATGGATAAGAAAAATTATACCAATCTCCTTATTTTTCTTTGTGGAGTTCCGAGCATGTGATTCATGACGCAGTTTTGGGATGGTGATGCAGAAAGGTGATAAAGATGCCCTAAGGAGCCGATAGGGTGGGGTGCAACAATGTGGCGGAATCCCTTATCAACGGATGATTGCACGGGCCAGTAGTGGTATGACAGAATCGGTTAAATCGGGCGTAGACGCAACACCAAGTTATGCATAAATATATATGTGCATGACTTAAATATCATTTTGGATTGGGCGTGTCACTGATAATAGAAAAAAGGTAGACAAGCCGCGCGGGGGACAAGGACAAAGGGAAATCCCAGATATCATGCCTGTTCAGACCTTGGAGAAACGTATCTACTGCTTCTACGAAAGTTTTTTTTTAGAATGTACTAAATTTGGGTAAGATAAACTATCTTTAATATTTAAAAAAAATCAAATTAGTAATTTATCTTAACAACATTATAAAAGATTGCTATAAAACAACTTGGAAATTTATGTTTGCTTTGCAAAGCTTTATGATAAATCATTAAACAATTTATATTGTAAATAAATGTTGACTAATAGGGACTGATAACTGTTTTTGAATTATTAAAAGAGAATGGAAATTTTAATTTTTTCATTAGCTTACTCATCGTTGTATACTTTCTATGAATGTCTGGCAATGCCAAGAGAATTATATAAAAGTATGTCTTAATTGAAGCAATTCAAAACTATTAAGATATCTCCAAGACTTAGGGACTGTCTATATATGAATGGGAAAGTTGGGGTTGCATAGTTAAACTTGTGTACTAAAGAGCCATTTTCGAACCATCTTTTTTTCCTTTTTAGAAATGGTGGAGGCCATGAAGAAGGTCGCCTCCATGGACGTCGAGCTGACTGTCGAGGAGCGAAACCTGCTGTCGGTGGCGTACAAGAATGTGATCGGAGCACGACGTGCCTCGTGGCGCATCATCACCTCGATCGAACAGAAGGAGGAGAACAAGGGAGCCGAGGAGAAGCTGGAGATGATCAAAACCTACCGGGGACAGGTTGAGAAGGAGCTGCGCGACATCTGCTCGGATATACTGAACGTGCTCGAGAAGCATCTCATTCCATGCGCCACATCCGGCGAAAGTAAAGTATTCTACTATAAGATGAAGGGCGACTACCATCGCTACCTGGCCGAGTTCGCTACCGGTTCGGATCGCAAGGATGCGGCGGAGAACTCGCTGATTGCCTACAAGGCGGCCAGCGATATTGCCATGAACGATCTGCCCCCAACACACCCCATCCGCTTGGGCTTGGCATTGAACTTCTCGGTGAGATTTTGAATCAATGTTTTTCCTAGGACATTATACTTACATAATGGTTTGTTTTTGTTTTGGATCATTACAGGTGTTTTACTATGAGATACTCAACTCGCCGGACCGCGCTTGCCGATTGGCGAAAGCCGCTTTCGATGATGCCATTGCCGAGTTGGATACGCTGAGTGAAGAGAGCTACAAAGACTCGACACTCATCATGCAGCTGCTGCGGGACAACCTCACATTATGGACGTCCGATATGCAGGCAGAAGGTAAGCTATAAACATACCCACTTGATCAGCTCCGTTATTAAGTTCTATATATTATACTAAGAAGTAGACCCCAACGCAGGTGATGGCGAGCCCAAAGCAGAAATCCAGGATGTTGAGGATCAGGATGTGTCGTAATTTAAGTAAACCCCCGCCCTTCCATTTAAAACACATTATATACCTTCTAAAGTAAATATAATACCATATAATATATATGCATACAACAACAACAACAAAAACAACACGACAGCAACATCAACAACATGGAAACAACACGGCAACAACCACAACATCCGCAATCAACGAACGACAACAATAGCAGACGAGTATACAAGTAGCAACAGCAGCGGCATCAGCAACATAAGCAGCAACAACAACAAGCAAACCAGCAAGCAACAATATGTCATCAACAATAAACAACATGGAAAACAACAGCACAAAAACAGAAAAAAACCAAACAAAATGTTTGAAAATTGGGCGTACTGGTGGGCGTGGCGCGGCTGTTGCTGCGGCATGGAATCGCAACCTAAAGAATTCGCGGCACTATTTTTTGTCGTCGTTGGGCGATGTGGCTCCTCCACGTTAGAAACAAACTGCAGCATCAACTCTACTACATTTGAAATTTTTGCATTCGAGAAACCAAGCATTATATTATATTTAAATAAATATTATATTTAATTATGAGAAGCAAAAAACAAAACAAATAAACTTCATTTAAACCACAAAAAAAAAACAAATCAAATAAGAAAATAACGAAAGTCAAAACACTTAACGAAAATTGAGAAACAATCACACACGAGTAAATCACAAAGCAAATTTCATCGAGTTGGCATGCATTAATTTTTAAACTTTAAAAAACAACAACAGCAACACGTAAAATACAACTTTAATTTTAAGCCAATAATAAACGTGAGAACGAGGAAATAAAAACGAAAAACGATTTAATAAGCGCAAACGTAAAAGTAAAACATAAAGTCGAAAATGTAAGGAAAAATACAGCAATTAATTTAAATTTAATACAAGAATAAAACGTAAAAGGAGTAAACGAAACGAAATGAGCAAACAGAATGAAAGACGCAAATAAAGCTAAAAACTATATTAAATGAGAAAAAGGAATGTTAGTTAAGCGAAATTCAAAACGAATTCTTAAGCTTAAATTTGTATGTATGTAAGTGTACTGTTCAAACACCGACACACCCACTCGCATACAATCGCACACACACAGACACACACACCGCCCACTCGCACAGACGCCCACAATACGCATACGAACCGTTTGTTTTCTCTTAACGTTTCCTTGCTCTCTTTCACTCACTCACACTCCCACACACTGGTCATTATGCATGGTCAAATTTAAACAAATCGAACGGGAATTTGGTTGATTTCTGTTTTTCGCTTTTCGTTTTCTGTTCTCCATCGCAATCGCAACAATTTTTCTCATCATCTCTTACCTTGCGCAACAAAGAAAACATATTAATAATATAGAAAAGTATTTGTAGTTGCTAAATACAAAAAACAAAAAGAATACAAAAACAAAAAAAAACAACGGTACATATATATATTGTATACATATATACTTGTATATTTTCTATGCCTACCACTTATGTAATTTGTAGAGATTTCGAACTTTTTCCCCTGCCCCCGAAACTAACCCCTCCAGAGCAGCCCTTCCCAAACCAATTTCCAAAATCCTCTCAGCATTTAAAGAGAATACCCCGACTCCCTGGACAGAATCTAGAACCGCAACAGACGAGAAATATCATTTGATTTAGCTAAAATCGACTAAAACGAAATCCCCTACAAGAACAACATCAACGGCAGCATTATCCGTAGCGTGTTTGCGTGATTAGCGAAAGAAAATAGAATGACATGATGATGATGAGCAGCTACAGGAGAATTTTCGCACGAGCTTTTTCACGGCTCTCCATTTTCTTTTTTGATAAATGAGGCGCGAAAAAAAAGAGGGCAGACTAATAATTCGCAGTCGCTAAAAAGAAAAGGCCGTGCAGAAAGTTAATTAAGCATAAATCAGCCGCAGCAACAACATCCGCAACATTCTTGAACGGAAGAACAACAGCAATACAAGAAACCAGCAGCTAAAACTGACATTCGTATTCATTTCAAATAAAAATCATAAAAAAACAACAATTGGGCATCACAATTTATTGTTAATTGAGTTTCGGGCTCGTGTGTTTATGGGGTTACGAAATGGGCAGAGCCAATCAGCGAGATGTTCAATACAATAGAGCGGAAATTTTGCTTTGTCGGACCAGACAAATGTCTTCAATAAATAGTTGACTATTCTGTCGAGTGACGCCTATCAATAATAATGAAAAAATATATATTTTTATTTAACAGGGATTTCATCTCTTGATATCAGTATTTTGCAGAGATTTTTTATTATTATTAGGATTAGTTAGGAATAGCTTGATAATAAATCATGTTAACACTCCCTATCACTTTTTCGGTATCTTCCGACTAATAATTAGGAAGAAGACACTTTTTCAGATAATTAAATGTTGTACCAAAGGATGTAAGCTCGAAAAGCGCACTATATATGCCAAACCAAATCCGTAGTCTATGCTAAGGCACAAAATACAGGCAGACAAGAAAACTACAACGCTGCTGCGTCAAATCAGAAGTGTCCACTTAAGCTCAATGTCATTTGGCCAGCACTTTCGTTGGGCCAGAAGCAACACGAAAAAGTGGGTCTAGTGGCTATTGTTTTCTGCATGCTGATGCGCACAATGGAAAAGCCATATACATATACAAATGCTTAGATATCTATATTTGAAAATCTGGGCAGCAACTGAAAGAGGCAATGCTAAAGGTAGGGAAACAGCAAAGGGCAGAACTGCGGTTTAGTTGCAAAACGTAGCTCGAGTCTCGGAGATGGCACTGCAGCTGCAAATCGAGAAGCTCAAAGGCCTGGACAACTACAAGGCCTGGTCGATGACGGTGCGGGCGTATCTGGAGTCCGAGGAACTCTGGTCGGTGGTTGAGAATGGTCCCGAGAATAACGAGGAGGTGAGTGGTGGCTCCACATAAGCGTACATCAAACCCCTCCCCATGCCGCATTACGTTGCAGTCCCTGCTGAAGGACAAGCGAGCCAAGTTCTTGATCCTCTGCTTGATCGAGACCAAGTTGTGCCAATTCATGGTCAGCATCCGCACGGCCCGGGATCTGTGGAACTATTTGCGCACCCAGCACTCGTTGCGCTGAAATCAAATATATCAGCTTCAGTCGATTGTATTGCATAAATATATATAAATTACATTTCATGCGTAGTGCTGTTCCCTTAGGGCTCCGGAAGTTCAATAACCACGGGCTGATCCTCAGGGTCCTCGTCCAGCAGGCCTTCAAACACCCATCCCAGCTTTTTCTCCAGTCGCTTGCTCAGCCGCTCGGCACTAACACTTAAGCCGCCTGCATGCAAATTGACCAACAGTTCGCGTACATCTTTGTACACCGTATTGTGCGGACTGGGCACCATGAGCTCCTCGGGCAAATGAGGCAGCTGATGGGCCAGTACCTCGCTATACTTCATGTACGCCAATTTGTGTTTGGTCACTGCTGATTCCGAGTGAGCCAGCAAGCCCAGAAGCTTACGCCAGTGCGCCAGGGACTCTACGGAGTATCCCACTAGGAAGAAAACGTAGGCCAGTTGCAGTTCCTCAATGAGTCCGTCGGCGGTGTCGAAGCCTTCGAACAACTTGTCTACAGCTTCTATGCAGTCCATGGCATGTCGGGAGACATCTGCGGGCGGGGCATCCTGAGGAACACGCTGGGGTACGTTACTAAAGCGTGGTGCAGTTCCCTCCACGGGTTTTAGGTCTGGCAGAAGTTCGCTCTCATCCAACAGAAGCCGGGCGGCAGCATTCCTCCGGCCGATGCTGGTCGATCCCGCTGCTCCCCTGGGACGCTCCGCATCCGGGCAGGATTGCAGTTCGATGTTCGTACGTATGGTTCCCTCGGTCGGACGACAGCGATCCACACATTGCTCTGTCACGCTGCCGGTAAGCTCCTTCCATTGGACTACGTAGCGGTAGTCGTAGGGCGCCAGCATTCGCTCCAGTTGAGCCAGGTTCTTGCGGATTCGGTCGCGCTCCACCTCCGGTTCGGCAATCCGTCGTGGACGCAGTTCCTCCAGCTCGTGATCCCATTCGCGTACCACAATTTCGTTGGGATGGAAGAAGTGCACGAAGCCAACGCGTGGAGCTGCATCGCCGTAGGGACCACGAGAGGAGCACCACACGTAGTGGGCACCAGGAGGAATCATCTTGACGCCACGGAAATCGGGTCCAATGGTGTATGCGCATAGGTCTATGCCGAATTCCGTGCCCTCGGGCACACCGGCGATGACCAGGACCCCGCCGTCGGCCAGCAGGCGAAGGGCCAACTGGGGATCCATCTGCATGCTGGAGTTGTCCTTGTTCATCTTAAAAATGTGTTTATTTGAAGTTATTAGGTAAAAAGGAAACAATTGCAAGCGCGGCTCTTTCAGATGGTTGCCGGATTTGACAAGTTATCGATAAGTTTTCTGTTCTTCAACTTAAATGGTCCGGCAGCACTGGCCTTTTAAGGCGGTTAATTCAATCTTTAAAATATTAATAAAAATGGGCTTTAATGAAATATATTAATATTCGTTTGTTGATAGCAATGTATATTTCGATAAAAACTCATCCACTTTATCGATTTTATTTTTTTTCCAGACCTTTAAACTTATGCTAATATTTATACGTAGTGATTAGTATTGCAAGCTGCGTTTAGTGCCGATATCGTCTAGTATTTGCCGCAGCTCCTCGTCTTCGAAACGACCCTCCAGCGAGGGAATCAATGCCTTGGCCTCCTCTGGCGCCTCTGGACACAGATTACCCAGGGCGGCCAGCTCGAATTTGTGAAGCTTTTTCTGCATCAGCAAGCTGTCAAGTTACCAAAGAAATAAATATTTATATCCGAATGGGAATGATTTGATTGCTGTTAAGTACCTTCTCACAGACATGATGGTCTCCTTGTTCTTAAACTTTCGAAAACTATCTGTATAAGCGTACGTCTTCATAAACACCTCCGAGAACTCCTGCTCCTCGTCGGCGGATTCGTTCTGCCGTTTTCGATGATCGAGCAGCATGTGCACCTCCGATATCAGCAGCGTCTCGGCATTTTCGAACTCTGAAACGGACACCAAGCGAACGGGTTTCGTTAGCAGATGGCAGGGAACGAAATGAAGGCAATTTACAAGTGAAACATTGGAGAATGATTAAGTTCTAGCTGTAGGATGGAGGCCTGCTAATATGGCCCTGTTCCAGCAGAAAATCGTAGATCTGACGCGTTTTGTTCACATCTATTTTGATGAGACGACGCGCATCGGCCAATCGAAGATATCCGAGCTTGGCGTGCTCCGAAACCAGTTGGTTTTTGTAGTCTAGATAAGACTGTGGAACCAAACGAACCACACTGCACAGTTTTCGCTCGCCATCGTCCAGTTTGGAATAACCAGGCAGATCTGGAAATCAAGAACAAATTTTAGGCGGCTTTCGAAGAGGATTTGTGATTTTCTTACCTCCAATCTCAATGGGGCTCGCCTTGCGGCGGGTGTTCATGGCAAATAATTTCGAGCTAATGCCCAGTGGCAGCTGTTCTCCGTTGCGGTTGCTCTCGTAGTGCTGCACCAAGTGCTGCCAGTCGAAGCCGTCCAATTGCTTCTGCCTGGCGTAGTCCCGATAAGCCTGTTGACGCTCCTTGTACAGGCGGGCATATAGCTTGCCTCCCGAAAGTGTGCGCACGCCGTGCTGTCGCAGATCATAAAGCTTATGCAGCCAGGTGTGCAGTTCCCGGCAATAACGGAGAGACTCCAAGAGCATGTCGAACTGAATGGGATCTGGACAGATCTGCATGAAGCCCAGGAAACGCATGCAACTTGTATCGCTGCTGAAGGCGTGCATATACTTGGAAATCCAGCTGACAGTGCGATTGGGCATTATCAAACCGTGCTGCCGCATGATTTTGTATCGACGTTGCCGCTCTCTGTGGGTTATAATGGATCTTTAGTTGATTATTAAGCAAGATTGATACGGTTTCTTACCTCAGGCGATTGTTGTAGGCCCGCACCAATCCCAGCTGCAGTTCCTCGGTCACCTCGCGCTCTACCTCGCTCTCCGCCGTCTCCTGATCCTCATCCCTGCCTCTATGATCCACCATAATGGACAGTAGACTCTCCGCGGAGGTGTCATAGGGAGTGTCGAAGTCGCCCCTTGCACACCGATAGCCCGCACTATTCTTAAACTGCATGGAGGCGATGTCATCATGTCGCGGTGGATCCAGGCTGCGCATTTTGAAGACATACGGCATCCGCTCGGGAAGGTAGCTGTTCCTGGCATGCTTTAGTTTCAACAGCCGCTCAAAAATACCGCCAAAGTAGCAATCGTGGTAGTGGCGTCGCACTTCCGAGGGATCGTGCCGCTGGTCCAGGGCCTGGGATACCGCTTCCCAGTTCCCGTAGCCCTGGGTGCGGAGAG
This sequence comes from Drosophila subpulchrella, assembly GCF_014743375.2. Taxonomy (NCBI): domain Eukaryota; kingdom Metazoa; phylum Arthropoda; class Insecta; order Diptera; family Drosophilidae; genus Drosophila; species Drosophila subpulchrella. Next base: position 4,926,898 of record NC_050609.1, on the reverse strand, counting down.
TCTTCAGCAGGATTCGCTCCTCCCGGGCCGTCCAATGCGGTTCCTGGGCGAAAACCTGGATGCTGTCGCGGACTATGATGTAGGCATGGTTGTTGCGGTGCGAGGAGACCTCCCTTCCCCTCGCGAAGCACTGCAGGCACAGCACGATGTCCAGGCACTCGGAGCACTTTATGTAGGGTTCTGCTAGACTGCAGCGACACGTGGCACAGCGACTGGAGTCATTTGGAGTCACTGGAACAGCGCTATTCTCATCCCGCGCCAATTCCTCCAGCTGCTCCAATTGCCTGTGCAACGAGTGTGGCTTGTACACCACCGTGGAGCTCCTGGTGTTCCAATCTGGGCGAGCATATGCGAAACGCTCAATCCCCAGAGGCTCAACTGCAAAGAGGTAATTCAATGTGGTAAACATGTGGAGGAGCGCCGCTTTCGGGGCACTCGAAGCCAAAGATCTTCAGCCAGTTTCACTTGTAAGTTGGGATTTGGTTAGTGGGGCGTCGTCGGTTACCTTTGGGAAACTGTAGGTCGGCGGCGTCCTCGTCCACCATATCCACGGGGTTCATAAAAGACATGCTTAACTGTTTTTACACCACTTTTTATTAAGAATATATAAATTTTACGTTCTATACAAAATAATGCCGCTGTTTTTAGTGATGGTAGAAGCAAACCGATAACTAGCCTACAAACTATCGATAGGTTAGCCACATTGTGCTTGATAGATAGATGGTCACTCTAGCCGGCATGCCGTGCACAGTTTTGTTTTGTTTCGGGTGTTTAAATTTAATTGGAAACTCCACGGCTTATTTTCTAGAAAGTGATGAACCAGAAGCCTGTAGTAGCTGCCCCCGAGTACTGCCACTTCTTCAAGACCCTGCTGGTGGAGGAACTCGAACTGGAGACGGACTTTCAGAGGCTACACTACGGCCAATGCGCAATAATTGGACGACTGGTGCTTGAGTCGAAATTCTATCGCTTGGGAAACGTGCGCGTTAAGAGCCTCCCGGAGTAAGTAATTATAAATAACAGATCAATTAGAAAGTGATTACTAATTTGCGAACTTCCAGGACCTTATCCTTGCCCGAGGGCACCATATCTCTGCTCCTTTTGGGACTCACCATCGACAAAACCGTCGGACAGAGCGTGGCACCCGGTTCCTATTGCATTGTGCGCGGCGAAGTGATCCTCTGCAATGTGGTGCATCCCAACAGTCGGACACTGACCGCCCGCGGAGTCCACGAGAAGTTTTCTAGCCTGTCCCACGATCCGGCGTCCCAAAAGGAATACCTCAGCTGGCTGCGTCTCACCCACAAACCGGCCATCGATTTGTGGTTCATCCAGTCCATCGACAGAGCCGAAGATCTGCTGAGTCGCAGGCTGGAGATCCGGGGACTGACCGTGAGATGAACACACATTACCTCACCACCTCGCGAACCAATCCCCAGTTCTACATATTCAGCCAGCTCTTTGGCGACGATCTAGACTGGATCAGCCAGTGCGATTGGGAGGGTATTCAAAACGTTGCCTGGCAAGAGTTCTGGCAACGTGAAGGGCACGAGCTGCTGGAGCAGAAGTGGCACAAGCGTTTTCCCGAATACAAGGACCTTATCGAGGCTCTGACGCCTGAGGAGCAAGCCCTATGGAGGGAATTGTGGGAAAAACACGCCAGCGATTCGAGTGCCAAGTTCTGGCACATTTTTAGCTGTGCCTTCGAGAACTACCAAAACGAGTTGGCTAGATCATTTGGCTTCCAGTTAAATACAACACCAGATGGAGTTGAACAGAATTTACAGACTTTGAGCCTTAACAATAACCCAAAGAATTCCAAGCAACGAAAACCCTCAGAGAGCGAGGAGGATGAGTCCTATCTGACTGCCAACGACGACCCCGATGATCTTGACGAGGAACAGCAGTTGCTGCTTCTAGGATTGCCCACATCCTTTGCCTCCAAGGGAGTTCACAAGAAACGAAAACAAAGAAAGCCAGTATCGGAATCTTCTAGCAGTGATAGCGAGGACAGTGACGATCTGTCAATAATGGAAGACAATGATAACAGCGCTCTTCGAGGCGTTCTGAATGGTGGCGTCAAAAAGAACAAACGTCGGCAAAGGCAAGCCAACAAACTCAGGGCCAGGATGCCCGAGTTTATGCTGGAGGAGAACAGCCGGATGGTGAAGTACTGGTTTAAGCGATTCTCCTTGTTTTCCCGCTTCGACCAGGGAATCCGGCTGGACCGCGAGAGCTGGTTCTCGGTGACGCCCGAGAAGATTGCCAAACAGACGGCCCGGCGACTGGCCTGCGATATTATCGTGGATGCTTTTTGTGGATGCGGTGGCAATGCCATCCAGTTCGCCAACACCTGCGGACGCGTTATCGCCATCGATATCGATGCAGAGAAGCTAGCTATGGCGAAGCACAATGCCGGCATTTATGGGGTGGCCCACAAGATCGAGTTCGTTCATGCCGATTTCCTGCAGTTTGCGGCCAGCACCAGGATTCGCCCAAATGTAGTGTTTCTCAGTCCTCCTTGGGGTGGTCCCGACTACCAGAAGCAGTCAGTCTTCGATATTGAGCAAAGTCTTCTTCCCGTGGGCGCCAGTCATCTGATGCAGCTTTCCCGTCGACTGGCGGATGACGTTGCCTTCTTTCTGCCACGCAACGCAAACATGAGCCAAGTGATCGCCTTGAGTGGAGCGGGGCAGCAGTGCGAGGTGGAGCACAACTATCTGGACACCAGAATGGTGGCTCTGACTGCCTATTACGGCAGTGGAATTATAAAGGGTCCATTAGGGGAACATCAGCCGAATTAAAAATTAAGAGAGAGAATAGTATCCAAATTAAATATTAAGAAACTATTCATTAAGCCAATGTTCAGGTATTATTCTGTTAAAAAGAAAAGGTTATTTTAGAATGTTTCAAAAGGAAACCAATTTAAGTATTTCAAAGTGAAATTTCAAATTTGTTTAGATCAGAATTTAATTTGTGACTATGCAAGTATAAAAAGAAATATTTAAAGTTTGCTGTTCATTTTCATTTGTTTAAAAAAACATACAAATTGGCTATTAGTTTTATTGTTTTGAATGAGAAACCTTTGAACACATACCTTTTTTAATTTGTTTTAATTTTACTTACAATGAAAAAAATGTATGCGAAGAGCCTATTTATTTAAGATCTATTACTATGTGTATAAGAGAAAAACAATCACACATCCCTATAATGCAAATATATGATAGTAAGAATAGCTTTTTTAACCACGAGATGTAAGTAAAAAGAAGTCAAAAATCCGTGTAATTACGCATTAAACATACGTTATCGTTTTTAATGCCATTTTCTTTCATTGTTTATCCTCTTAAGTTTTTGTGTTCATTTGCAACATTGTGGAAAAGTTGACTAATGAATAAAGTCGCCTGACATGTAACACATGTGAAGTCTTTTTTTAACCCATTCCGTCGATCCGGCTGACCTGCCTGTGCAGTGATTGTTGCCAAGTGACCAGCAATGCCAAAGAGTCCGAGCTCTTTAGCCAATTTAGACAGCTTAACAAAGCTCAACTGGCCAGTGGTCAATGGTCATAACCGTAACGTTACCAAATCCCTTCTTGCGACTCGCTTTGGACTTTTAATTAAAAAGCAAAGGAAACAAAGCGTGCGTCAATTTTTAAGAACTTTGTGGAACAAGTTGTGACTTTGGGGTAAAGCTGGGAAGGGATACGAATCCTGGTCCTGGCAACGTCGGTCGGGGGCAATTAACATGTTCGTGTCACAGCAGAAGCAGCCGTATCTCCGGAATTCCAAAGCAGTCAACGAGCCAACAGAAGCAACAACCCTTTTTCATGGCTTACAGCATACTTAGGGCTTTCGGATGGGGTGAGTTCGGTTGAAGGGGTTGCGGTGGGGGCGGGGCATGTGCGGAATTTATAGCTGCCAACTGGCAACAGAGATGTTTTCTCCCTCCTCTCCTGCAATTAGTTTGATTAACTTATTAGTGTGCGTCGAAACAACTTGGGAGAAATTTGGAGCGCGCTATTTAGCGCTGATTTGTGGGTGTATCCTAAGATCTATTTTATTTAAACCCTCTTAAACCTAAGTATCAGTGTCAGGAAATTCTCAAGATTTCAGTAGACCAATATTAAACAAAAGATGTTCTACGGGATTATTTTATTCTTTATACATTTTTTTATTATTAAAAATAAAGTATTGACCTATTTACCTATCTAACCTTTTTAAGCGAGACAAATCGGTTAATAATTGCTCATTAAGGACCCGAAGTTTCTGCTATTTCATTTTGTGACTAATAAAGTTTATATCGAAATAAAAGTAATATGTAATTGAAAAAATAATCATGTACTACAGTAATACACCCCTTTAAATGAGATAATGCTAAGCTCTGTTGTTGGCGATTAAAAGCTGACTTTTATTGTTCAAATTGTTATTAAAATACCGGGGAATTGCCCGTCACGCGTCAACTTCGGCATTATCAGCTACTTAAATCTAAGCTCCCCTTCCGGAACTTGGGTTCCGGTCTCTGGTTTCGAGACCGTACCTCCGTTATCCTTTATTAGATACACGTAATTGTCGTTTTATCGCGGGGTTGACCATGCCAAAAATTTCAATATCCTGGCTTGGCGGCCTATAAAAGCCCTGGCATCTCGCTAAATATATAGAAATATATTTTATTGAAAAGCAAACACGTGTTCACAGCTCATCTCATCGTGCGGCAAGTGGCTGCGTTCGCCGTTTGAGGAAAAAACAAATTAAGTCACCCTTTTATTACGCTATTTAATTTCCAGCGTAATGTTGTCATCCTTCTTGACAAATGGTCACCCAAAACAACGAGGTCCCTGCTTCCGCATTCACCCCCCGACCGACTGACTGCCTGTTTGATCTGCAATTTGCGCCACTTGATGATGGTTTTAGGCGGAGAACCCGTACTCGAATCCGGAATACGGAGTCGCTAAGCGGCGGGGTGGTTTATTTGTGCCGCAAGTTGCGACAATGCCGAAATGCGATTACGGCGTGCAGTCCATGGGAACTGTGGAAAATGCGATTGTTCGGCTCCGGTGCAGGTGCAGATGCTTCTTCATGGGCGCATCTAATTAAGCTGGAGGGGGGTTGCCAGTAATTGCCTACTGATTTATGTCCTTAGACCTGCTTTCGTAAATATTGATTCGAAACAGAATGATAGCGTTGAGGTTGGATTTTCAGGACTTAGCAATAAGAGGGTGCCAGAAAAATTCTATTTTTAGCACCTTGATTTTCAAGTATATTTAAAATATGTAAATGAAAATTTAAAATTGTTTTGGATTTGGTTTCTGCTTGTAGCCTACATCAACATGATCATAAAAATAGATTACTTCTTATGATTAGCTTCTTAAAAATCACTTTTTTTAGGATCATGTTAGCTAATCTTAAGAAATCACCTAATTTTAGGAACATGTTTATTAGTAGTTAAGTAGAAAAAGGTATTTATTTATATACAATTGATAATAAATATTTACTTTTATAACATTTTCCTCGTTAACTTCCTTGCCGAGATTTTATCAAAATGGTGGCATGCCTCTTATTGATTAACCGTTATTCATTTGGTGGCAGCCATTAAAATTAATAAACGGTACAAGGGCGCCAACAACCACAAGGCAATAACAACAACCAGAAAACCAGCAGGAATTACATACATACATACTATACCTATATAAACCAGCATCATAAAGATGAAGAAAAGTGCGAGGGGAGGAAAGAAAGGGGGAGGGAAGCAGAACAGTTACCCGCCCACTTGCCATTGATGGGCAATAAAAAAAGTCAAGTAGAGCGCAAAACAAGAGCAATAATATTTAATAAATGTTCACAGGGCCGAGCAATATTTATATGTGTGTATATGGATGGAATTTCGCTTGTTGTTGCTGGTGGTTGAATGCGAAAAAACCATAAATAAATAAACGAGCTTACGCACACAAGTACATGTAAGATTATACCGTGTTCTCCCACTACATCACTTTAAAAAAGTACTAAGGAGAAATTAAATTTTTAACATAAATGAAAATACAAAATAAAACTTCAACAATTAACAGGTGTCTCTTTTTAAAAATTCTTTCACAGTTTCAAAAAGTTTTGAAAAATATTTTTTTAGCTGAAAAATTTGGATTTGTATACTTCTTTTAATATTAATACAGAGAAAAAAAACTTGAATTTGAACTTTCTAAAAATTCCCCATTTGAGAAGTTAATTAATGAGAAGTTAGGTAATAAAATTTACATAAATTGTTTACCGTGTACTTATCCCCTCTTCCTCCCCATATGCTCCTCTCCTCTCCCTTCGTATAGGTAGGCAGACTCCATGTAAGGTGCATGCGAGTGTGTGTGCGTGGCCCATGCATTTTTGGTTGAATACTTGAAAGCAGCAGAGGCAGAGCAACAACAACAACAACAACAACATGGCAGTGAGAGAGCCGCTCACTTACAGGCAATCCACCCGTCCCCACCGCCCCCTCCCCTCTCTCCCCTCCATCCCACGCAACATCATTCTTCATGGCATTTCGGTGAAAAAGAATGCTTTTGATCTTCACAAGCGAATGATTTTTAATATGACTTTTTTTGTTGTTGCTGCTGGCAGGGGGTGGTTTTTTCGGAGGCGAGAGGGCGGAGGGCAGCGTCTGTGGGCGGCGGAAATATGTTTGAGCCATGGCAAATGGGAAAGTAAAGTGCGCCGGCAGTCAATCAAAAGCATACGCTTTTTTTGTTGTGTACATACACACATAATGACTGTGATAATTAATTAGCTTAATTAAATACCAATGCAAGTGCAGCTCACTCACATACACAATAACAAGCACACACACGCACACACACATACAAGGTTGGTCAACCGCAGCGCCTAAAACTAGGCAACGTTTGCATTTGGCAAAGTTTAACCGAAGAAAGGAGGAGAAAGGGAGCCGGAGCTTTCGCATAATGATGGTAATTTGTTGGTTTCGGCAAAAGAGCAAACGGCATCCTTGGAATTTCAATTAATTTCCATAATTTCCAACGCTTTATGAGCGAGGAAGCGAACACCCACGCGGTGCAGACAGAGATGGCGATTGAGAAGAGCGAGCGCGCGAATCCCCATCGAAGGGGATGATTTTTCCTGCCCTCGAGTACGATTGTGTGTGTCCTTTGTCTGTGGGTGGTTTTCCCCGCCCACTTAGCCTCCCGCTTTGTAAGTAGGCCCGGGATCCCATCGCTCAACGCTAAATGCTTGGGAAAGTGTGCCGGAATCGCGAAATGGCCCAGGTGAAAAGGTCCTCAAACCCAAATATCTGCAGGATTATCTGGTGGGAAAATCAAAAGAATACTTTTATGAATGTCGAACTTTAATCACTTGAAATACCTAATAACTCCAGGCTTCCATATTATAATTGTTTCCAAAATTGAATTGTGGCTGTGAATTTTATTAACGTGATTCAGACAAAACCATTTAAATGTAACCCTGTTGGTTGTAACTAAGAACTTACCATTAAGTCCCAGTTTCAGTAATCCAATAAAACACAAGTCCTGTGAAAGACTAATAATATTAACTAATGACATATTCAATGCTAAAGATTATTAGAAAATTGTTGACCAATAGATCCAGCAACTATCACCTTTAAAGTTTTATTTTTAGTTTAACATATAAATTTATTTAAACGTCGATCAACCGATAATGACACTTAAAGAACCAGTTATAAAGTAGATAATAAGACCGAAACTAATAATATTGTACCTATTTAGATATTTGTAAAGCTGCGTATTTTGAAATAACATAGAATGAATATCAGATGTGTGTTGCAGAGTGTTTATGGTAAATATGACAATTTACTACATTAGTTACAGTCTTTTTCAAATTTAGTAATGCCTTTTGTGACTGAAACCTTTTCCGCGCATTAGTTGACATCATAACTAATAATTCCACTAGCAAGTTATGATCCTTGAAATCCGCTTTACCATGGCAGCTGGGCTATGATTTTAATTAAAATCCAACAACCCAACTCCCCCAACGTCCAACAATATGCAATTAAAAACGCAGTTATTAGTGCTGCGAGCACAACCAAATAAATTTCCAATTAAAACAATGACAGGCCACCGTAAAATCTGTTTAGGTTTTGCATTATTTTTGGCATAGCGAAATGGAACCAGAAAAATTGAAATTAATTTTTGGCGGACCCGAAAAACGGTCGAAAGGGGCCGAAAATATTTGTTTCGAGTGGCTCGCCATCAGCGCGTGGAGCAGCATTTGGGCCAAAAACCAAACCAGGACCAAAAACTCATTTTGAATATGGCCAAGAGCGGGTTTTGCATACACACTCAAGTGGCAGTAGTGGCAGCAAATGCGGCGGAAAAGCCACCGGAATAGCCGGATTTAATTAAAATCGCAAAATGGCTGCCCTTTCACCTGATTTGCTGGCCGTTTGTTGCCTGATTTTTGAGGGCAATCGAAAAATTTCTAATTTGCCGCTCATTATAAGTTTTGATTTTGTAATTAGTTTCTGAATGGGCTTTGATTTAGCGATTTGAGAGTACTCGGAAATTCAATAGCCATAAACGTTGAACAAAATCAAGTATTTTCCGTTGCGAGGCCATAAAAAAGAGATTAACATTTCGTTTATTTCGACCCATAAAAGGAATTCTGTGCAAATACATCAAAAAGAAATGGATGTGGGTAGGGGAATGCGGAAAAAAATACGATGAAATAAAATTGAGGAAAAATCAACATTATAAACAACATTATTAAAAACATGCCGCAAATGTTTTGCTCCTCTCGCATTTTTGAGTCCATTTTGTTGTGAGCCAGTGGCCAAGAAAAGGGGGGCAGGACGAATAAAAGGGGCGTCGGTTGATGGGCAAGAAGCAGGGGGGGCTGAATGCCCAACCTCATGATGATGTTCTGCCCGGCAAATGAATGTTGCCCCGTCGAGGGGTGAAGGCGAGTCAAGGAAGAGGGCTAATAAAATTAAGCTATGCCAGGAGATACAGCCAAGAAAGGGCAGGATGTGGGCAGCACAGGATTAAGTTGGTGGAGCAGCTTAGGCACTTTGTTCCTGCCAGGGTCTGGGTTTTTGTGCTCCTGTTTGTGCCACATCGTCATGCGGCTCCATAATAATAAAAATATTTTCATTAAATGAGAAAGGATAGCAGGGAGCACGAACAAAGTGCAAAAAGTGTTCTATACCGCTCACTTAAAGGTTTGCCAAATTAAATCTAGTTTTTGAGATTTCTACCCGAGTCAAAAAAGCACCAAATATATAAAATACACTTTTAATTTTAGTTTATGAAATTACATAGCTGTTGTACAATAATGTTTACTAAGTTTACGTTTGCTTTTAATAACTCCACGTCTATTCTTTACGTATCTATTTTATATATTTTGATTTTTTATTAAATACAACCTAAACATATAATCTTGTGCTCGCTTTAATCTAAATTTATCATGTTTTTATAAAAATTACTATATCTAAAAAGATTTATAAGATTTTAATGAACTTCTTAGCATCGCTTGTTTGCATAAAACTTCGCATAAAATTAAATCTTGAAAAACATTTAAATCCGATATCATTCATACGCAATAATGTTTTTATATTCATCAGATCAACTTTTGTTATAGTAAAGGTACTCATTTGATTACTTAACCCTAAAAACATTATTATGGGTAACTATAAATATAATCAAACTTATATCACTCATACGCAGTGTGGTCCTACAATTCTACAGGTTGAAACCGCATACGCCGGAAAGTAGGCAACCCTGTTGCCTTAATGAAACCCGCGATGCAGCCCTGTGCTAGGACTAACGGTAATTTCATTTGGCAGTTTGCCGAGCCGATCCTTCCCTCTATCCTCTCTTCCCTCATCCCACATTTCCTTTTCCTACTTCCTGGCACTTTCGCCGTAATAATTCATAATGAAAAAAGTTTCCCTGCCGCTTGTTTGTGTTTTATTTATTAGATAACATTATAACGTTTGTGTGCGGGTGGCTTTTTATTTAATAAAAATAAATAAATGTTATGGTTATGGCAACGCTCTTGCCCTCTCTTCTGCTATCCACCTCTTCCCTCATCTCCCCTCTCCAAGCGCCAAAAAGGGACATCATCATCATTACGCCTCTCATCTCATTTTATCTCTCGTCCTCAGGGCAGCAACAACAATAACAACAACGACGACGACGACGACGAAGTTTATCAAAAGGCCAAAAGCACAACAACAATGGCGACTGCGGCAGAGGACCCTCTCCCTCCCACGCTCCCCTCCTCCCTTCTCTTTCTAACGATTTAAGAGCATGCGCAGGGCATACTAGTGCATCACAAAGTATGTTTGTGTGTATTGCGGGGTTTCGCATTGTTTTTGTTGTTTTGCACCTCAAAAAAATATTCAAATTGTGGTAAATAAATGAAAAATAAAATATGTGGGTATATAAAAAGTATGTATACACAGGCGTTTCCTGCCAGCTTAAAAGAGATTTCCTGTGGAGCCGTCAACGTTTCTCTCTCTCTATCGCTCTTTCCCCCACTCTCTTTCACTCCGCTGCGGCCGCCATTGCTAAACGCCGACGCCAACGCCAATGCTTGCGTCGACGCCGACGTCGGCGCCAAGTGGCTGGCCAATTCTTGTGGGTACATTAGCACTAATGATGATTGAAACGACAAACGTGACGCCGAAGCACCCGAAAGGATCCTCTCCAACCCCACGGTCCTCCCTCCTCCCTCCCTCTTTCCCATTTCCTTTTTGGCTGCAAATTCCTGGCTCTGATTTTTGAATTTGTCTCTCTTTGGTTTTTTTGCAAAGGGGAGGGGAAAGTTGGACATGACGAGGGGATACATCGAGAGAACAGACAGTTATAAACCATTTAGTTTATATGTACATAGGCCTAAAAAAGAATTATTTATATTTTAAGTAACAAAAAAAGATATTTCAATAAAAATTTTAACTATTAAGAATAAGGTTCAAAATCAAGGTGATAAATGGGTTTTTTCAAATGTTTTATGGTGTGGGCCTTAAGCAAGCAATTTATCCTAATAAAATATTTTAGAAACTATGATAATAAAATGTTTTTGAATTGCTTATTCTTAAAGTTTTAATCCTTAAATCCTTTATGTTATTTTAGTCTAATTTTATATTAATCTCTGTGTACACTCGTCATCAACCATTTGCTTTGTTCTTTTTGGGATTTTCCTCTTCAGCTCGTTTCACGTTCTCTTGCATTGATTTACTTTGATGGGCCACTAATTGGGGCCTTCTTCGTCTTTCTGCGTCCGCCGATTCCGCTGGTTCGTAATGATCGTTAGCATTCCGTGTAGTTTATCAAACGGTAAATTGAAGACCCGTTTGGTCGGAAAGGGGGTTGGGCGAAAGGCATGCCTAATTGGGGCTGAATTTGGGGTTGAGCTGCGGCTGAAGATAGTTTCCACTACCAAAATAGTTCCCCAATTTTGACCAAGAACTAGTTGCGAATTTTAAGCAGTTTTTAGGTAATTTAAAATTAGTATACTTTGATTTTTTAAGCAACACCTTTTTGTGTCTTTATACAAATGTTAGACAAAAATATTTATAGATGTTTAAAAATATTGAATAAAAATCAACTTTTATATTAATCGTAATTAGGAACGACAGTGAGTTTTTACTCTTGGATATGCCAGTTAAAATCTTCTTTCTTTCTTTTACCTAATCTTTAATGTTTTAAAGAAGCCTTTGGTATATTTATTATTTTATTTGGGTAAAGCTTAAAGCTTATTCAGTTTTATTAAAGACCTAACAAGTTAAACCTTCTTTACATTTAAAGAAAATGTTTGTTTGCCTTGACCATTGCCAAAATTTGTTCTTCTGCTTTTTATATCTTTCAGGACCTTCACTTACTTATTATGTATCCACGATGTAATTTCACAGCTTATTGCTTCATTAATTATGTCTGTCCCCACAGTGACAACCCCAGTGACATTTCAGCTTATTCAGAAAATATTATTAATCCAGCGTCGCCATATTGTTTCGCATTTATTTTCCGGCTGCTTTTGGTACCGCCCATTTACCAAAAGCGAGGGAGACGGAGTAAGCCAATTATCCATTTATATCATAATTTCAATAACTTTTCATACACTCGCCCTCGAAACGGGGGTTTACCCAAATGGGTGTGGGCAGGGTTACTCTGATAGGTGGGTGGTTTGAATGGTGGGTGGTGGGTGGTGGGTTGGTTGGCGGGTTACTCGCTTTGGTGGGTGATTCCTTTTTATGTAACTGCCTGGTGGTTGCTCTTGAATGATGAAAATGATGATGATGTTGATGATGGGGCTTCGGTCGACGATGTTGTTATGCCTTCTTCTTCTCTTCCTAGCGCTCTTTCAGAAGCTTGGATCTAAGTTGAAAGCAGGGTTGTCAGATATGGTAAAAAGTATCAATGTGAGATTATCTTTAAATTTAATCAAGCACATAGTAAATAAAAATCAAAAGCTGGGCTTTCTCTACGGTTTTGGAGAAAGGTCTACTTTAAAGTTGGTATCGATGTCAACTAAGTCTTTTATAAATCCTTTAAATGAGTGGAACTAAAAATTTATCAGATCCTTCGCAATATAAATTTGTTGTAAATTAAATTTGAAAAATATAAATAATTTCTATGCTTTTAACAAGAAATACTTTAAAACTGAGTAAATCGAAATGTTTCGACAACCCTAGTTGAGAGCAAAAAACGCAGAAGGAAAAGCGGCTAGAAAAATCACAACGGCAACTCTCGCACACCCACAAAAAGAATCACTTGCTCACGCACACACACTCACAGTCTCGCCAAAGCAGCGCTGCTGGCGTCGCTGCCGGCGTCGACTGCCAATAATGTAAAAATTTTACGGCCACGAACTTTTGAGTTCAGTTCAGTTTGCAACACGCTCGCGTTCGCATGTGTTTCCGGTTGTAAAAATTTCCCCCGACTTTCCAATTGGATTTCCTGTGCGAATTCCGCTATAGCCGAAAGAAAGGCGCAGAACTGTAGGCAACACATTTTGAAGTGCCGTCGGAAGGACTTGATTTACGGATTGTAATTCCATTTTGTGGAAATCTTTGTGAAAAATTACACATTTTTGGATTACCTTTGTGGGGAATCACAGCTGAAGTCGAATTCGATGCATTTGGTACTTGATTGATAGAAAGGTTGGTGCACGTTGTTATAATAAATTATTAACTGTCCTAAGCAAAGACCGACGGGTTTTTTATTGAAGATATTTCTTGAAAACGAGTTAAAATTATGTAAATGAATTAATAAAAAACGATTTTTTTAGACATCCATTTGTTTTTAAGAGCTATGTTATAATGGGTTTTTATAAATATTAGTCAATTTGTTTTTGATAAAAACACATCATAAAAGAATTGTAATTGCGTTTAGAAATACAAAAACTTTATAATTTTGTGATTCTTTCCGTGTAGATTTTTATTCCGAGATTTTTGCATGGAAATTATAGGTAAGGTGTTTTACCGATTCCGTGATATGGCTCGACTAAGCCATCTTAAGTAAACTAAATATGTTTATTTGAAACGAAGTTTGTTTTGAAAAAATGTAAATTCTTTAAATAATTATCTTAATAAACATCACAAAAAAATTTCTAATTGCTTAAGATACATTTTAAATATTTTAGTTTTTGGATATAATTAGTTGAAGTCGTCTACCTCATCTATGTTATTTCTCTTGGTACTCGCTGTTTATTTTAAAATGTCTTATTTGTAAGGAAAAAATTAAAAGAGTTGAAATTTTTAACGTTTTTGTGATTTATAAACTTAAAGATAAAAATTTTAAATCAGTTGGTGTGGCGAATCAGAAAGAAAGGGAAATTTCTTAGCATTTGTCTCGGACAAGAGCTGCAGAATTAATGCAGTTAGTTTGTGTCCCTTGAAATTCCCATGCGGTATGTGTGTGAAATCCACTTGTTACACCCAATTTGCATTCGCCTAATGAAGCTCATTTGGCTGGCACACGACGTTAGTGAGTTTAGTTAAATCAGCTTAAATGCAGCTCGGGGCATCCGCATATTTGGCCAGCAGCACAAACAATGGAGACAACCGAGTTGATGGCTGTTACCTGGGATGCCTCACGCACCTGGGAGAGCAACTTCATCGGCAACACAAGGAGCAGCTCTTGCGGCAGCCACAATGAAGCAGCAAACTGTGACAAGGTCTCAATTAGGATATCACATTGCCACAAACCGATTCGGGTTCAGCTGGGGAATGCGTGCGAGCGAGAGGAGCTGCAATTAAGCAAATGAATGCACCGCTAAGAGGGCGATTTGCTACACTAATAAAAAATCATTATCATTAGCTTCAAGGTTATTTTGCTAGATGTTTTGTTTAATAACAAAATAGTCTAGAAAACCCTGTTGAAAAGGCTATTATTTTTAAAGACAAGTTAAGAACCATCCTTACAACATTTAATATTTGTTTGATCCTAAAAAAATACAAGTCATTTGGGTCGATAGAAAATGTTCCACTTATTGTTAATAAATTTAAAATAATCTAAGTTCATATTTTTAACTTTTTTTTATCATTTAAATCTATTCATATCTATAAGTATAAGCTGGTTTTTAATATGTATAATTTTATAACGCACTTATCACCCTTTCCATCAAAAATTCTGAACTAAGTAAGGATGGTAAATCTGCATTTAAGTTTTAAGTTAAGAATTGAACTGGAGACTACCCATACATATATTATTAAAATATTTGTCATATCTACATATATTATCTTGAATTATTAGAGAAAGTAACACGTATTTAGTCAGTTTTCTTCGCTGTGCCTAGGGAAAAGATATAAGGTAGGGGACAGTCCTAACCAGTTGTGGTTTCATTGTCCCATTTTAAACCACTGCTGACCAAGCACTTCATGGTCGGGCAATTTCACCAGGCAGGGATCACATTTCACTTAATTGTGGATTTAATCGGGGAGTCGTTGACACCTGGCAGCTTGCAACTCTGTAACAATTAAAGCAAGGCATTTCTCCCATTCGCAGAGACCGCATCCCGGAGGCCAGAGGCAGACGACAACTTGGAGACGGTGGCAAATACCTAAGCATGCTGCAGAATCCTTCCAAATATCACGCAAATCCCTTGTCGCACTTCCTGGCATTGCATAACACACAGTCCAGTGGCGGGGGGTCGGGTGTCGGCGGATTGGCCAGCCTGGGCGGGGGCATCCCGGCACATGGTCAACCGCATCATCATCATGCGCTGGCAGCGGCTGCAGCAGCGGCGGCCGTCGTCTCGGCGGGTCAGAGTTCATACCAAATGGAGCACCAGCAGCAGCAACATAATCATCAGCTGCAACAGCAGCAACATCATCATCAGCAGCAGCAGCAGCAGCAGCTCCACCCCAACAACCACCACCACCCACCGACAACAGGGAGCAGCAGCAACAGCAACAACAACACCACCGGCAACAACAGCAACAGCAGCAGCAACAACAGCTGCCACAGCAGCAGCAACAGCAACCACCGGGAACAGTTGGCGGCGGCCGCCACTGCGACGTCGCACGCGCAGCTCATCGAGGCGGCAGCGGCGCATTCCTCCCTCGACGTGGGCAAGTCCTTCACCATCGCCGCCATTTTGGGCCTGCAGAGCCAGCGCAAGGACTACAACAATGCCATCAATCTCTCCCTGCACGACAACAACAACATTGCCGACGACAACAACAAGTGCTACACGAGCAGCAGCAGCAGCAACAATAACAACAACAGCCAGAGTGTAAACAACTTTAATTGTGATAACGTGGCCGGCAGTGGACGTTACCTTCACGGTGGACATCCACATTCGCATCCTCACCAGTCGGGATTCGCCGCTGTGGCCGCAGCCGTCGGAGCAGCTCCCTCTGCCCTCCAGAGCCTGCAGCAGCTCCACCAGCAACACCACGCCCAGCAACAGGCCTCATTGAGCTTCCAGCGCGAGAAACTCAAGTCGGGTAAGATATAGCTGACTAGAGTTAAAACATTTTTTATTTAGATCTTGGGTCACTAAAAATTTTTTTTTAAAATGACAATCTACAAACTACAAACACTCACGAACTAGTAAATAAAATCATTCTCTATCCCAACTTTACAACGGAAAAACGTCTTAATTAAATGATTTCAACTTAAGAACTTGTCTTCTCACTTATTCGAGAAGAAACGTTCTTGAAATTAAGCTGAAAGTGCTCTTCAGTTTGTTTTTGAAATTATAGTAGTCTTAATTTTGTTTTTCGACACGAAAGGAGTGTCACTAATGTATATTAAATCGATCATCGCTCTTTTTTTAGATCGAATAAACGGGGTTTTTATATCCTTAACAAATAAATTTATAGATTTATATAATATCTACATAAGTATTGAAACCGTTTTATAGTCATACTTTTAAAAACAATAAATACAAGTCAAGAACAAATCGCTATAATGATCCTTTACACCTTACCATGCTTTATAATATCCCTCAGACTCTCACAAGAAAAGTGCGCTGAAGAACAAGCGAGTCCGAACCATTTTTACACCGGAGCAGCTGGAATGCCTGGAGGCGGAATTCGAGCGACAGCAGTACATGGTTGGGCCGGAGAGGCTCTACCTCGCCCACACACTCAAGCTGACGGAGGCGCAGGTGAAGGTTTGGTTCCAGAACAGGCGGATCAAGTGGCGCAAGCACCACCTGGAACTCACGCAACAACGACTCGCTCTGATACGACAGACTCAGCTGCCGGGCTCGTCGATCCTGGGCAACCAGGTGTCCGTGGCTGCCAATCCGGCCCACTCGGCGTCCACGGATCTCACAACCGGATGCAGTGCAGCCTCGCCCAGTCTGCAGGAGGAAGACAACGAGGATAGTAAGCACTCACTATCGCTATCCGGCGTCATGCCGCCGCTGAGTCGGGCGCAATCGGAGTCGGATCTGTCCATCTGCAACGACTCCCTGGACGCCGATAGTCTCATGGATGGCAGCGAAGAGGCCTAAACACCACTGGCGTAGCGTGGCAAAGCAAGTTTTCTGTAAATATAGCCAAATAAATATGTACAATATGGGTTTTCTTTAGCTCTGCGTGTTTTTTATAAGGAGATGTATAAAGCTACTCGTTATTTGACATTTACATTAAGTTTATACTAGGATTTTAGTTAGACTCTACAAGGAGTCCTTCGAAAGCAAAATTAATCAAGAGTGATATAGACAATTACATTTAATTAGCACTTTATACATTGATCAGTTATCACATTAGAGTATTTATTTATTGTTCAGCAGCCCTTGCAATGCGAGCATGACAGGAGAGGTGCACAATCTGCCCGTTCGGGTAGCGTACAAAGGCGGATTGGCTGGGAAAGCGTTTCTTGCACTCGGGACACACGCTGAACTCGTTCAATTCGAAGCTAATGTTTCGCTGAGCCTGCAAAGCAGCTTCCAGCCGGTTGCTCTCCGCCTCCAGGAGGCCGCACATCATCTGCATCTGGTGCTTGTCGGCCATTTTCTTACGTATCGACTTCTCGAGGTATTTCTCCAGCTGGGGCATGGGCATGTCATCGGGAAGGTACTACAATAAACGGAGAATTAGTACCAAAAGTATACACACTCCATGCTAAGATCACCTCAAAGATATCGAAAGGGTCGATTTTGGTGGCGTAGGTATTGAGCAATTCCAGAAGCACCTCTCGATTCACTTCAACGAAATCCGGATGCAGGGCGACGCCCTCATAGGGCGGCTCAGTTGGTGGTACCATTATGCACTTGACAAGCGTGTGAAATATCTTCTCATCGTCCTTGAAGTTGGCTTGCGCATAGGACGTTGCCTTGGCCACATCGCCCAGAATATGTATATAGATGGACAGCACCTTATCGTGCTTCTTGAGCCGGCCCAGAATGAGGGCACGCTCCTCCAGCAGCATGTTGGTGGGGAACTCCTCTAGGACGCGATCGGGCGAATAGTCATTGGACTCCTCCAGCATCTTGTAGAGTTTGGCCCGCATAGGAATTAGTTCGGGAACTTCCTCTCTGGAAAACATAGGATTTTAATTGAAATTGTTTATCCCGTAGAATGACAAATTCCCACCCTTTTTCCTGCTGGGCCAAAAGACGCTGAACCTGCTCGCGATACTGTTTGAGCAGCACATTGTGTAGCAGGGTGTTGCTATCCTTCCACTCACTGATCACATGCTCTAGATAGGGAGTGACCAGTGCCTTGTGCTTGCTGATCAGAAAGTCCAGAACTTTGGCGCGCGGCAGGGACTCCACCTCAATAAGTTCGTCGGTGAAAATGGTTAGCCCTTCTTCGGGATTTTCCTTTAATACCCAATCGCCAAACTCAAATATCAGCGGCAGATGATCACCGCCCAGTTCCTGCAGGTAACGTATTGTACGCTTGCGACCCTGCAGCACCGATCCCTCGATGCTGGCCTGCTCCCTGAGCAGTTTAAGGGCATCCTTATGCTTGCCCTTCATCTGATAGAGGATGATCAGCTCCGATATCTTGTTGTGCTTTTTGAGGGTCTTCTCCGACTCCTCCAGGTGGCACTGGTTGAGTCGGAGGAGAGGTGCCACCAGCGAGTCGTTCGTCTGCAGGTAGCACTTCAGCAACGTCGTATCGATAATCTCCAGCAGGGACTTCGAACTACTCTTGGTGTCGCGCAGCTTGACCACCTCCCGCTGGCGAGCCAATGCAAGGTACTCGATCAGAGCCAAGTAGGCGTCCTCCAGGTCGCTATCCTCCATCGCAGGGGCACTGGACTTGGGCACGGCAATGTCCTCGGGGCCGGACTTGGGCTCAGGCACCAAGCTGGGAAACAGTCTTATCACGTCATAAGGGTCTATAGATGCCTTTTCAAACTCCTTCATGGCCGCCGAGTACTCCTTGTTGGTGAAGAGCTCCTTGGCGTAGAGCATGTGTATTTGGCGAATGGTTTGCTCTCGGTCCAAGGCTGGTTCATCAGATATTTGCTGAAATTAATGGTTAAAATAATCGACTTGGTAATATCTCTTTATCCAACTCACCGTCAGCTCTATGGCCAGTTGGAACTTTTTCTGCTGGAGCAACTGTTGACGCTGGGCGCGAATATCCACCATTCGAATGCACCAAAGCTCTGAGGTGGCGGCTGCAAAAATGGTTCCCTTGTCGGCCTGGACCAGGAACTTGGTTTTCTGCAGCTCGGGAATTGTTTGGACCAGGGTGTCCCTGCCCACCAGGCTGCGTACCTCGATGGCATTGTTTACCCGACCCACGGCATATGGCTCATCCCAGACTGAAATTTAAAAGGTTTATAAAAGAGTGCAGAAGTGTAAATATATAATGTTTCCTACCCAAATCCAGCAGGGGACTTGACCAGAGCAGCGGAGCCAGGGAACTATTGCTCTCCATGCCCCCCGGTCGCATGTCACTGGAGCCATCAGCGGATTCCTTGTACTGACTTGGATCTACTGCAACGAGGTAGCTGTCCTTGGAGATGCCCAGCATATTATTTCGGATGAGGCAGATGCAGGGATCTCTGCTAATGCTGGAGGAGGTTAGGAACAGGTCGTGCTTCTTTGGTGATTTTCCAGATATCTAAAAGAGCAGTCGAAAATTATTAGAACACAGGGGACATAAGATTAGGGACATTTCTCACATCATAGACCACATATTCGTCCTTGTAGCCCACGCACACAGCATGGCCCACCCAGCAAAGGCTCCTGGGCACATCATTTAGCTCAATGCTCAGTTCCAGCGAATTCAGTTTGTCCTCCTTCCAGAAGAAGAACACCAGGCGCCGTCGGATGGCGCAGCACACGCGAATCAAGGTGGCCACCCGTCCGGTTATGGACTTGGGCGTGTCCACGTCCATGGTGAACAGAGTGCAGCCCCTTGTGTCCGGGGCACTGTGCATAAAGGCGAAGTTGCTCTCGATCCTTCTGATGTCGCACACCTGCACCAGGTTGTCGGTGAGCACGAAGAGCAGGTTCTCCGATGCAATCACCTCCATTTGGGTGATTGGCTTCCGGCTGAAGTTCTTGTTGAACATCCGCATGTCCACGCCGGTCTCCTCGTCCACGGAGTACATGATGAGCTGCCCGCTGCGGGTGCCCAAGATGACATGGTTGCCTGGAAAAGAACAACGCACCCGGTGAGTAATAATTAGCGCACTCCTAATTCACACACTTACCATACGCCGCTATGGACTCTATCTGCACGCCCTGCTTCAGGATGGAGTGAACACTGTAGGCCTGGTGCATCCTGGCAAATTCCGAGGGTTGGGTTTTGGAAATTCCTCCGTCAAAGTTTGTTTTTCTACAAAGCTTATAAACAATAGAGCGGGAGTGCCCCTAACGTTGCTATCGATATATACAAATCAGATGTTCATAAATCGATGCGTATGTTTTGATAGTAGAGTAATCCTCTTTTTTAATATTTTCTAATTTTTCTAATAAAAGAATGTTAAATATTATTTGTGTTTTAAATTACCCATTTTAATTTAATTTTAAATTAAATTAAAAAGTAACGGGTACTATCGATATTTTCGAACTAGTGCTGCCAGACCCTTAACTACTATCGATAGCACCAGTTCGATATCCGACACTGGTTCCGCGCGGAACCGCTCTTTTCACTTTAGCGAGGCGAAATTGTCACATTTACATTTGACAAAATTGTAAGTTTGGAGCAGTTCGATTGGGATTACTCGTGTTAAATATGTTCGTTATATTGATATGCGCCTAGTGCAGTCGGTTATTAACGGTCTTAACTTGTCTCCGAAACAGCGTCGACAACACCCCCGCAGACAGCAGCGACAACGGCCATAGAAAGCAGCACATCAGCAACAGCGAAGAACAAGCAAAATGCCCAAGAATAAAGGAAAAGGTGGCAAGAATCGTCGTCGTGGTAAGAACGAGAACGAGTTCGAGAAGCGAGAGCTGATCTTCAAGGAGGACCAGCAGGAGTACGCGCAGGTGACCAAGATGCTGGGCAACGGTCGTCTGGAGGCAATGTGCTTCGATGGCGTCAAACGCCTGTGTCACATTCGGGGGAAACTTCGCAAGAAGGTGAGTTCACAGTCGCAATCGCAGTCGCAGTCTCTTTGTCTGCGTGCTCTTAAATTGGGGAGCAGTGCTCCCTTAACTTGCCAGCCGCTCTCTTAGGCCACTCTGACATTGATTGCCAGCGATTGCTACGTATTTACATTGTTGTTTTGCAAAAATGCAGCCTAATTGTGTGTGTTCATGTGCAAATTTTTGGGTTTTTCGCCAGTCCACATCTAATTTGCTTTCTATGGCCCTAACTTTGGCCTTGCCATCTCGTATTTGGCTCTCTTTGTGTGCCATTCTCTTTCATTGAGTGGGTGTCATCGTCCTTGTGCGAATGCATTAACAAAGGGGCGTAGGCGGGAAGGGGAGAGGAGGAGCAACTGATTAATAATACACAAGTGCCTAGGTACCAGATGGACACACATAGATAAAAGCAAAACATTAGCATTGCAAATATAGGGTGCCCCACCATCTTTTTTTACACGTCAAAAATAAGTGAATAAACCAATTTATTTTTGTATTTTAATTTTAAATAAATTCACATCTCATCTAAGAAAACTTTTTTAAACTTTTTCGTTAAAATTAATTTTATAATCGTTACTGAGTTTTTTTTCTGACTTTTATATAAAAGTTTTAAAATAACCGATATTTTTATGTCATCCTAGTTGTACGATTTTTAATTTTTGATTTTTTCGAAGTTCAAATTTCACAATTTGCGGAGGATATCTTGTTGATATACATATATAAATGATATATCAACTCAAAATATTAGTTTTGCATTAAAAGAAAAGGAAATATCTTCTATAAATACACATAATTTTATGTATACTCCTTGCAGTTGAATAGAAATTTGAGTTACCTGAAAACTTCCGCCTTTGTTCCTTTTAACAATGCAGGTTTCTTATGAAGTAGGTCTGCAATTGCAGTTTTTCCTTATCATCTACCTGAGTTAGCCTTGGTCGCGGTCGCCATTAAGCCGATTATATCAATTCTTCCGAAAGGTATGAGCACATGTCAAATTTTGGGTGGTGCTTCACCCCGCAGGAGACGGGCGTCATAAATAAGATTCCAAATCGACTATGTCAAGAATCGCGAGTAAGTAGTGACGTACGGCCATAGGCTCTTGTAGGTGTCAAGTAAATATACAAGACCAGAAGTGGAGTCCAATCGAAGCGAACAAATCAAGCACATGAAGTTATAAACAAAGAGCAGCAACGCAAGGAAAATTCCTAGACAGTGAAAAACATGTCTCAGGTTAATTGCCGATATGGAAGGCACTGTAAATGCAAGTAAACCGATCGAAATCGGAGTTCGCCTTGCGAAAACAAAACAGAGATAGTGATCTATTTTTGCACTAGGATTTCCTATGAATTCGGACGATAGATCTTGGACTTTATTATCTTTATAAATGCAATAAATAAATTGATTATAAAATGTATTATTCGACATAGATAATAGTAGTAAGTCACCTGATGTTTTATGTAAGATAGTGCACCATTACCACGTTTTTGGTTTCATATGCAATTCCCAATAAACACGGTGAAAGAACTATGAAACACGTGCTGCGCCATAAAATTAACATCCTGACTTGGCAATTATTCTTTGATAGAATTTGGTCTTTGGCATTTATTGGCATTTATCTAATCTACTGTCAAAAGTCAGACAGAATGAAAAAGTAATTATAATTTCGAACGACGCAATTTTATGTTTTCCATTTTGGATCTCCATAAATGGATTTGTAATCTTACATGATCACATAATGGATTGTTATACAATTTTAGATATTCATTGCATGTGGTTTAATTACCATTAATTCAGGTCCTAATCTTTCAAGTAGGTTGCCTAAGAAATTTATTGGCCCACTCACTGGTAGATTTATGTGGTTCAGTTCTAATCTTTTTAAAAAGAGATAAAAAATCACACTTTTTTCAAGTACAACTTTCTTTTTATGTCTAGAGTTAAAAATTTGTAGAAAATAATTTTTTAATAAAACACGTAACCATTCTGACGCATTCTAAAATTGAAAACCCAGCGATTAAAAATATATCCCCTTTCCTATCTGAAAAAATACAATTAATTTATTTTATTCCTTATCTTTTATCCATGCAAATGCCTTTTAATTGATTTGATCATATCAACAAATTGCAATACCCTTTGGGACTTTTGGTGCTTCACCCACACTTCCAAGACCATCTGTCAAATTGAATTAATTGATAATTCCTGGAAATGCGTAATTACACCTTGCTGCTCCCCCAATTACTCAGTTCTCGAGGGCTCAAAGTGCAACGGTGGGTCTGGTCTCAAGGTTCAACGAGTTAGCTCTCAGAAGTCTAGAGTGTAGACCCCATTTTCGTGGAAGTAAAAAGAGTTATATGTATTTTTGCACAGACTGTCCTCAAATGTCTGTCAATCACCCAGTAGTCAGCTGATGGCCCCAATTTAGCGGTCTTTATGAGCTCCCTGCTAATCAAGTCGCAGATCCTAATCTGACAGTCGTAACATGCTCTCAATTCGCCACTTTTTTCGGCCAGACACTGCTCGCAGGCAGCATGACTAATGCGTGGAAGGCGCCAGGTGAGTTGTGCTTTTGCCCCCCAAAACTCCGCCTGCTCCCCGCCCGGCAACAGAAATGGGAATATATCGCATATTCTTATCTGGCCGAGGGCCTCAGCTTATTTCACAATTAATTTCGACTGGCCTGAAGAGCCAAGAACGTGAAAACGCACTTTTCTAATAAATATCTGCGCAATTCAATTTGATCCTAACTTGGAGATCCCGAGACCTATTTTGGTTCTTATTTGTTGAGCTATTTTAGTCGGAAAAACAAGATAATTATTCTTACTTCCATGTGATGTTATAACTGTGGGATAAAATAGGTCATTTGAACTCTATTTTTATCCCCTTTTGCTTATCTAGATAAGCTAAAAATAAAAAGACAGTGAAGGTGTTTTTTTCCATTTAAATATTCAACGTTTTATTAAGTTTTTTTTGTAAGCTTAAACTAAGTCTTAAATTACTAGAATCAGAATATTTTTGTTCATCTTAATGGCCTAGTGAGATTATCTAGAGAATCTACATTTTTCTTTGGGTTTTTCAATCTTTTGTGTTTTTTTTCGTTCGTATTTTTAATTTTTTCGATATCTTCACATTCGAGCGCTCATTTCTTTCCGATGATCATCCTATATGATCCGGGTGGCCGTACTGATGACCTGATTGATCCAGTCAGTAAAGGCGGAGACACGGACGAAGACCGAGGGGGCGTTCTTCTGGCCGCAGGGCATCTTGCCCCAGGACACGATGCCGATGACAATGTTGGCCCGTTCGAAGTGCTCCTCGCAGCACTGCTGGATTAGCGGACCGCCGGAGTCGGCGGTGCAGATGCTAACGCCTCCAGTCAGTGGACCAGTGCACAGATTGGTCTCGTGCAGCTGAAGTCCGGAGCGGGCGAGGATCTGTTCGCAGAGCTCCATGTCCAGGATGGGCATGTTGGCCTCCTGCAGACGGTGTGGATAGTTGGGCACGGCCGTCATCGAGACATTGCCCCAGCCGTAAAGAGTTCCATAGCCCTCCGGCTGAGCATCCTGCTCCGGCAACGTGGCTGGCTGGACATAGTCGTCGAAGACCAGTGGCTCCTTGGTGTAGATCAGAGCAATGTCGTAGGGATTCACTCCGCCCAGGTAGAGCTCATGGCGCACATAGTAGTCGATGTGTCGCATCTGGATGTTGCTCGCCTCTCCCTTCTGATCGTGAATGTCGTGACTGCCCGCCACAATGACGGAGTTCTCCACCGCCTGCGGTGAACTGAGGCAGTGGGCCGCCGTCAGGATCCAGTGCTCGTTGATCACAGTGCCGGCACAATAGTGGACCAGGCCCTGATCCGGCGTCATCATCTGGATGCTGACCACATAGGGCGCTGAGTGTGGAGTCGCTTCCCGCTTGGCCAGGAACTTCTTGCTCCAGTGCGTTTGTCGCGGTGCTTCCAGAGTGCTAATCCGGTTCTCCAGCAGCCCGTAGGCCGCCAAGTTCATGGCCATGGTGTGGGCTGCTCCCGTGGAGCTGGCGCCACCGCCGCACTTGCGAACGGTGGGCAGCTGCATGGAGCCGGAGGATGCAGAGCTGAGGACCACCATAATACTGGCTATGGTGGACAGCAGCACCGAGTAGATGCATCGGTAGGATAAAAGCATGATGTCCTCGCTCTGGTTGCACGCGCCGCACGAATTCGGAGGGTAATAGTAAGTAATTTTGACGGTTTGGGGATCGGTCTTTTGGATTGCGGAGGCGCGACGGTTCTTTAGGGGATTCCGGTCGCGACTTTTTTTAGCTTTTCGCCCTTGTTCTGGCGTATCGATAGCACTTCACTTGTATTCCGCTTCGCTTTCTCATGGAATTCACTTTATTCGGCCCGATTTTGCCGTGTCTTTCGTTTTTTTTTGTTCAGGTGTCTCTTGCTTGCTGCCGATTTTAGATTTGCCCGACGCCGGCGAGTGAGTGTTGTATTTATAGGGAGAACCACTCTGGAGAGAGTAGCCCTCCCCAAATTGTGGTTGGTGGCTTCTTATCGGAGTCAAGAAAGCGGGAGCGGGCTACCTGGCCCCCATATATGGTTCGTTATCAGTGACGAGTTGAGATAGCAGAATTTTGGCGAGTGCCAATCGCATGTCTAAGATTCTAGTACAGGGTATGGCTCAGGAATGCCCTACGTGGAGATGATGGCTGTCTGATCGGTCCTAATCTACACTAGCTTTTATTATGTAAGACAAGTGCGTACTTGGTTCGCAGATAAGGACAGCGTGGGAAGAGAATTCTCATGGGTTCATTGGTATTTAACCGATTGAGAAATTGTTTATTTCGGAAATACCTATTTTATTTGATTTATGTTCGTTTTTCAGTGTAGGACTGTTTATGACACATAGAATTATGCCGAATAAGTGGTTAAACCCATGAAAGTATTATCGCTGATTAAACTTATGGGAGTTCATAAATTAGGAACTCATAATGAATTGAATGTAGAGTACTAATTTAACTGATTTTAACCTATTACAGAAGTCCGTCTGTGGATAAACGAATATTTTACGTCTCAAACAGAGCAAACCAGTGCAAACTGCCTGATAGCCATAGGAAGTTCAATGATGCCTGTGGCTATATATAGTCAATAAAGACCTGCTGCCTCGAATGCCAAACCTCTGACGGATCACACACACTCGTTAACTTACTCATTGGCACACTGCCGTGCAATCAGTCGAGGAATCGGGTGCTTCCCAGCCAGTCGGCTTCTAGGATGGGGGAATGTGCCCATGACTTATCTGCTACCCATCGTAAAATGGCAATTTCGATTCAATTTAGTCACGATTCTTTGCATTCGGGCATGATCTATCGTGTTGGGTTTCCACACTGGTAGGGAATACGTAATGGAACAGATAGCAGGATGGAAGCGCGACGCGACGCCATCCGTTTAATGGATGATAAATACTCCAAAGTTCGAAGAGGGCCCAAAATGGTTGTTTATTTCCAGCACATACGTAATGCGGGAATTATTCGAGAGTCGCTTCGATTCCGTTTAATTTATTTTAAAGCCACCACTGGGTATCGTCGCTTATCGATCTTTACGTGGTGAACGGATTCTATATATGTGTCATCTAGTCGTGGCATTGGAATTTATATTACACCCACTTCTAACGTAGTGCTACTGACAGGAAGTAGCTTTTTGGAAGTGAATTTATGAATGGGCTTTGAATCACTCGACGAGTGCAACTTGTCCTAGGTCATCGACTCTGCTAGTTGAGTAAGATACCATTTACAGGGGGGTTTTCTCATCAGTACCTCAGGTTTACTACTGCAATTTGAACTTCCTACTTCTCCAATCTTTCGCTTGACGTCACTATGAGGGGGTATCTCAATCTGGTGTCAGGCCTCCTGAGTTATACGCATCCGATTAAGGAAATGTTTGCTCAAGAGGCTTCTTATTTATATTGCAGAACGACTTTCTTATCAGTACCATCAG
Organism: Drosophila subpulchrella; assembly: GCF_014743375.2. NCBI lineage: Eukaryota > Metazoa > Arthropoda > Insecta > Diptera > Drosophilidae > Drosophila > Drosophila subpulchrella. Next base: position 4,899,934 of record NC_050609.1, on the reverse strand, counting down.
TACCAAAATTCGGTTAGCTTGTGATTGAAAGTGTCTTATCTTGTCTGTAGCAAAATTCTCCGTCTTTCGTGGAATTAGCCACTATTACGCGTTTCACTCAGCGTGCCAATTTATCTTTTCTATGTGACGCTGAACTCGTATTGGAGTGTCTTGTGGTCAGCAAGCCGTTTTAATCTCTATTCTATCAATGTTTGATGTTGTATTTCAAGTACTGATTGCAATCCTCAGCTCACGTGAGCTCTTTTCCGTCCTCTTGCGAAATTGTCCTAGGAATGACCATGGATTTTCCTTATTTCACATATCTTTCTCATAAAATGGAACCTTCTTGTTTGCCACACTTTTTCCAAGGTCAGTTAGTAATGCGATTCGTTTCACTCTTTTGTGAAATTCGCGAAATGGAGTCGCTGTGCGCCATAGATCAGTTATCTTTTATCTATTACACGGAATACAAGCTGCAAAATTGAGTTTGCTTTTTCCCCAAAGAGTTACTCATAAAACAAAGAAAGCGATTCGTTGTGGTCTTTCCCAAAACAAAAAAAAAACTAGATAACATTGTTTGATTATGTTTTCCCTTTGCTATTGCAGGTGTGGATTAACCAGGGAGACATCATATTGGTGGGATTGCGAGACTACCAGGACTCGAAGGCGGATGTGATCCTTAAGTACACTCCGGACGAGGCCAGGAATCTGAAGACCTACGGCGAGTTCCCCGAGTCCGTGCGCATCAACGAGACGGTCACATTCGTGGAGGATGGCTTCGATGAGGACATCGAGTTCGGCGATGAGATCAGCTCGGAGGACGATGCCGACTCCGTGGACAACATCTGATTAACAAGAAACAAAGTGGCGCCGGGAGGGACGACGACGGCGGGAGCGGCTGGAACGTCCGCCTCGGCAGCACCAGCAGCATCAGCAGCAGAGTCAGTTCGAGAATAGTAGGGAATTTAACCAATTGTAAAAAGCAGAAAGCAAGTAGGCCCGAGTCCTCTTCGAGATCCAAGCAACCATCCAATCCAACATCCACAGAGCGGCGCAGCAACAGCAAAATAGCAAAGAGATTTATCAACAGAAACCAAAACTATAGTATCAGTTCATTTTTAGCCCCCTCAATGTTCAATATTCTCTTAAATTTCTTGAACTTGGAAATTCAAGTGGATTCCGAAATTCAAATGGTTTGACTTATGGCCGCCTTAAACCACTAATTACGAAAAACAAATAGTAGAACTGTTACACTGTGCAAGGAATGCAACTTTGCGAAACTTAAACTAATATTATTTGAATTAAAAAAGAAAAAAACAAAGAAAAACAAACGGATATTAGTTATTATTTACCCAACAAATCTATTGAACTATATGAGAAAAATATACAAAATATTAATGAAATCTACAACTCATACACATAAAATAGGAGTTTAGCGAACACACTAATGTTTAAGTCAAAGGGTAAGAATAAAATAATGAACAATAGGCAGCGAGAGGAGGTTAGAGAGTTTCGATTGTAGCTAGCGAGTAAGCAAAATCAAATCCATGAGTTTTTGCCAGAAGATTCTGTGCGCTCCATCCCCCCAAAAAGTGTTCCTTCTCAGCATTTCGTCTCATGTCTTGTTTTTATTGTACACCTGTGTTATATTTTGATTATTTTTCATAGCAGCATCATATTCCAAAACGCCCTTTTTGTTTTTGCTGTCCATGCATTCAGTTTTCTCCACTTAGTTGTAATTCGAACCAAATGATGAAAACGTAAAAGATGTAAAAAGTAAATAAAATATTGATTTTTGTATGAGTTGAACTCCAATAAAAGGCGTTGATTAACCCGAATGCAAAACAGCAGATGCCCCCAAGGTCTTTTCACTTTCGTAGTTAAAATTCAAGCTACAATTTATTATTAAATGCAGAGACTCGTACATTTCAAGTGGAGAAAACCCCCGAACATTTTGGCACCGTTTACAGCTCCTCGTGGCGAGAGGGAAACTTCTTGAGTATGGCATGGTAGAGATTGTAGAAAGCGTACACCGAAACCGTGATAATGACCAGCAGAGCCCCGCCAAAGGCGATGCTCAGGAAGTTGCCGTCAATAATGCCCGCCGATCGATGGCGCTTGGTGGAGAATATCTCCTCCGTGGTCGCCGGGTTGTTCTGCTGCTGGGACGTCCGCTCGGCCATCAGCCGCTTCATGGTGCTGAGCCGCTCCCGCAAAACCTCCACGGATTCTGTGTCCAGGTCCGAAGTTCCTAAGAGGTTTTGGCCATTCAGTTATCAGTGAAAGTTGGTAAAACAGGCATTATTTGTTTTACCTGTCGACTGGGAGGCGGAAGCACTGGGATAAGCAGACATTTTACAGATATTCTTTATCAACTATTTGTGCAAGTACTGCAGATTGAATTGGCTAATCAGAGTTGTCTTAATCGGTTTTGGGGTGGGTTTGTTAACATTTAAAGTTTCAAAAGCGCAGGCGCCCAACGGAAATCTGGCGGCGTTGCCAGACAATCGCGTTGCCAACCAATGGGCTCAGTATCGATAATGAAGTTTCTCAAACAATCGATAGTATCAAATAAAAATCGATTTAGTTCCATCTCTTAACACGTGAAACGCGTTTTGAATTTACCTTTTGTGTTTTTAATGCTGCAATGGGCTTGACTAAACAATATTTGGCCTACCGGGCTATAGACAGCTTCAATATCATCACCTCCGGGCGTGCCAATGTGAACTTTGCCATTGTGGACAAGACGGAGGGCCGATATGTGGCCGCTCCAGCAGCTGAGAATGTGATCGTGTGGGATTTAAGGTAGGATTTGCGTACATAGTTATTTTACATCCTTAAACTACAATTAACCATTTATTACCCCCAGAATGGGCGATCGCAAGCTGACGCTGCGACGTGAGAAGTTCGAAGTCACCTGTCTGAGGGTCTCGCCAGATCACCTGCACATCGCAGTGGGCTATGCGGATGGCATGGTCCAGATCTTCGATCTCAGCTCGGACAGGTACTACGATCCCATCTGCACTCTGGCGCTGCACAAGAACGCGGTGAGCATCCTGCGGTATGATCTGCAGGGCATGCGCCTAGTCAGCGGAGGTCTGGACACCGAACTGGTCGTCGTCGATGTGGTAGAGCAGGCGGGAAGAGCCCGGTTGAGCGGCCACAATGCCGCCATCACGGATGCCCATTTCCTTCAAAGAGTTGTGGACGACAGCATCGTGGTCAGCTGCTCGAAGGACACACAGATCAAGTTCTGGAACCTAGAGACGCAGTTCTGCTTCAAGACCATCGTGGATAATCGAACAGAGGTCTGGGCACTGGCCTTTATTGGGGATCTGATGGTCGCCGGAGCCGGTGAGAGCGGTATGAATGTTTACCGCCTGAGGAAGCACGATGGCGCAATCACCGAGTCCCTGGAGTCGGCCGTTCAGGGCCTTTCCATTGAGGACGAGGACACCATTAGTCCCATCAGTGTGAGCAACTGCGGCACCATTCAGCGGGCTGGAAAGGGTCGCACCGTTAACCTGGTCACCGATCCCAGTGAACGAGTTCTTAGCTGCCACGGCACCAACGATTTAATTGAGAACTTTTACATCTGCACGTTGGAGGAGGTGAAAAAGCGTCTGGCCAAGCGGCTGAAGAAAGAAAAAAAGGCCGCAGAGGAGGATGGCTCAGAGGAAGCCAAGTTGTCCACCGAACAGTCGCTGAGTGACGAAATCAAGCGACTGGAAAGCATCCGAGCCAAGCAAAAGATAAAATCCATCGATGTGGTCTTGGGTCAGAACCAGGAACTGCGTGTCCTGGTCAGTTTGGCCAACAACAGCCTGGTGTTGTACTCGCTGGAGGCGTCTGTCAAGACACGCAAGGCAGCCGATCCAAGCGTGAAGCTGCTAAGGTCACTTACCCGATTGGGACACCAGTCGGAAGTGCGATCCGTGTGCTTCAGTAACGATTCCCTGGCCGTGGGCTCGGGCGCAGGAGAATCCTTCAAGTTTTGGGATCGTGATGCCATGCAGTGCCTGCGAACTGTGCCTACGGATTACATCCTCTGCTCGAAGTTCGTTCCCGGCGATCACTACGCCCTTCTGGGCATGAAGAGCGGCAAGCTTCTCATTGTGGACGTGGCAGCGGCTGATATTGTGGAGGAGATACCCGCGCACGAAAGCGAGCTGTGGTCCATTGCCATACTGCCCGATCAGAAGGGATGCGTCACTGGCAGCGGCGATACCACGCTAAAGATCTGGACCTTCGAACTGATTGATGCCGGTGAAGGCGATGCTCAGACCAAGGTGCTGTCCCTGCTGCACAAAAACACTTTGAAGCTGGAGGAGACCGTGCTCTGCGTGGGCGTCAGTCCAGACATGAAGTACCTGGCTGTCGGTTTGCTGGACGCCACCGTCAAGATCTTCTTCCTGGACACATTCAAGTTCTATCTTTCTCTGTATGGCCACAAGTTACCTGTGCTTTGCCTGGACATCTCCTATGACTCCAACCTTATCGTGACCGGATCGGCAGATCGTAACGTTAAGGTGTGGGGCTTAAACTTTGGAGACTGCCATCGCTCTATCTTTGCCCACGACGATTCGGTGATGAGTGTACAGTTCATACCCAAAACTCACATGTTCTTTACCTGCGGCAAGGACGGCAAGGTCAAGCAGTGGGACGGCGACAACTTCGAGAAGATTCTTACCTTGCCTGGTCATATAGGGGAGGCGTACTGTCTATCCGTATCCCCAAACGGTCGATATCTGGTCACCTGCGGTTCTGATCGAACTCTCAGGATGTACGAGCGAACAGACGAGACCATTGTGCTAAAGGATGTGCAGGAGGAGGAGCGAGAGCAAATGGAGAACGAGCAATTGGCCACGGGAGAGGATAACACAGTTCCCCTGCTTCCTGGTCTCAAGATGCCCTCCCGTAAGACAGTGGGTTCCGAGCAGTCTGCCGAATCGATTCTCGAATGCCTGGAAATATCCAAACAGTTTGAGCTCGAGGCCGAGGATAAGCCTGAATTGCATCCTCTGATGCAGGCGCTACAGGCCAAGAATCCCGTGGACTTCCTGGTCAGCACCTTTATGCGGATACGAGCCTCGGATCTGGAGGAGGCGCTGCTTCTGCTGCCCTTCTCCACTGTGTGCGAAGTTCTCGAGCGCCTGCCCACTCTGCTGACCCAGCGACCCGATCAACTGGAGCTGCTCTGTCGCGTCACCATCTTCCTGTTCAAGGTGCACATGAAACCCATCTCGGCGGCCAAGAACATGAAGCCTCTACTGGTCAAGCTCCTCGCGATGCTCAAAAGGGACGTCGGCCAACTGCGGGATGTCTTGGGCTGGAACCTGCATGGGCTGGCACTGCTCCAAACCGAGGTGGAACAGCGTGATGGTGTCCAGCTCTTCCGAGAGGCCACACAGGCTCGCAAGAAGCGCGACAAGAAGCGAAGAGAGGCCAGCAAACGGAGGCTGCAGATCCAAATGGTTTGAGACGAAATCCCCTAGACTTAGTTGTACAAATTCAATTAAACACTGTTAGTTATTCTATGTTCTACTGGATTTCTATATTTCTGTGAACATACTGTAATTTGACAATGAGGAATACACCTTAATTCGTAAGCCAAGCATGGGAGCACTTGCAATTTTCTGTAGACATGTACATATGAGATTGACAAAATGGATAAAATGGACTGAGGAGCAAGGGAAACGTTGTGTTAATTAGGACAGTTACGCAAACGGAATCACCTTTAAAACTAGGACATAACGTTTTTGATTGGAGACCTGGACGGGATGATTTTGGAATAACATAAAACGTAGAACTCGGGTTAAGCGTAGGAGCAGGGCACTTGGAGAGCAATCAAAATGTATTTCCAGGTTAACAAATTCCGGCCTTGGGGAAGGTGCCATCGCCACCGCCAGTTCCACAAGGACCTGTGGGTTTAATAAGATTTTTTTCAAATATGTTAAGGACTAACTGGTATTTCAACCTACCACCACAACGCTGGAAGGCACCCGGCGGGCCGTAGCTGAGTTTCTGGATAGTACACTTCTCGATGGGACCGGTAGGACGACAGTAGGATGTGTACCGGGCCCAGGGCAGCGGCTCCTTGGGCGGCACACAGTTTGGCAAGTAGCTGAGCTTGTACGTGGTGCACTTCTCCATGGGACCCTCGTTGCGGCAGAAGCCCTGTCGCGGACGAACGGACTCCGCCCGAGGGAAGCAGGTGACGTCCACGGGCATGTAGGACAGCTTGTTCACCGTGCAGCGCTCCATGGCCCCAGTGGGACGGCAGAAGGCGGTTCTTGGCATGATTGGTGCCCGCCTCACATGTGGCTTGGCCACAAAGTCGTGCTTCTGGGTGGTCATCGCATACATGGGCCCATCGAATCGCAGTCCATTTTCCATCGGCCGGATGGGCGGAGTGCGCTCCGTGCAGTTGGGCTGATAGGACAGCTAGGGAGTGAGGGATAAAGGTATATTAATCTGGTTAGCTTAAAAGACCCATTTAAAATGTACCTTTTGAATGGTGCACCTCTCGAGCGGTCCACTGGGCCTGCAGAAAGTGTCCCTGGGCAGGACAGGAGCCGGCTTGGTCCTGGAGGCATCAACTGGCATGTAGCTGAGCTTGTAAACCGTACTTCCGGACCCAGAGTCATTGCCACAGAAGCGCAAAGTGGTCAGTGGTGTCACTGGAGCCGTTCGCGCCTCATTGCAGTTGGGCATGTAGCTCAGGTTGTAGGTGGTGCAGACGTTGGAGTACCGCGGCGGCACACAGCGGATCTTGTCGGCCCAGGGCGTGGGTTCCTTGGCCGGCAGGCAGACCGGCATGTAGGACAACTTCTGGATTGTGCAGCGCTCCATCGGACCAGCCGGCTTACAGTAGTGCGAGCCCTGGATCATTGCCTTGGGCGGCGGATTCTGGCACACGTCGATGGGCATGTAGCTCAGCTTCTGGATGGTGCAGCGCTCCATGGGCGCATTCGACGTGCAGATGGCCACCCGCGGCACAATGGGATCTCGCTTCACGATCCCCTTGGGCACGTAGTCGTGCTTCTGCGAGGTCATCGCGTAGATGGGACCCTCAAAGCGCAGACCGCTCTCCATGGGGATGATAGGTGGTGTCCGCTTCACCGGACATGGTGGCATGTAGGACAGCTTCTGAATGGTGCACTTTTCCAACGGTGCCGTAGAGGCTCGGATCTGGGAGCAGGGCATCACCGGACGAGCCCTCAGATTGTCGCCACAGTTGGCATAGAACGAGCGCCGATAGATGGTGTCCGTGTCCAGGGGAGCCGTAGAGCGCATGAAGTGCGACTTAGGCAGGATGGGCATGGTGCGAGGGGGCTGCTGGTAGCAACATCCTGCGTAGTCGCCGCAATCGCACGGCGGACACGTCGATCCCGGCGGACATGGCGAAAAGTCCGTGGGAGCCTGGCAAGGATCGCAGGCACTGGGGCAGTATGTGTTGCAGTCACCGGACATGGCAGCAAAGTGGACGATAACTTCCAGAAACCTTCAGCCGAGTGTGAACCAAAACGGTTGTGGAACCAACGAAAATCTGGGCAATTGTCAAAGGAAATAATTTTGTTTGCTCGGAGCTGGGATAACCGGTTGAGTGGACTTCAAAACACTTCCAAAACGACTAAAGAATAATTTTGCTCGGACACTTGACGACGAAAAGTTTCCCGATGTGTGCTATATAGGCAGAGATGGTCGAATGGAACCCAATTTGAAAATCGTACACCACAGATTGAAATGTAACACCCGGCCAACCAGGAAAATATGTTTTATCTGTTTTTTTTGTGATCATCTTCATTTATTTCAGTTTACATTCTTCATTGCTAGGATATCCTGATATTTGATAAATGATAAGTCCTACAAATGGTGAGGGTAGCACTCTCTTTCTGGAACAGATAATTAATCATCTTCACATTGAACTCCCCTAAGCACTTTAAAGACTTTAAACGCATACATAAACAAACGGTTTGCATCATAAATTGGAATCTGTAAATGTGCCTAACTAAGCGTCTAACTAAACTCGATTTAAATAATTAAACATTAATAGAAATCACGTACATTTTAACTTATTTACAACATTTTTGCCTGCTCTATTGGTTTAGGTTTGGGTTCTTATGGGGCGTGGGCGAATACTTTAAGGATCAGCAAATAATTTCTAATACATAAATATTGAATTATTCAGTAAACAAAACAATTCCATTCGCGGTTTAAACATAAAATCAATAAATCGATCCCGTGTATAAGCGGGGTGAACTGAAGGGGGCGCATGTGTCCATTGCTGCCATTAAAACATTTTTCGATTTTCTTACAAGTTAGTTGTCTTAGACTATATGCTCGTTTCTTAATATTTTTCGCAAAGAATATAGTAAAAATACAATTATTTATGTGTGTGTATATGATTCAGTTCGCTTGACGTCTTCTCGGTTATCGACAATGTTCGGGTATACATTATATATAGATAGATCGCTAAAGATTCCGGGCTGTGTGTACGGGTTACAACGTGGGCAGATTGGCAGGCACCTGGTCCAGAAAATTGGCCGGAAACTGGCCCTGACGACCGCCCACCTCGCCGTACAGCCAATCCTCGTTTATTCTATAAAGCACTGTGACCAATTCGTTCTCCTGTGGATATATAACAAGTTTAGTAAATTGTAAGGTTGGTGGCTTAAAGGATTACTACCTGCAAGGCCAGATCTCCTTCTACTCCGCCAGGGAAGTGATACAAACAGATCGCTGTGGGCAGCTGCTGTTGCGAAGGACTCGGTGGAGCTGCTGCAGCAGCAGCGGCTGGAGCAGCAGCACCACCGCCACCAGTGGCACCCAATGGCACTTTGATGTCCACGTAGTTAACTGGAAATACGCCCTCACATCCGGATCGCGTGCGTCCGCGCATCCACTCCGGCGTGGGATGGTCCAGCAAATAGATCTTCTCGCTCTCCTACAAAAATTAACGTTATCATACCGATCTTAGCATTTCAAGATTTCAAAAACATACCCTAAAGCTGAGATCACCCTCCTCAACGCCATCAAAATCATAGAGCGCGATGGCATAGGGAACGATCTCCTCCTCCATGTAGCCCTGGCTTCCGTTGCTCAGCGCCAGAGCGTCCACCTTTCCGTTGATCACGTCAAGCAGTGATATTCCGCCAACAGGCAGCGGCGGTGGTGGTCCTTTGGGCATCGGTGGCGATGGTGGTGTCTCCGATCCAGCATATTCCCCAGTCATGACATAACCTGGCGGCACGCCCCCAATGAATGGCGGCGGCTTTGGTGCCTTTGGCTTTTGCGATATCTTCGGCTTGATGATGGTGGGCATTGTAAGCGACTGCGTGGGCGGCAACAGGCTCTTCCCATTGCACAGCGGATTGTCCGAGGTGCGTGCCGCCAACTGGTAGGTCTGACGCACAGGAGCAGAGCCAAAGCTATCGACGCCGCCGTGTCCATTGCTACTGTCCACCGCCTCCCACGGATCCAGCGGACTCTGTGTGGATGGCCGCGATCGATGGTAGTCGTCCTCGAATCCGCTCTCCGGCTGAGAAACGCTGCCATTGTTGGGCGAACTGAAGTTGCTGTCCGAACTGAAGCTGTCCACACTGACGCAGTCGCTGTTGGATTTTTGGGTGAAGGTGGGCGACGACGGTGGCGAATCGAAGCTGATGAGCTGGGCATCGCCGGTCTGCTGAGAGGCATAGTGGGAGGAGCTACTGTGGCTGCTGCTCGAGGTGGTGTATATGGTGGTGGTGGTGGCCGAGTTCCAGACGGCATTCCAATCCCCATTGGTAAAGGCAGCCGAGGAGGAGGCGGCATTGTTGATGCTACCGCTGCTGTGGCTTGGTGTCCCGGCATTGCCGCTGCTCAGGCCGTAGACGCGATTCTCGGCTGCAGCCTTGGTAGCAGCGGCGGATGCCGTGGACGTGGACTTTTTGCGGTGGAAGATGTTCGAGAAGAGTCTGCTTCTGTCGGCGACCGCCGATGCCGTCGAGGAGTTGGGCTTGGCCATGTTCTGCCCATTGACCAGCACCTTGGGCGGCGGCGGTCGCGGCGGAGGCATCTTCTTGAAGCGATCATTCCCGTTGCCCCCAAATGGATCGTCCTCCCAGTTGGTGGCCGGCGTGTAGCGTGCCTGTGGGAACTTCCTGGTGATGCTCGATCCTCCAGTCGGCTCATCGAAAAGGCTGTTGTTATTATTATTGTTGATGGCGGCGGCGGGGGTCCGCTTGTGCTGCAAGTTCTGCGACTGCAGCGGACCCTTGGGCGGCGGCGGCAGCTTGATGGTCAACTTCTGGAGTCCTCCGCCGGCGGCCTGCTGCTGCTGCATGTGCTGCTGCTGCAGCTGAAGACGCAGCTGCTCCAGGGTGGCATTTGCCCCAGCCGCGGCGCTCTGGCCACGTGATCCCGGTGGAGCCGGCGCCGGTCTCGATGGAATGGTCATACTTTCTGCAATTGAAGAAGGTAAGGAAAAAAAAAGGGTATTAATTATCTTGTAATCGTGAGCAGCAGCACGGAGTTCGGCAAATGGCGTTCTCTAATTAAACATGCAAAATCAGTTTTCTTATCGCAAATATTTGAGGCCCGATAAGCGACACTCACGAGAAGGGAACTTGTATAGAGGGTTGCTCCGAAACCGTAGACTCGCACCCCTCCAATGTGATCTGATCTGTGTGACTGACTATCTGTGGCACTTATCTACTCGAAATTTCTAAAACAAAAACGAATGCGAATTTTTCAACGAGTTTGCTGAGTTTCTGTGAGTAGAACAATCTGGGAAATATAGGGAGGAAATATATGTAGATCTCACATGTGTCAAGATGGGGACACAAAATACTAAGGTAAAAGGTCAAAACTCTAAAAATCGAATGGCAGCAGAAAATTATTTATGCCTGAGGGTTTACTGTCCATTAAAACAAAAATAAAAATCTGTAAGATGAGCAACTGATTTACAATTCAGATTAGAAAAGTACTTTCCAAGAATCAATGCACTTTCCTGGAAGAAAAATGTATTTTCCCTAATTTAAATACATTATATTTGAAAATAATTTATTAAATTCAACTTTTTCTTTTATTAGAGGGTCAGCTGCCTTCTTTATAAATAAAAAACAAGTTAAATTTACAATACCAGATAAGATATTAGTTAAAGCACTTAATACAAGGGGGACTCGAGTTGAGACTTTTAGATAAAAAAAGCGTCGGACACAGACCGATTAAGTATATTGGTAACCAAAGTGGCTCTAATGATGTCGAATGACTCACATGAAGTAGTTAATACCCAGAAAGCCTAATCTAGTAAAGCGATATACAAAAGCACACGCACAGAGATTTTCAGCTATCAACACCTGGGGCAAATTCATAATTAAAACGCAAACACAACAATCAATCGACAGAGCCGAAATGTTTTTTTATTGTTTTGTCTTTACGATGCAATTGGAAAAAAGCAAGAAAATAAATAAAAAACTTGTTATTTTTGTGGGGGTTTCGCGAACATTTACGTCATCTTCTCAGCCCCACAACAAATGCTCTTCTGCTAATTACTGCGGTCTTTTCTATTTCTGTTTCAGCTTTTCACGTAGCACACATGCGATGATAGAGAGTGAAAAAGTGATATCAATGACAGAGGAATAAAACGTTTTCAAGTTAACGCCGGAACCAGAAAATAAGTAGGTGGATTGCTGCAGTTGCCCCAGTTCTCTGGATTGTCGGTGCCCGGCACATGTTGGAACCGATCTACATAGAACGCAGCTGAAATGGACTGCAAGTGGGATATTCCCTCAGATGGAAAACACATTCACAATGGCCGAATGATAAGAGAAAAAAGCCAATGTCGCACTCTCGTGAGAATAACAAAACGTTTTGCGTAAACAAAACAATATTATAAACAATTTAAGTCGCAAAATATTTTAAGCAGCCAGGGGGCGGCATAGAATGGCTTTATACTGGTGTCATTTGATAAAAGCTTTCCAAACACACATATATACAATTTTTTTTGCGACTCGGGAGATGGATCTGATCGTTCGAAAATAAGTGCGTCACATAAAGAATTCCCTGATGCATATATCGCGGAAAAATATTGTCTATATAATAATGGGAGGAGGTACGACAATCCGCCTCTTGGGTAGGGGTGTATTTTTAGTGGTAAAAAAGTTCTAGCATATGGCTGGAATTACATATGCTTATTGTTTGCCAACACAAACAGTAGTTCACAAATATTTGTAATTACTTCCGGTTATTTGAAAATTGTGTTCCGCTGAGAATTGTTGGGGAACTTCAATGAATAAGCTAGCTTCAAAAGAAACACACTTTTATAAGTTAAAAAAAATTGACTGAGAAAAATTCAATTTATAAATAAATTGGTAAATTTCCATACAATTTGCTTTGAATTGATCAATTTGGCGATGGGATTTGAAATTCAAAATATATACACACACACTTATTCATCCAAAGTCAATGGTCGATCAAAGAAACTAAACAATATAAGGCATTTAACGAATCGTTTGTATGTCTATACATACGGACAAAAGAACACAGATCTCTATTTTAGATTTTATGCCAACTTTCAAAACTTTCAGCTGGATACATAAACAAGCTATCATAACAAATAATCGTTGCATGCGAAATTCATGCAAATCTCTCATGTCTGCCATAAGAAACGGCCTCCTCCAAAACACAAAAATGGCGAGGGAACGAAAAGCTAAATTTGTAGTGTTTGACTGTTGATTTTGCCCATTATTGGGTAACTGGCCGACCAAATGACTGAGTGACTGACTGACTGTGACGCTAATCGCAGACACATTCTCACCGGTTAAAGCCGCAATGGACGAGAATAAACCTTGCAGTTGCAATCTAATTAAAATCACCTTCAGAAGGTGATGATGGCAGGCAGAGCAAGAGAAAGGGAGCCCACCCACTTTGTTGGGGTTCTGAATGCCAATTTAATCATTTGCACAGCCCCCTTCCTTAACTATTCGCTTTGTATGGGCATGTGCAGAAAGTCAAGAGCAAGAGCAGCCTATTCCGACTGATATATATTGTATATCACAATTGCAAACACGCTTTCCTTTTCCTATTTTCCCCCGCGGCGTCCGAGCAAAATTGATCAAGTAATCACCCTAATGGAGGGGTAAATCGAGCGTTTATGAGGTGCTCTACATTCGCATATTTACACTTGTTATCAGGGCAATTAAATAAATCAATCCAGCATTAAGAGTTAATGAGGATCGCGCAAATAAACTGTGCCAAAAGAGGACTATTACTTAAGATAGTCTATAAGGTAGGCGATCATCTAAAATGAAGAACCGGTTTGCTAGTTTATTTTATTTTGGTTAAGTTTGGTTTTAAGCAATGATTAAAGACTGGTTTATTCTGAAATCGTTAATTCTACGATTTCTAAAATGCTCAATCAAAGCTCTTTCTTCAATCAACAAAAACTGGAAACGAGCTGAGGCCTTCGGAAGTGTGTAACAAAAGCTACCTGTAGTTCTGCGGTTCAAGCTCAATGCCAGGCAATACTAACCGGTTTTCTACGGCGTCTCCCTCCCATTACAACTTTAGATGAGAATAAGGACTGTGAAAATCTTTGCTAATTGCTACTTCGTTTCTTCGGTATGGGCTTTAAGTATTTGCCGACATGGGTTCTCTTGTAACTGATTTCCAGTGAAACAGTTAGAGGTAGAGATATCTTGTAGGATCCGAACCGATGATTATATCAGTTGACAGAATGTGTGGGATTGGGTTGGTTCGGGCAACTTTTACTTTGGTATAGGCCATCCTCAAGCTTGACCGCACGTTCCGAGCAAACTCTCACGAACAATGGCAGACGAATGAAAGCAGAACAAAAGAAAGTGACAAACACATCGATCTCTGTATTTATAAGTGGGATGTGTACATCTGTATGTTTGTGGGGTGGAAACGTTGCATTAAAGCCGAGTGAGAGCGTTATTAATAATCGAATCGGAGTGAAATGAAATTAAATGTATTGCATTTAAAAGAGCAATTTCCATGCTCTGCTTTTAATAGACTGTGTTCAACACACATTTCTCTTTCTCTTAATTGCTGATACTTCGACATTTTCGTGCACGGCACACACCTACAACACGGGCGGGGCGACCTTGAATGCTTTTATTTTCACTGGTCGAATAAAAACTAGACCACAATCATATCACAAAGGGCTACAAATGCTCCATTAGTCTCAGACTTGCGCCACTTGAACGCTCCATGAGCAAATCATTAACCTCTCTATGGAATACACAGTAAAAATTATATAATTTTAAAGCGAATTTTAAAATGGAAGAAAGTGTTTCTACATGTCACGTTTCTGAGTCACATTCATATCGTTAAAATCGCTTTGAATAAAGAGAACACTATTTACCGGCACAAATTCAGCTAGTGCATTAACGTAATTTATAAATATTCAGCCACTTTTTCATTGACAGAAAATATAATGAATATGAAAATAAGATTTTAGGCTGGATATTATATTTGGGTGATCACTTCATATGAGTAATGAAAGAAAATATCTCAAATTGCTCCAGAAATGGATTCAAAATTCCGCGAATGCTTAAATAAGAAAAGTTATATTTGTACCTAGATATATTTTTTTCTTTTCAACATAATCAATATATGTAGGTTTTTATTTTGTACCAAAAAAATTATTTACAGATGCATTTATTTTTTAATGTGTAGCATAAAAATATCAAACGGGAGCAGCGGCAACAAAAGCTTCCCCAACAGATGAACGACAAAACGAAGGCAACGCGCCGAAGTCAATTGAATTTAATGGCAGGCCTGACAAGTTAAATGAACTCAACTAAAAACAAGCCCCAATTTTCGGGTTATTTTAATTTTAATTTTTTTAAACCATTTTTAAACCTGCTCAACATAAAGTAATGCAAAGAAGAATCGGGTAAAACGTGCCCACAATGCATTCATGCAATTAAAGCAAATTACTGGAGAGAACAAAGCCGAAATCATTCAATTTTCATCAAGAGCGATAAAGAAGAGCAATGCAGATGGATGGATGGATGGAAACAGAGCCATGCTTTATATGGGGGGTCTTTGAGGTTAAGGTTTATTGAGCTCTGGGGATCTTTTAGCGGACAGTCTCGAATAATAAGTACTCCTTAGCGTCAGCGGGTTAAAGATTAATTTGATTTTCTGTTTGGTATAGCTAACGCATTTAACGAGCGTTTTGTGGATACAGCTTGAATCTGTTGCGACAACAATCTATTCATATATACACGCGTACACATATGGTGGATAAATATTTGATCAGCAAATTTGGCGCTTTAGAGCAATGGCTAAAATAAAACAAAAGATCAGAAAGTCTATAGCAAAAAATCGGAGCGAAAAAAGGGAGCGAAAACATGGGCAAAACCCAAATGGTGAAAACGGGTTTTTCGGATATAACCCATGGTTTTGCATTGTCGGCGCAAGTTTTCCTGCTGTCTGTAGAAGAAAAAGGAATGGAAAGAATCCAAATAGGTGAATTAAACGATGGCGAAACCAACAGCACCATTCTATGAGTATTTACATTGTCAGCACGTTTCCCTGTTCGTCATAGCTTTTTGTTCCTCTCTTCCAGTATTTTTGTACCAGCTCGTGCAGTTCGTTCTAAAAGCGCATTTGCATACACACAACGATTGATAGGCAAACTACAATGTAGTTTTGTGTTATGCCCACAAATTCTAGGCAAACAATGCGGGCTAAAAATTGCACGTTCGAATATATAAAATATGTGATGTGAGGAGCTGCAGATGAAATCCATCACAGTGGGACCTCCTCCGCCTCCAATCCACTCGTGCGTTTCATGGCGAGACACTTGCCGAATGTGGGTCAAAGTTGAATACAATCAGAGCTGAAAGCTTGCATCAGCACTTTCGAACACACCCACATTTTTGTGAATCGAGCAGTGAGTGAAAAACACTTGCAGGCACTTTGAAAAACAATGTTCTTTTTAAAAGACCCATAAAAAGGATCTTTTGTTACAGCCAAGAATACTATTTGCATGTAGGAGTCAATTTCAGTCGTAAAAAGTGGAAAAACTACACTTGTAAAAAAATAGCCTTCAGGTTATAAAAGGAATTTATTATTCAGTTTCTTGTTGCAAAATCGTTCCTATGACAGTTTTATGATATCATTCATATACAAAACAATGTTATAACGAGTCAAACTCTACACTTATTGACGTTAGTTCTCAGGAAAAACATTAAACCCCAGCCTTTGACGATGATCAAGACTGAACACACTGGTATATAAACTATCACGAATTAAGTTTACTATTTACTCTATGAGAATTTATTCATTTTGATAATAATGTATTTTTCTGTATTTTTAAGTACTTATTTCTTATATACTGCCACGATACACATTTCCTGTTTGCGGCATATACGAGATTGCTCTCAAAAGGGTTTTATCATCGAGCAGAGGCGGAGAAAAGAGGGGTGCTTTACTGCCATATGGTATATGCGTGTCATGTGAGGATCGGTCGAAAGTCAGTCAGCTGGAAAGTGAGGTAAGCGCAAATGCAACACCTGCTGCGCCCGAAAGTGACAAAACGAAACCGAAATTGGGGTTTCTATTTTATTGCCCAAAGAGAAGGAGCTTCATAGTGTATGAAACCAATTTGATACAATTTTATAAGAAAAGTATGTTTTTTTTTTTTAATAATAACATAATATAACAATGCGTTTGTATGGGTTGGAACTATACCCGATTTTCTTTTACCAGAATAGCACATCATATTTTAATTGCTTTTTTTTCTGTGTATGGAACATTATGCAGTCTACATCATAAAATTCCCCCAACGCATACTATTAAAAAATGGGTCTCTCATCCATAAATGTCACTGCACCCCCTTTCTTATCGCTATGGCGCCAGTAAATAGTCGGAGCTAACGTAGCATATCGGTTTATGCAATATTTTTGTATTGTACAATAGCAGCAAAGTTTCTTCTTGCCACACTAGTCACCCAGGCAAACATTAATTAATTAACAAATACGACCTTGACTGGAATTTCAATTAAGTAAATAGCTTGTGCAAACTTCAATGGAAATGGAAGTGGATGTGGCAAATATAAGAAAATAAAAGCAAAGTTGCTAGGGTGATGTGGTTAAATATCAATTGCGGGTAGGATGGGATAGGGTAACTAACCTTTTGACGACGTCCGATTCGTTCCGATCCGATTTGATTCAGAAAATCCGATCCGCAAAGCTGGCTTAGTAGGTTTTTGCTGTTTTTGGTATTGTCTTTTAGCGATGCGCCCAAAAAAGGTGGACCAAAAAACGTTCAAAGTTAAAGAGAGTGACTAATGACCGCACGCACACAGTCGCAGTTAATTTGTTGTCACACACACACACAAACACACACGCGTGCGCGCACACTCGCGGGCATCAACTTTGCACTCTTCTTCCCTCTCACTCCCTCTCGCTCTCGCATTCAAGGTGGTTAAACGAGAGGTGAGCCAAAAACAAAAACAACAACAGTAGCGGCCAGCAAACACACACACACACACGCGCGCTAAATAGCTGAACAGCAGCTGCAATTGTAGTAGCGCGAATCCGAGTAAAAAAACAATAAAGGAAACAGGAGAAGGAAGTGCGCCCGCAGCTGCGACAATTATTGCTCGATTATTTCGCAGCGCGAATTGCAAAATATGCGACTTCGTTTGCTTAATACTTTTGTTTAATTATACGCACGCACACACACACCAAGGCACTTTTCCATAACGAATTACACGCCCGAATCACTTTGAATTATGCTATTTAATAGCGATATTTGTCTGCCTTGATATGCTTCGGTTTTTTGTTAGGTGGTGTCGCAGCAGTGTTATGGAATAAATTAATTATTTTCAGTTTTTATTGCGCCTCGAACGCGTCCGTTCCGTTATGTTAGTTCTGCCAGAGTGACCGTGGTCTAAAGCTGAAAAAATCTTAAGAAACGCCATAACGATTTCAGTTTCTGCCGTATTTCAACACTGTTTTCATTTGCTCTTACTATTATGGTGCGTTCCCACTCCGGTCAAGTG
Organism: Drosophila subpulchrella; assembly: GCF_014743375.2. NCBI lineage: Eukaryota > Metazoa > Arthropoda > Insecta > Diptera > Drosophilidae > Drosophila > Drosophila subpulchrella. The sequence goes on along the minus strand of NC_050609.1, from coordinate 4,881,930 downwards.
AAAAATATGTTGAATATATTTTATTTTAAATGGAATTAGTAAGCAACTGAATTTTTGAAAATTCAACATAAAATCTAAGCAATAGAATAATATAAATCGGCCCTATTTAGTTTTTAATAGATGTCACATTTTTTTAGGAACTTAATATACTACCTTCTAAATTTTACATTTTAAAGTTGAAAATATGCCAAGAAAATCTAAATATATGTTAATTTATTTGATTTTTAGTTGAAAAATACTTTATCAAATAATAATTGTAATACTCTGGTTTTCAGTTATACCAAGCTTAGAGCCTTTCAATTTCCAAGTGAATTTTTATGAAATTAGTCGACATTTCCCTTTGCAATGAGTTAAGTGGCGGTTAAATACATCTTTAAATGAAAAGAATACCAGTAATAGGTGTCAAATTGCAATATTTTTAATTATATTAAAACTTGAGGTTCGATAAAAAAAACTGTGGGGGTGTGCAGTGGCTATAATCGCCCGCGATGTGACCGTTTTTCCAGGTAAGTTCCCGCCCAGTCTGCCCACATCATGACGCCCCGAAAATACTGACAAATAAAACCCAAGTAGGCTTCGCACATCCCTTCGAAAAAAAAACTCCCGACATATTTTATTTCGCCTATCCAAACGCCGCCGACGAACGCAAAAACGCGCGCACATCTACAAGGACAACAACAAGGACCATAGCCATAGAATAATATATTTTTGACCAGCTGTCGGAACAATTAAATCGAAGCTGTGAAAATGGATGACTCACGCGAAGAAAGCCAGTTCATTGTGGACGACGTGAGCAAGACGATTAAGGAGGCCATCGAGACGACCATCGGTGGCAATGCCTATCAGCACGACAAGGTGAACAACTGGACCGGCCAGGTGGTGGAGAACTGCCTCACGGTCCTTACCAAGGAGCAGAAGCCCTACAAGTACATAGTGACCGCCATGATCATGCAGAAGAACGGGGCGGGATTGCACACTGCCAGCTCCTGCTACTGGAACAACGACACCGACGGATCCTGCACTGTGCGCTGGGAGAACAAGACCATGTACTGCATCGTTTCGGTCTTCGGACTAGCCGTTTAGAGAGGAGATTACGGAGGATACTAGAAGGATTCGGGACTCGAACTGAAGGAGGACTCCCGTCGCGGGGCATCACCCGGGACTTGGGGAATCAATAATAGCAACTAACTGATAAGGGGGAGGGATTAACAAGATTGCCGTCGTACACACTCTACACAGAACTACACACATACCCAATTTGATCGGCCATCCTGCTGCTAGGACAAAATTAATTATGGTATTACACCGGAAAACAATGTTGTTTCCAAGCAGCTGCCAGCAACTATTAGTTGCCAGAGTGCGCGCCTAATGTTATTCTTGATTTTCAATCTAAAAACTAAATAAAAATGTCAAAAAGTGTAATGAATTTGGTGGTTGCTTAAGTATTTGATAGTCCTGGTGAAATTTCCAGTTTCCATGGCAGCTATTTAATTAAAATCGATTATATATATCGTGGAGTTTGTTATTTAGGCAATATAAAACTATACAATGTGGCCATAATTGGGCAGAAACAGCATAAAAATGGTTTCCGAATATTAAAGATACGACCATTCTCTAGATTGCTTCCCAGGATATTTCTTCCCGTTTGAATAAAGACCGCTTTTTCAGTGAGCGACAGCCAAGACCGATTCAAAATAGCAATATTCAGTACTTGTCTTAAATAAACTTTATTGACCCGCCTTCGGGTTTGTTAAATCGATGGCGGGCGCGGTGTCCTTGAAGATACTCCCTCTACTTCTTGCGTTGGAAGCGACGGCCCAACTTAAGTGCCGGTACTTTGCTGGGCAGGCGCAGGACCAGTGTGTCCGAGCGGGATTTGGGCAGGGCGTTCACAATGTGGGCGTACTGCTTGATTCGATCCTTGCTTGTGGCCAAGGCGCGGGACAGGACGTTAATGTCCACCTCGTACTTCTCGCTGATGAGCAGGGCCAACACAATGAAGTGTGTGAGTGCCTTTTCACTGCTGAAATTGGTGCGAGTTCCCCGTTTGGCCACATTGGGATCCGCGAAGCGATGGCGTATATCATTCTCAATCTTTTCCGTGATCCTCGAGAGTTCCTTACCCTGCATTTGCCGCGAACGAAGGGAAATCAGCGACTGCAGGGCGTCCATGTAGATGATAAGCTTGATGTGGAGGACGTCCTTCTTGGAGCTGACCGGTTTTTCCTGAATGCGGACCAAACAAGACTTGAGGTATTCCGATTTGATGCTGAAATGAAGAGATGTTTAGACCTCTATAGCATTTGTTTGGTATTAAACAACTTACGGGAGCGTCTGGGCCGGCGTCGAGAGCACCACCTTTGCCTCCTCGTCCAGCCGATCGAGCAGAGCTTTCGGGATCACATTTTCCACATCGTAGACGCTATCCAGCTCGGTGGCCTCCTTGTCGAACTTGGGCACAATGCTGGCCAGGTACTCTTCGTTGTTGACGGTCACATCCGCCAGCGTGTCTTCGTCCTCATCTTCGTTCTGCGCAACTGACTTGACTGTTTCATCCAGATCCTGTCGCACCACATCCACGTTGACCATCATCTGCTCGCGATTGTCCACGAATCGGGATGCCTTGCGTCCGCCGAACTCCTTGAGCAGCTTCTTGCTGGCGTGCTCCTTGCTCAACGTGGGAATCTTTTTGCCCTCGCGCTCCAGTTGCTTGTAAATGTGATTGGACATCAGTGCCTGTTGCACGGGTACGATTTGAACTTTGTTGGTGGACTTATTCCTCACGGCGATATAGAAGTCGACATCCTGGCTATCCTGCAGGTCTCCTGTGTACACATGGTCACCGGCCTCCAGCACAGCCTTCCTTTTGCGATCCGTAGTGCTCTCAACGGCGTAATATTCCTCGTTGCCCAAGAAGCACCCATTCTGAAATTTCACTAAGGATGATGGAATGTTTAGTTATTGTTGTGCGGTATATAACGAAATTTCATTGCTTACTCCGGGTGGACAGAATATCGTTCTTTTGGTGAAAGCACGCGGCCTCTACTTCTGCTTCATCTTCCATTTTAATAAGGTTTTTTTTATATTTATATTCGGAGGTGTTTTAAAAACAATTCAAACGTTGCACGTGGAAAGTAAAACAGCTGCTCACAGGTGAGTGCAGACATAAGCTAAGTGCTGTAAGAGGTTAGTACAGATCTATCGATAGTCATCGATACTTGATCTAATTTTTGAATATACCATCAACGGTCAACTACAGTTAATTATTGATGGAAAATAAATCTTAATGGAAGGATAATATTCAAACATTTTTCATCAATATTTTGCTAAAAAAAAATAAGAGAACATAAAACATGTTATTTATTTATTGTACTCTGTTGCCAAAAGTTTAAAACTTAAGGTACAGGGAGGAATCGGCCATAGTTGCTAAGACTTTCGGCCGATAAAACATGTTATTTAATTAGTTAAATATATCAAATAAATTTATTCTTATTTCAGCATTAAAACTAGGGTTTTAGAAATATATGTAGTTCAAAGAAATATTTTATGGACGTCTGGCGGCTTCTGGGGCGAAGGTGAAACCGGAAAGTGTATAATGCTTGCTTTTGACAATCTTCACCACTTGCTGCAATTATTAAATATATATAGTGATTTCCAAGAAGTAATTCCTTGTGCAACGTACCATAACCAGTTTTATGAGGAAAACGGCAAATGTCAAGAAGTTGATGCTCATGAGTGCCGCCTCAGGTGGGAAATCTATACTCGAATCATCCAGTAGACCACGTCGACGTCGCCTTTTTCGCTCCGGTGGCTGCCAAAGAACCGCAAACTGTTGCTCTGTTTGAAAAAAAGTTATAAATAAATATTATAAAAACTAATTTAAGAACGTATGCCTATAAAAAAAGTACTCAAAAAATATAGAGATGTTTAAAAATAAAATAATTTTAGAAAACTAGACCTAATATTGATAACTTGCTAGCATTCTTTCATCGATTCTAAAAAAATATATAACTTTCAAAGTCTTATTTGAACTTACCTATTAATCGCATAAGATTATCTCGTAGATTTTGTAAGAGCTTTATCTTTTTTCCGAATGTTAGGCCTGATTTCTTTATCCAGGTGTTCTTCATGGTTTTGAGGAATTTGAAAAACCCTTGTATACTGGGAGCCTCCAGTTCCTCTTCTTCCACTGGCTGCTCTGTGGTCTCCTCCTCTTCCTCCGATTCCTGACCTGAATTTTCGGGCGGATTGGAAGAATGTTTCCTGGAGGTGGTCTCCACATTTGGGGTCACCACAACTACGCCTACGGAGGGTGCCTTGGTGGAGCTGACCATCAGGGGATTGTTGATACCAAATCTTTCCCGCTGATACTCCAACCAGGCGGCACTGGGCGTGGTAAAGTCATTTCCCTGCTGACTGATCCTGGGCAGAATCACCAGAATGAAACACTTAACCACAAAATAAAGCATCTTGTCTGTTGGTTAGTTGGTAAAGAACTGCTGGGAAGTGTGGATAAAGTCTTCTGAGAAAGGTGTCAGCCGTTGCAGGCCAGTGATTTGTGGATACGGTTTAGCACGTTAAAACGCAGAACATCCATGTGGGTGACAAACGAACAGCCATGGACAAACAAATATTTAACTTTAAAATTGAAAGTCTTTCCAACTATCTTTTAAGGCCGATTTTTTGAACTGCTAAGGAATTTAATATATTTATTGTTTTCTATGTGAGCTGATTAAAAATCCGAAGAGATATTTCGAGAATACCAAACTTTGACTTTAAATAACATTAAAGTCCACATACTACAGTAGTACATACCTATAGCTATAGATATAATAGTCATACCTGAATTGTGTAGAAATAATATCTTATTAACTTACATTATTCTTACCTATTTTCCCGCCCACGACTGTAAATAAAAGAGTTAGGTGCACCGCTTAATTGTCAAGCGTTATTTATTCAGCTATATTTTCTCTGCCATTCGTTTGGTTGGTGTTTCTTCTGTACCTTATGGCCATTGGTTCTAAACTGGATCTGAGCTTCACAGTTTCTTCTGGGTTTTTTGTTTTTTTTTTTGTTGTATATTAAGTAGTTATTCATAAGAGTTGCCTTTAGGTGGTTAACGAATTAAAGCTATCGACTAATTTTGATTCTAGAGAAAAATTTAGCACACAGAGTTGTAGGTAAGTTAGAATAATTCATTTGTGTTTAGCGTTTATCGAAAAGCGAGTTAGAGGAGATGGGATAAACTTATGGGCTAGGCAATAGGGTTGTACTGCTATTTGATGTGCCGGCAAAGGTGGAACCGCATCCATTTCAGGGCCCTGTCGCTCATCGCCTCCGATTTGGGCGAGTGGCCGCAATCCGACAGCCGATGGCATCCGGCACAGTCCGCCGGAGATGGACGATAGCTCTCGGTGGTGGAGGTGGTGGTGGTGCAGCCCATTATCTCGGTGGTGCTCTCGAGGATCGCGTCGGGTTCACAGGCAGGTCACATGTCGCCCGCACAGTCCCAGCGCAGGTCGTCCGCCTCGTGGGTCAGGTACCGCCCGCCACCCACCTGGGTCTCCAGGGTCCGGAGGTCGCGGTACGTCTGCTTGTCCTGCAGCCAATAGTGCAGCAGACTCTTGTCCACCGTGTACCGCTTGCGCTGCTTCACCTGCAGCAGGTTGTTGATCAGATCAATGGCTGAAAAAAGGAGAAAATTACTAATCTTATACAAATTATATTTAAAAATTTCAAGATAACCAGTAATATTTTCCGCAAATAATTAAAATAATTTGTTACGGTTGACTTTTATTATAAAAGTCTATGGATAAAATAGTATTAAATGCATCTATAAAATGCATCAAAAAAAACCATCTTGCAATTTTAGGAATATTGTATCAATATGAAGCAAATATTTATACTTAAGAGACTTTAAAATAAACTGTTATTATCGGTCCCTGAAAAATAGCACTCTTAGATGTCACCTTATTATATAAAGGATTTTCTTCTAAACATGTATTTATTTATTTTCCGGTAATATGCTTTTATAAGAAGTTCTTTTATTGTTTATAGTTTAACAAATAAAACATGTTATATAATATTAAGAGGGAAATTTCCCGGTTTTGAAATTCAATCTACAATATATTGAAAATAAATAAAAAGGATACAACATTTTACAAATACTATTATGGACTTAACCAAAAAAATATTTGTTTCCCTCTAAATTAGGTTCACTAAGCTTCCAGATAATATAGTGTTTACACCCTGATAAGCTTTAAGTTAAAATAAGAACTCACCATTTGAGGAGATCTCCTTCCAGGGATTGGGTGGATACATGAAGGCCGCATTCTGAATCTGGTCGTTGATATCCTCCTCCTCGTTGAAGGGAAAAGTGCCGCTCAAGCTCACGTAGATTATAACGCCCACGCTCCACATGTCCAGCGATCGATTGTAGCCCTTGTTCCGGAGCACCTCCGGTGCCAAATAGGCCGGAGTGCCGACCACCGATCGCCGGAAGGACTTCTCGCCGATGATCCGAGCGTAGCCAAAGTCACAGAGCTTCACCTGCGGAAATTCGGCGTCCGAGGAGAGCAGGACATTCTCGGGCTTCAGATCGCAGTGGACGATATTTTGCGAGTGCAGGTACTTGAGGGCGATCAGGATCTGGGTAATGAGGAACTTGGTTACCCGCTCGCTCAGCCGGCCCCTGGCATGCGAGAGGATCATCTCCAGCATGTCGCCCTTGAGCTTCTCCATCACCACGAAAATCCTCTCGGGGGTCTCGAACATCCGCTCGAGATTGACGACGCCGCAGTGCGAGATGTTCTGCAGGATGGCCACTTCGTTCTTTAGCTGCGCCTCCTGTTTGGTGGGAAAGCGGAGCTTGTCGATCACCTTGATGGCCACCTCACGCTGCGTCTTTTTGTGGACTCCACCGTAGACCACGCCAAATTGTCCGGATCCAAGAACCTCATCCGGAAAGATCTGGTACAACTGACCCATGTCCTGCACCTGCTCTTCCGATTCGCAGCATTCTGGAAATGGTAAAGCAAGGAAATTGAATTATACTGTGCAGATTGGTAATTATTAAGCTGGCTTTAAACGAAACAGCGGCAGTCTTTTGTTAAGTAGACTAGAAACAACTTAAAGAAAGAATCTAAAAGTCTTTCTGTTTCCATAAAGGTTTTTAGGAACTTATTATGAACTAAAAAATATTATTAACAGTGGCTCCAATCGACTTTAAACAGGCAGCTGCTGTGTCGTTTACAGTCATTTTAATAGAATCTATAACCGCTGTACTCACTGGAAACAACTTTTAAAAAGTGTTTAAATGTCTTTCCGTTTCCATATACATTTTAAGAAATGTATATGAAATTTAGTTTGAATTTAATATTATTAACAATGGTCTAAATCGACTTTATACATGCAGCTGCTGTTTACAGGGATTTTAAAGGGATATATTACCACAGTACTTACGGGTATTGTTGACGTGCATGAAGGCCTGTCGGATGCTGGTCTCCCAGCTCTTGGCGATGTCGCTTCCGATGCCGCTGTCCGGCGGAGGTAATCGGACGGCCTGCTCCTCCTTGGCGCCCACCTGCGGATCCTGTCCGACGAAGTAGCTGAGATTGGGCAAGCGCAGTTCGAAGCAGTAGTTGCTCTCCGGTCGAGGATCACCCAGATGACTCTCGATCGACAGGAGCTCCGCCAGCGGCAGCTCCTTGTGGTACTTGCTACCCTGTTCCGAGACGAAGAGTGTGATGGTCTTGGAGTCCAAGCGCCAGTAGTATCGCTTGACCGCCTTGTCCAGCGAGGTATAGTGCACCAGCCAGCCCTCCTTGAGCGCTTGACCGCCACGTTTCTTGGTGTGCTTGACGGACTGGACGATCCTCATCAGCGGGATATTGGCACTGGGCGACGAGGAGTTTGAGGATTGCGATTGCTCCGACTGGCCATCACTGCTGGACTTGCTCGTCTCACCACCACCGCCACCGCTGGAGTCGTCTCCCAATCCTCCGTTGACCAATTCGGGCGGTGAATTGTGGGCATTGGTCAGGGCTTTGGGGGCTTCCCTGGGTCGACCGGCCACCAGATTTACACCACCCATCGATGTGGCCGACTTGTACTTGCCATAGTCGCTGCCCTCGTCGCAATCGCTGTCGTCGAACTCCTCGCGGAAGAAGTTGTCCCGCTCCCGGGCTCCGGCCTGGATCTGCAGCTGGCTGAGCTGAGCCTCGCCCGTACAGTCGTGGGGCACCTTGTCCATGCACTTCTTGTGCGTGTTGTACTGACAGTCGCGGCACTGCAATCCCTGCTTGAAGAGTCCCTTCAGCAGCTTCTTGCACAGCTGGCACACCGTGGGTATTCCGTATGTGTGCACCATGAAGGTGTGCGGAATACGGAGCACCGTAGGTCCGTTCCGGCTGCCCGACGAATGGGTCCTCTGATGGCGACCGGGTATATTCTGGGGATTACAGAGGGAGCAGGGTGACTTAATTAGCAAATTGAGAGGCTCTGGAGATGGATTTGCGCAGGCTATTCCCTGCGGAGAAGACTCCTTTAATGGCGTTAATTGGGCAAAACTAATTTTCATAATTTGTCTGGCTAGCTAGCTACCTACCAAGCCTCTCTCCTTAATTTTCCCTTTCCGAGAACTTAAAATTACGATGATTGGCGAAAATTTCAGAGGTTTTGGATACACACAACAAATTCGATTTTTGTTAAATTAATATGAAATAAAACAAAAAATTGCTTTATATTCCTTAAAATATGATATATTTTAAGTTTCTATTAATTGGAATTAAAGCAAACTACTCTGAAACTGTAGGAAATCTTTGAAAACAGGATAACAGGATAAATACCAGAATAAATAACTTAGTTTTGGACCAATAGCAACATCACAAGAGAATTTCTCCTAGAAAAAATAAAGGGACTTTCCAATCATATCCATAATATCTTTAGCTTCCCCTTAACTTAGATGTGACTAGCATAACCAGACATTTAAAAAACCGCATTACCAATCCCCCTACGAGTATTCAAAAGAGTTAAGAAAGCAGTATAAAAGTTTATTAAAAAAAGCATGAAAATAATACAAAGTAAATGTGTGAGCCAAGTTAAGTACAATTTTAAATACTCGCAGGACAACCGGAAACTGTCAACCAACACCCTTGAAAAGCACACATACAAACAGACACTCGCATTCACACAGATACTATATACTAGATACTAGATGGAGGAGTACAAAAGGTGCTGTCAGGCTGTCAATTCTTAATAATATCATTCATAAGGTCCGACATGCGCTTTACCAGTGAGCTGCTCGAGTCGTTGCGTCCCGTTCCCGTTCCGGTTCCGGTTGAGTCCTCCGTGGAGACGAGCGACTGCTGGGAGCTGCCGGACGGACTGCGGGGCGTCTGGAGCGTGAAGGAGCGCCTCGAGGTGGCGTCATTCGAGCGGTTGCAGTTGTTCGGGATTTTCACCACGCACCGCTTGTGATAGTTCTGACCGCATCCTGTGGGTGGCAAGGATTCGGTTGAGGATTACTGGGGGCTATCCCTTACTCTTCTTGTATATGTGTCACATACCATCGCACTTGAGGCCCTGGCGCACCAGACCGAACAGCATCTCGCCGCAGAAATCACAGAAGGTCGGTCCCTTGTAGGAATGCACATTCAGGCTGTGGGGCTTGAGGGTCGGCATCTCGGAGGTCGGATACAGTATGGCTACAGGGAGAGAAATATGTAGATATATTATATACTATACTACAATTTTAGGTGGATATCCTTCATCAACTCAAAAATGTTTTTACATGTTCTTCAACATTTCGTGTTTTTAGATATTATACAAATTTAGGAACAAATAATAAACACTTTCTTCCCCAGCAGTTTAAATAATTAGGACAACAGCAATTTTAAAGAACATTTATAGGAACTATATATATTTTTTTTCTTAGAGTTTTAATATAATATTTAAGCTTTGAGTTTAATTTTTTAATGGGAAATGTATTGTTGACTTGCTTTAATCTAAAAAGCTAGAATTCATATAAGGAACATGTGTACTTTATGGTAATTATATCCGAGAACTATGGGCATTAACTTTTTACTAGACAATTTCCTGTTATTGACAGTCTAAATACATTTAATGATTCTGTATTTCAAATTAATTATTAATTTAAAAACATTTATCGTAATAAACATTCTGTAATCTATATATTCAGCACAGAAAATCAAAACTAATTGGTTGACGATGATTGTTGAGAATTCCGTAGTGTTGCCAAAGTTTCTATGGTATTTGAAAGGTCACCCTTTTGAAATGTATGAATTTGATGGGTGATGTCGAAGAATGTTTTCCTCTGATATGTGATTGAAGTGTGTGAAATTCTAAAGACCCGGATTGTGGGTGGGCTACTTACGACTGGCTGTCAGCACGATTTCCACGAGGGTCTCGTCCACCACCTCCGCTGCCGAGTTGATGATGTGCAGCACATTCGGGGTGCTGTAATCGTGGACGAAGAGCAGAATGCGTTCCGACAGATACGTCAGTCCGCTGTCCGGTATCTGAAATGGCCAACGGAATAGAATGTGAGCCCATTTGCGATGTTCGGCTTCGTTTAACGCTTATTTTTGCATAGGGCGACCCATTATCATATCATATTCGTATCTTAATTGATTGCCTGATAAGATCCAGGCTGCCATATGCACAAAATTTCGTATTGATTTCAATTGATACGGAGGGAACCACTGTGGAATCTAACATGTTTGCTTTCGGTCGACATAGTTGCAAATACCCTTACAAATTGGAAAAAAATACTGTTCTATATGTTGAGATAGGTTATTCTGTTTATCATAATAAATGTATTTTCCCAAGAAATCGTTTCATGCCATTGTATGACTTGATGAAATGCCTGCTTTACTGGAGTTAGTTGCTAGGGCCCACTGACTGTCATGATGGATATCTATGTGGCTCATAAGGGTCCACCAGTCCTAGATCCTGTACAAACCAAATTAACCATTCACTGCTTACACACCCCCTCCTGGCCAAAGTTATACGCACTTCGAGGTGGATATCCCATGGATGGCGGGGAACCGGACGGAAGGAGTCGTGCCAGAAGCAGCTGTCGTCGGCAGTGGATGGTTATGGAGCTACGGAACACCACCAGTTGCGGCCTGGTTAATTGAATTGGCCATGGTTAGCTGGATGGGAGGGAAACAGGCCATGCGGAAACGAGTCCATGCCTATGTAACTTGGACTTACTTAATGAAATAAAGCAATTATTGGGCACACATACATTTATTAATCCGCCCTTGCTCTGTGCTGTTTTTCTTCTATGTGCCTGTTAGAGGTACACTGGTAAGTAGCCCACTTCTTATAAAGGTTAAATGTGAAAAAACATATATTTGGTAGAATCGTAACAGCATATTTAACTTGAATTCCTACTGTTTTGATTCTCAGAATTGAAATGCATTTTTAACCAATATTCTCTTTCGTGACTTTTTAAATAGGAAGTACCACTGTAAACTTATTGGCTAACTGCACCGTATGTTGACATGACCGCCTTTCGACTTTCGTTCAAATATTCTACGATTGTCATGTTTACTGGACTCCTTGCATAATTACCCGAATGCCAAAAAGGGCCACCACATATTGACCTCCTTAGATACTTTTCGGTAGTAAAAGGGTCTTTCTGCATACAATATAATTATACTGTTCTATATACTACTATTAAATATTCTACTGTACAATAGGGAATTCAAGTTACCTTAAGAATCTAGTTCGGTATGATAATGGTTTGTGTATATCTTTTTCAAAGGTGTGTTAATATCTTAGATAGGAACTAATAAAGTAGTATACTTTCTTAGAAACACTCGAAAAATTAATGTTTTGATGTGTTATTTACCCAAGAGACATGATTTATATATAATAGTAGACATAGAAATAGAAAATACTATCGATGATTTAGCTGTTCTTAACCCTATATACAAAGGGGATTCCTTATCGCTGCTCTTACCTTTGTGTTGATGAAGTCACAGGCCAGATCCTTGAGCGTTTTGAGGGTGAGGGCGTTGGCGGGAACGCAGACTGCATCGCGGACGCTGCCGAACTGGAAAAGGAATGTGACTTCGGGACCCTCCATTATAACGGGAACGCTGCCGACGCCGCTGCCGACGCTGGCTGCGCTGCTGCCGTTGGAGGTGCTGTGGTTTCGTTGGGCCAGGATTGCAGTGGTTCGGGCGGTCCCCCTCTTTCAGGGAGGTCCTGTGTCCCCAGATCCAATAAAATTCCTTCCCGTCCCTTTCCTTTTCCGCTTGGCCTGCAGTGATTTCTCGAGGTTTTCCACCACCCCAGAGTTGTTATTGCAAAATGCCAAGGACGAACGTAAGTTTAGTGCTGCTCCTGCCACCGCAGTCCTTATTGCAGCTCTCTGTTTTGGCTGCGGTTCAGAGTCGGCTTGTGGTTCAAGGGTTCCAGTCGGTCACGGCTCTATATGTCCAGGAGAGATATAAACCAGATTTGACACCACACACACCGCCTCTGGGTCATGAAAACTAACTGCAACGATATGAAATGTTGGGGTAAGTTTTGGGATTGACAATGAATGCACTTTAGTCAGTGACTGAAGTTATAGAAATGGATGAACTTTAATCGGTTTCAGAAATATCGAGCAGAAAGAGATGACTTATAGGTATTTTTTTAGGCTTATAGCGGAAGGTACTAAGAAATAATATATTACCAATAATAACTTTCTAAATAATATATTTCATGTTCCTATACCTTATAAACAAATACCGAGTGTCTCTATCTCAAAACAAATTAGAAACAGTTCTAGTACTAGAATTGGAATTGTGATATCCAATTATATTTATCTACTGTGTGAGGACTAGTAAGTTAGGTCATGGAACGTGTATCACTGAGACAATGGGGCCATAAATAATACGGCAATCGATTCCCCGATTCAACAGCCATTACGTAGCCCTCGGCCCGATTGGCCATATGTATACTGTCATTATATTTATATACAAAAAACTGGTTGCTAATTGTGATGAGAAAAACTAGAAAGATAAGATCGCTCTGGGAAACTGACGGGGCGATTTGAATTCTTTCCAATTATTTTGAAGTGCCCTGCCTGTTTGTGACCCATTTATGGAGTGTGTGCGAGGCATTAAAAAATAATTAAAAAATCATGACGGAAAATATGTGCTGGCCATGAAAGGAATGCCAAGATATGTGAAAGAAAGGGAGAGAAAAATTATAAAAAAAAAGGAAGAACAACAAAACGAAAGCCAAGAAAGAGACTTCGGAGAGCGGCAGCCAGGCCAAGCAACTTTCTAAATTTGTATCTCGGCTTTTTTCTTTCTGGATTTTCGTTGTTGTTTTTTAAGTAGGTGTATCAGTCAAAAGTCGCAGCTGGGAGCTGAGTGCGTTTTGAATTTCAATTGAAGTGGTTTGGCGGGGGGTGTGGGTCTGTTTTTCCAGGCATCTGGAAGCGGAGGCTGGCTCCAAAGTCTTCAAGTGTTTGGCACCAAAAAAAAATATATATATATATATAAAAGATACCATCAACGAGAAATAGCCGAAATTGGAGCAGAAGCACAAGCACAGGCAAATGACGCAGCGCAGAGGCCTAAAGTCAAGGCTAAAACACGTACGCACTTGGATATTAAGATACTTGATGGTATCCAAGAGATATATATTTGACATTTACATAACAACACAACGCACAAGCAACAAGCTGGCCTCTCGGCAAATTTCAGTTAATAATTAATTAGGCAAATACACACACTTTTGAGGGCCTTTTCACCGCCTTGCATCCGATGGATGCCACTTGGCCATGGTGACTAAGCCGAATTCTTGCTCTTGCCTCGCTTTTTACTGCTCCACTCAACCACCGGTCTTAGGTCCCCCTGCTTTTCTAGCCGTGGCCGTTGTTGTTGTCTATTATTCTATGCGCTGCAATTTGATGTCACTGCCATCGTCGCCGCGGCACGTTCTGAGTTTGTTAAGCCAAAAGAGCAACTGACTTGGCCAACTGACTGGCAAAGCTGCCGACGATGCCGGAGACCCAGTCCCCGGCCCAGTCTCAGTCCCATTCCCATTTCCATTCCCCTTTCGAGACCCAGACACAAAGCCCCAACAACAGCCCCAACGCGAACCCAAACCCAAACTCAAACTCAGACCCAGTAGCTAGTAGCCAGCGCAAAAGCAACTCAAAACCCGTTTTGCGGCACTGAGAAAAAGATCTTATAAAAGAAATCATAAAGGAACTTCCAAAACTTAACACCTAAGAACAGCTTAATATCCGTAAACATTTTTGGAGACCCATTTTTTATTTTTTTGTAAAAGGAATAACATTCCTGTCACATTCCATTTTAGTTTAAAAACTTAGTTTCGTATTTACCAATATATTACAATATATTTAGCATATTCCATGGTTTAAATGAAAGTCAAAACTACCTAACTCCAATTCCAAAACATTAAGAAAATATATATATATTTACAGAGCTACCAGCCTTTCATTTTAAAAATAATGTATGTTTAAAACTCTATTCGTTTTAATTCTGTTCATCAATCATTTCTAAGTTAAAATGTAGTATAAAATTCAATTAAAGTTTTAAATTTGTCTTAAAATATTGTTCCTACAGACATGCTTTTGTTTTTTACTGACTAAGTAAATTTTGGATAATTACAAAATAATTAAATATAAAAGATTTATTTTCTTTTGTTTCTACAGTTCAAACAATCAATATTCTCAATTAGTTTGAAAAAGACAGAAGTACATATTTTTTGTCAGTGTAGACAAATGTATGGAGAAAGAGAAGGCCAGAGCAAAATAGAGGGAGATGGGGACAGAGCGAGAGAGAGAGGGAGAGTGAGAGACCGGGGCGTGTGTGAGTGTGAGCCATGAACCAAAGCACTCGACCCGGCATAGTCTTACCCCCCTCCCCCTTTTCCCCTTCATTTGTTGCCCAGTTTGTTTGTTTCCTTTGTTTGTTTGTTGTAACGGCCGCACTCTCCAATTTCCCCCGCCTCACTTTTCCCACTCTTCCTCCCCCCAGAGGGCTTTCTCCCCCCCCTCGTTCTACGCTTCAGTTTCTGCACTCTTTCTCCGCTTTGAGCGCGCCCATTTAGCGCCCATTTTCTTCGCTCGCTGTCATTGTCAAGGCTGTGCGAGAAAACTACCTGTGGGGTGGTGGGGGGCTTTTTGGGTGGTGCTGGGCCCCCTAGCCTGCGGCTTGATAAGCGATTTTCCCGTTACCGTTAGCCGGTGCCAGGGCCAAGGTGATTTCCTTTCACAGTGACAAGCAAAAGTTGTGCCAAGTGTGCAGATGTGAGTGTGTGATTACAAAAATATTCGATTTTTCTTAACAATACCCTAAGAGAATGGAAGTAAAAGTGAACTTTATAATCACATTTACTTTGTAAGAAAGACGGCTTACGTCGGTAAGTTAACGAATGAAAACCCTTAAGATTTTCACAGAAATATCTGCTAGAAAAACCCAAATATTAAAAAATTCCATCGTTTCCTTCAATTCTACCGAATATTATTTGCTTCTCTTTCATTTCCAAATATAAGATTTTTTATAGAACTACGTCAAAAAATATTTCCCAATTCTTGAGTCATACATATGTTCATAATTATCTGTAACAGAATCAAAATGTAACACATGTTGTTCCACTTTATTTATTAAATAATGGAATAAATTGGCTGCAGAGTTGCCAAAACGAAAATAATTGGGTCATGTACTTGAAAATTGTATATGTATTTTGTGTGTTTTGTCTAAAAATATTTTTTTCCGTTATTTATATACATTACACTTTATGGTTTAATTAGGCATATTCGATTTTTTGCACATTGGCCAATATATATTTATTGCTGCTAATCAATTTTGAACTAAATAATGACCAAATCAAATAAGAGCAGCAAATAAATTGCAAGCAATTAAGTTACGTTTTCTTTAGAATCAGTTCAAAATACATTTTACTCAGAATTTGGTTTGTTATTCGAATGATATGTTAATATTTTTGGAAAAAATTCTTAGATTTTAAATGGATCAATAAATTAGAGTTGTTCATGCCAAGAACGCTTAACAAATTTCAGTTCCCTAATATCGTTAAACAAACAACAAGTGTTTTCTTTAGTTTTGTGAAAATAAATTGCAACATTTTTGTTTCGGAACTTTGTCGAATTATGATAGTATTGTTTACGCAGACATCTCCAGTTGGAAATCATAGAACGGCCTTTTCTCATGGGTTTTAATATTTGCCCCCTATCGGTTATCGGATGGTTTTTTTTCGGAGCTTGGGCCATCCGCACTCACATGTTTATTTGTTGGAATATTATTAGAATTCTCGATTCATGTGAAACAACAAACAAAGCGAAATAATATGCAAATAGGCAAAGCCGACGCAAAAGTCGCGCGCTCTTTTCTGATAAGAAAATCGAATGAGACGGGGCTACGGGGCGCGATAGGGAGGGGTCTTTCGCATGGCATCATCATTATCATCGATAGATAATTAGCAAGGTGATAATAATTCCGAGCTGAGAGCGAAAGCGAGATCGAGATGCGATGATGATGCCACGACAAGTTCAAATTCCACTGGGGGTGGAGCCCAAGTAAATCCTCTGCAGTGCAAAAAAAATACTTAATCTAGGTATTAAGATTTTTAAACTGGGTCTAGTCTTTTGAAGTCGAATTGGTTACGGTTCGGAAACCATTTTTAGATAATAATACTTGGTTTCTAAGTACAAATTCACTTTAAAACCTATCTTAGAAAGTACTATAAATCTTGTTTTGTGAAATCTACAGAGAACTGGATGCGATAATGACTCAAGTTAATTGGTATTCCATCTCAATTAGAGCTTGAAAACATTTTTTAGATAGTAATATTTGGTTCGGAAGTACAAATACATATTGAAACCTATCTTAGAAACTATTATATTTCTTTCTGTGTCAAATCTCCAGAGAACTAGATGCGATAATGGCACCAGCTTAATGGTATTCCATGTTAAGTGTGTGTGCCACAGGCTGACGCACCGGCCATAAATACGAAGGCCAAGGAACAACTCGAATGTGTTTTTGTTTGTTTTTCCAGCTCAAGTGCCTGGCGGACTCCGAAATGGGAGGTTTTCCGCCCGGCCAAAGGAGAAAATAAATATTAACGGGCGCGGGCGCAGACAAACATTTGCATTGAAGCGTGGCAGGACAATGGTACAGTGCATACTCGATAAGTATAGCTTACAGAAAAATAATACAATCATTTGCGTTCAGGAAACATTAGGGATTAAATTTAGAAAGGGAGAATAGGTAACCTTTTACAAGAAATATTTAGTATGAAATTATGTTATAAAAGGTAAACTCATAAATTAAATTAATATTTTTATGGAATATTACATTTTATCCAATACAGTTTTGGATCTATTTAATACGTTTTCCGTAGTTAATTCCTTATTAATTTTTCTACTCTGTATTTGTATTGTCCAAGAGCGACTAGTCTTATTGATTTATTTAAGAATATGCACAGTGATAGATATTTAGCACTACCAGAGTGGAAAAGGACCTCCTCCATTCTCATTCCCACTTAATAAGCAGTTACCCTGTATTTATCAATATATTTACCATACCATTCGCATACTTTGCATGCTATGATTAAATTTTTGGTGTGTAGTAATTACATGCATTAAAGACAAACCACCACTTTGCCAACTTACGACCAACAACAAAACGTGGCAATTTGGCAAAAAAGGCACTCCACTCCACTTATGCACAGTATGATATAATAACAGGAAGCTCGGAAAACTGCGAAGGAGTCGACTGTGACACTTAATTTTTAATGTTTCTCGGGGAAATTTCATATCGTTTAATTTGTTTTCAGCTGGCGTCACTCGACGGCGACTTTCCGTCGATTATTTTTTACACTCATTTAAGATGCAACACTTGGCGAGCATAGTGTATATATATAGACTTGTTGAAAATGTGTTGCAATTAATTTGAATAATTAATATGCACACGGACAGGGGCTAGATACAAACACACACCTTTGCTCGTGCCCCATTTCCCTAGGCGCTTTCCTTAGAATTTTCAATATTTGTTTGCCGTTTCTCTCTCTGTGTGTGTGTGTGTGTCGTAGTAATTTCTTATTTTTTTTCTTTTCGTGATTTTTTTATTTGTGTGGCAGCATCGTGGAAATGTCCACGTTGCGCTGATTTTGTCGTTTAGGCCAACGAGAAAATTTCGCCCGTTTGCACTTCGCCTCGACCGCCGCGCAACTGAAGCGAAATTCTCAAAAGCGGCCAGCAGCAATCGCAAACAAATCAGCAACAACGGCAGAAAAGCAAAATCCAAATGGAATTCCCGAGCTCAACTCAACTCTCGATTTCGGACTCGGGTTTATTCTCTCTCTTCCTTCTAAATTCCGCAGAGATTCTCTCAGAATTCGAATCCAAGTTTCTTGGGATGCTGAATTTCAAATACCCCATCACTTCTCACATTTTATGCGTTCTTGACGCGCTTCCTCCAATTGATTCTATTTTATTTTGGCTTTCCCATTGTTTATTTACTCTTCTCAGTTTCGGTTGGGCGTTTGTTTACAATCTGAAATCCGCGGCAGAGGTGAAAGCCATGGTCGAGAAGCTTTCTCACAGGTGTCTTAAAAGCTTGGGAGTTGTAACGAAGAGAAATGGGCCTAGGTTCTCGAAAAAGAGATTGTGTAAAGCTAAGAGCTGGCAGGGTTGACAGGTTACCAAAATCCTAGAAATTCCTATAGTATTACTTACAAGAAAATAAAAATGTAACAACAATTTAGCGAGCTATGGAAAATTTCTGGACGGGCCTCGAAAGCAGCATACCTTTCCACAGAATCTATATCATCAACTTTAAAATCAAACACTTATAACTTTTTCTTATAACTTATAATATACCTAAACATTATTATTTTACAAGGATACTTTGGAAAGATATATTGTATTTATAGTAGTTTTTAAATACATACTTTTGAAATATTACATCTTCAGTATGTTTACGTATACGTAATATTAAAAGTCTTATAAAATCCAAATAAGCATCAAATAAAGAGCAGTCGAAACTTAAGAGATAAGCATGCCCATCAAAGAGAGTCAAGTGAGTGGGCTTTTAATGGGCCACTGTTGCTCCCCAAAAGCTCTATTCTGCACTGAAAAAAATATCGCAGAATAACTACAATATTTTTAATGCAAGCACATGGTACACCGGAGGCCAGTCGCCTTTAGAGCTCCGGGAAACCCCCTTTTGGCGGCCGAATTGAAGCGCGTAAACTGCATATTACGGTAACATGCCGCTGCGGAAAGGTAACCGGAAACGTAAAGCTTTTTGCCAGCAACGTAATCGCTTTGCCACGCTAAGAGCTTTTCATTTCGCAGCGTCAGAGAAATGGGGAAAATGGGCGGAAAGAAACTGGGCCAGTCAAACGAAGGAACTCCGAAAAGGGAAGCCTGAAATTGCTCTAGCAACACATGGCGCTTACCCCGCCCGGAAAAGTCGAGGGGGATGGGAGTTTGGGGGAGAAGGGTGAATGTAGGTGGTGGGAGGTGGGAGGCCATTTTTCCAAATGGGGGAGGCTGGCTTTTGTTGTTGGGACTGTGCCGCCTGCCAACTGACAACAAAAGCGTCGCACGTAATATAATAAAGAGATTTTCCATAGCATACAAAGCGGGGCTGCGTCGAGACAGTTGCATGTGTCCTTCTACACAGAGAAATATTTTGATATAATATAATATAAAATATAATAACATATTCAAGTTTTAATTTCAAGTTCGGTAAACTTATTTAATATTAGATAAAGACTTTTACTTAAATTAAAGCGAATCCAAATAGAAAATTCTTACCAACACCTCAACCATTAGAACTTAAAAGTAATAACCGATGCTTCAATTTTAATTCAACACTACAAATAAAATTTATATTTTATTTATCATTTCTAAACTTTTTTCATTTTATCACCATTCCGTTTATAATATTTTTTCATGATTTAATTATGATTATAGCAAGCTAGCTTAATTTGTGTTTAATCTTATCTTGATCCTACAAAATTAGACACCAAAGAACCTACATATCTTGTTCTGTGTACATGGGATCCTGGTCCTCGGAATGTACAATTCTTTGTCTGCCCCCAGCATGTTCTCGTCTAAGCCTCGCATTGAACATTGTGCACACATTATAATGGAAATCGGTTTTAGCTGAACTAAAAATAATTGGCCTTGCATTTCTGGTTTGTTTTCCGTCCATATATAGATTTATATCTATGTATCTGTGTGTGCTGAAGACCCTGTTGTTGCTGGTAATCAACAGTTTGTTGGCACGCGTTGCCATTTTGGCCCCGGGGTTTGGGAGTGGGCCAAGTTTAGACGGAGCGAAAAACATTTCGCAATTAGCTGATTCTCCTTCATTCCGGTTTTCGCCCATGGAAATCCCAGTATTTGGTTTTCTAAATTTACGATTACAATTCGGGGCTGCAATTAGGGGTTTTATTTACACATTGCCTCTGTAATGGAAATTATTTTTGAATTTTAGTTTGGTTCGGATTAATTTCTAGCTAAATGTTTGTTTCTAATTTACAAAACAAGTTATTTGAAAGGAAAACTAAATTATAAATAATGTTTTTATAAAGAAAAAAACCATTAAAGTCTTGTTTGAATTCCAAAAATATATTTATATGCAAATTCAATTATTCGAAATTCTTTGGCAAGTGGATGCCTGAAATAAATTTCTAGCATTTTTGTCTTCTTTAAAACCCCCTTAAATGCGCCCCGCCTTCTCTATTATTTACGCAAATTGCCTGGGATTGGCCATTCAGGACTTTTGCAGGGATTCTTGCCCATCCGAGAGCATTTTAAATTGGAAATAAATCAAAGGCACTAGCACCAACATATTTGGCCCATTGACTCGAACTCGAAAGTCCTCTCCAAGAAAAGTACAAACTCGGCAAATTCTCGCTGCTCGCACATTAAAGTTGCATTTATTTTCTTGTGAGAATCATGGGGGGGCTATATAAAGTCGGGGAGCCATATAAAAAGGCAAAAGGAGGCTGCCTAATGCGGCAATTGTTAAACCAAATGCAAATAGACGTTGCAGTTGGCAGTCCCCGAAGAACTGGGGCCGCGTGCCAGGCATAAATCACTCCAATGACTGCTCCTCCCCTTCATCCGCTCCCTGGTTCGTTTCCGTTTCCGCTTCCGCCAGAGCCTCTAGCCGCAGTTCAGAGCCCGTCTCCAGTTCCAAATCCATGCCGTACGCCTCCCTGTCGACGGTTAGTTTGGTAACGCTTTCGAGGGTTTTTATGGTTTGCATATACAGCTTCTTGGCCAACTCCTTGTCTTGGCCCGTCTCCGAACTTTCAGCAATTTCGCAGTCACTGCAATGGACAAAGAAGGGGCAGAGGGATGGCTGTTGGTAAAAAGTGGCCAACAAAGTGCTGCTAATGCGGCCAGCAGAAACTGGAGTGGCCATGGCAACTACTCACTTGAAGTACTCGCCGGTGACTTCCTTCAGCTGGGGATCGGTGGCCAAGCGGATGGCGCACTGGGCGCCCTCGTAGGCGTTCTTCATGAAGAGCCACATCCACGGGTAGGTGACCGCCTTCACGCAGATGGACGACATCAGCGGGGAGCTGGAAAGTTAACCAATTATTGTACCCATTGTAAGTCAAGCTTGCCAGCAACATTGCAGACGTTCTAAGTAATTAGGGGCCTTTTAAACGCAGTCTCTGTGTTCAAAATGAAATCTTACATTTCTGTTTAATTCCTAGGCTAATTTAAAATTCCAAAGTGCCATAGTTTAGGATACGAAATGATATTGAACTATATAAGTTAATAAAATAAACATAAAATTTACTACAAAACATATTAAATTTCATTATTTAATATGAAAATATTTAAATCAAGGTCCTCTATCATAGGGATTTTAAGAATTTCGATTAAAATTATCAAATCATTTATAAAGTAGGTAATTAATAAACTATGAAACTATGTGACTTAATATAATTTTTTTACAATTTATTTGTATTAATTTACTTAATGGTTTACAATTTCCTCGTAAATAATATCAGCTCTGAATTGTGTTACATTTCTCATTCCCTACTGGCATCTGAAATAATTACATTAAGTAGAAAACTTTCAATAACTCTTTGATTTATTTATGTAGTTTCCCCAATAAAATTAGCCAGTGACGAGAATGCTTCTGCTGATTGTTTGGCCAGTTGAATTTATTTTGTTTCAGACTATGGAAATTATCTTAAAACTTCCAAGCTATGCCCAAACTTAAAAATCAAGATTATTGCTTAACTTTCTGTTTATTATTCAAAGCAGAATCCGTTTTCAATTAAATAGTTAAATCCAAGTTAAGTTTGTACTAAATCTGGCCCCTTAACGAAACTTAAACAATTCCTTTTTGGTGCATTGTTTTAATGACATTTTCAATTGGGGCGATAAAGGGCGGCAGTGCCTCCAGATGTCCTCCATTCAGTTCAGCCGCTCAAACGTTGATCTCCAGCTTTTGGCCATCTCGGCAGCTGGGCGTGGGCCAATTCCAGCGACTGAGCTCAGCGAGTTGTGCGAAATGGCCACCCACGACCCAGCATCCCACCATTTCTTTCAACCTCCCTCTTTTTACTCTGGACACTGAGAAAAAATGAATCAATATCTATTGAATGTATCAATTTTTGTTCATTATGATACGAATTAAACTGGTGTTTACAAATAACAATTTTTTGTTGCATACTGTGCGTGTGTCGGCAGAGAATACTTTTCAATGCTGATTTAAACTTATAAGCTGCATATATTAATACTTCTATCTAAATGCAAACGCGAGTATTAAAGTATAACGTTTTTCCTGGTGTGCTACTGATGCTGCCTTTTCAGGAAGGATTACGAACTTGCGCACAATTTGCTTAGCTGTCGTTGTTAATGCTTTGCGCCCTCGTTTGCCGCTTTCCTTTTGTTTTTCCAGGCGGGCAACGAACGATGAACGTAGACGTAGAACGGTGAACGGTGAGCAAGTTCACCGACACTTGAACACGATAAAACGATAAATAAATAATTAATGCGTTTAACTTTTCCATTTACGCTTTTTCCGTGACTTGAGCATTAACTGCTTTTCATTTTCATTCATTTCATAGTACGCACAGATACGGGCAACGCATAAAAGCGCTAGCATGTGTTCATAGAGATGGGAAGTATTCTATACAGTTAGTTTTAACTAGGTACATCATAGGATATACTCTCGGTATTTTTTAAAATTAAAATATATTTAATTTTTTGTTCTACATTTTAATGATTGTTGTTAAATGTAATTATTATTTTGAATTAATTTGTAAAGTATTTTGAATAATACTTTTAGTTTTAAAATCCAACGATTTTTTTTAATCTTTTACAAGCAGTACTGATGTTATATATTTCTTGTTCCTATCTAAACTTCCTAGGTATTATTTTTGGTAGGCAAATGGAATTTTTACTTGGTCAAAAACATTACCCTTCCCATCTCTGAGGATGAATTGGTCTGACCTGGCCCCAGGACCCTCCCTCTGACCCCATGGAACCTCCTTTCTCCCACAAAGTTAAATCTCCTCGCCCTGGGTCGAGGCTGGTGTTGATTCCATTCATCGTTTTACGCCAGCGTTTTCATAGATACGAGTATCTGTCCTTGCTCCCACCGAACCCCCTGCTTCCCCTTACTTAACCCCCCGTACCCCCACTGGTTGCATTTTTAAAGTGCATAGAAAGCTGCAGGGGCTGCAGATGGTTGGTTGGGAAAAATGGGATAAATGTGTAAAACAAAAATAAATGTGTGTGGCTGGGTCGTGTGGCTTAGACTCGGGGGTTACTCTCTAGATTCACTGATTAATGGCTGTTTACAAAGTATAGTCAGGAAATATTGGAGGGCTTAGAAGGGGAGATAAATTTCCTGGATTAAATTGGGAAATAATTTCTTTGGAAGCTTCGTTGACATTTAAGAAAATGAAAAGGTAATTTCTAACTTATATGATGGAAGGTATCTAAGAAATAACAAACGTTTACTATAATTTAAAATTAATTTCAATTAACAAAATTTGAATAACATTTTTTGCTTCTGTTTTCTGAGTTAAATAATATGTTCTTTGGCGTAATATTACGTATACGCCACCGACCAGTCTGATATACTCCCACTTTTTATGGGCCACCACCAGGTGGGTGGGATTGAAAAATTTCTGCCTGACTCGCTAAGCTGCCGCGGTGCAAAGTTCATTTAAAGCTCCGACCTGCACCACCTGCTATTACCAACGTGGAAAATCTCTTAGCTGAACGTGTGAGTGCGCTGCCGGCCAAAGGAAAAAGCGCAGCAAAATGGCTTGAAAAGGAAAACGAGCATGGCTTTTTCCGAGTATTTTCCTTTAATACCACAAAAGATGGGCCACCAGCGGAAATTGAATTCACTCTAGGGCAAAAATTAATAGCGTATGCGCTACGTTAATTGTTTTTATTGGACAGCAATTTAGGCGGATGAGGGTTAAGCGCCCTTCTGGCTATTGCTTTTTATAGATTGGCTTTAAATTTGATGTGTATTTTAATAAAATCAACCAATCTCTACTATAAAATGAAATACTGTTTAAACTCTAGACTAAACTGGACCGATAAAAGTCACAATCAAAGCGAAGTAAATCGTTGAGCTAGCTAGTTGATCAGCTATGTGAATATACAACTATCAAGTGGATAAAGGACCCCAATAAATCAGCTTTGATGCGAAACCATAAACTGACCTTCCTGCCAAGATGATGCAGTACAAAGGCAGCCAGATGATAAGCGTTCGAGCCACAATCTCGAAAGCCCAGCAGGTATCAGTTTTTCAATCAATGGCAGCTGGGAAAAAATGCCCGACGAGTGTCGGGAAGTGGGCGGGGATGCCAGGATAGGAATTGCCGGGCATGGGTGAGGATGACAGCTGCTTCAGCACTTTTGCAGTTGCCAACGAAAGTCAGAGTTATCTCCGATATGAATAGTGCATGGTATATACTTTATAGTATGGTATAGTATGTCAGAACGAGAAGGCGAGGGCGTGGGAGTGGTGTGTAAGTACAACAAAAGTTCAATTTGGCGCTACAAAGTCTGTAAAAAGAAAATCTACTTGCAAAGGCAAAACATGTAACAGAATGCAGCAGCAAAAAGCACAACAGGGAGACATCCGATGGACAGGAAGCCAATGCATGTAAGCTACAGGCACTTGGAAAAATATATTACATTTACAAAACAAGATGAGAAAAAATAAAAATTTCAGTTATAAAAACAATATACAAAACTGATTTTTAAATATATTCCAAAATGGTGATATTATTTTGATTGAGAATTTTAGATATATTACATATATAAGAAACATATTTTTAATAAAATGTAATAAAAGTATATCTATCAATTTCAATATGTATATCACACCATAAACCAATATTCCATTAAATAGTTTTCCATAAAAATTATATACTTTGTATTGCAGTAACCAAGAAGTAGGGCTCCTAAATCGGTAGAAAATTATAAAAAATATTTATAAAATCCCTAAAAATCTTCTGAGTGCCCCTCCCTTGTGCATCAAGCAGTTCCCATACAGCCAAGCCGGCAGGAACCCAACTCACATTCACCTACATGTACAGCCACTTGATGTCGCTTCCGCTGTTCATTTGCTGTTTTATTGCCGCTGCCCGCAGCAGTTGGCCAAGTTTTGGGTTGAGTGGGGGCGGGCTCTTGGCCACTAGAGGTGAGCATGTGTTTTATTTCGTTTAATTTGTTTTGGCTTTCCCTTTTTCTTGTTTGGGCCAAATACAATGCAACTAAATTGAGCAATTTTTGTTTAAACCGCACGCCATAGGTGACAACCACAAAATTTCACAAATATTCTAAACGTTCTACAACTATTTTTGAATATTTAACATCAATTCAGTTAAAAAATATTTTGACAAGTACTGAAGAATTTAATAGTCTTAATCATTAACATTATTCAAGTAGAATTCTTTGTGTTCATTGTATAATTTATGCCTAGGTATACTTGCAGTATTATTAATACATAGCAGATGTAATTTATATCAATTGATATCAAAACTAACTCTTCTGTAAGAATAAAACGGAAATTATAAATTACTTTTTTTTTCTTATGAAAACAGCAGAACGGTTTTCGCCAAAAATATATTTTCAGACTTCTTTAAAATAATATATTTAATCGACTTTGCTGAAATACCTTCTTTTTATACGGATTGCATTATTTATTTAAAAGAAATTATTCTTTAGTTGTCCTTAAATATTTAAACGGTAATTATTTTACTTTGTTGTATATTATTCATTATTATAGGCAACTGGGCTCATCTCTAAAATATAATTTGTGTCTCGACGGCCTGGCTTTTCCGTTGTTCTTGGCGCTGCGCCTGGGTCACGTGCCATGCCTATAGGAGCAGGACCTCCACATCCCCACTGCCATTATCATTCCCACTCCCATCTCCCTAGCCATATCCTTACCCATGTCCTTGTCCACACCGCCATGCCACCTCCACCTGTCAAGGTGCTGCGTTTTATGTCCAAATGATTTGTACGCTAGCCAAGGCAGTTGATTTCCTTTCTTTCTACCAGTTTTTCCCCATTTCAGGGCACTTTTTGCTGCCGTATTGTTATGGCATTTTGCAAATTGTAATGACGCATGTTAACAATGTTTCTGCTTCGGCTGGGAAATGGATCTGGGAATGGGAATTGGAGCTCAAGCTGGGTAGTTAAACTTGTACATATGCAGACAGTACAATTTGTGTTCTATGATGGATTATGCCTTCCTGGCTTCTGACAGACCAACTTTTGCTTCTTTCGGTTGGAGTTTTGGGGCACAAGGGAAGTGTATCTAAAATCGTTGGCTCTTTTACATCATTTATTGCCATTGAATTGTGTAATTTGTTGGACGTGCTGGTCGTGTTAACAATGCGCAACTGTGTGCGTTTGTATCTGTGTGTTACACACTTGAGCACCTGCTCCATTGTCCCCGAATGAGTGGACCCCGTCCTGTTGCGGCCACCTATTGTCCTGGGCTTTCGGCTTTCGGCCTTCCACAAGGACCCCCCAAATCCCCATTTACATGTGTATGCCGCATGTGCGAACAGGGCTTTATGAACAGGCTCATAATAACTTACAAACTCAATGGACGTCGGCTGATGTTTAATCTGCCGGCCTTATCTAAAATGTCTAAATCATCTCGAATGTAAGCAATGTAACAACTTGAAAAGTACTTTATTTGCTTAATTGCCATAGAAATTACTTAAAATGATCCCTCTACACCAAAAATTATTTATTACTGACCAAAAACCCCTTTAGTTCTAACTTGCAAGCTCCATTAAAACTACATTTCGTAAATCCTTTTCATCTCGTTAGAACTTTAAAAGAAATTAATCAAGATTTTTATCGCGACAAAAAAATGGGAGTAGGTTTACGCGCTTGAATAAATAAATCAGTGAATGATCCAGCCTGAAAACTCACCCACACTGGACACTCTGAATAGACGTATTTCCCGAGAAATGATTTCGCATTCAGGGTCGGCCAGCCAGCCCTCTGTACCAGCACATTGTCGGCAAATTCTAATTTATAACTGCCAAAAAAAAGGAAGCCGAAGAAGAACAAGCGAAAACTTTTGTGCCAGCTTAGAGGGCATCAATAAATTTCGCATTAATTCTGGTCCCATCATTAAGCGAATGGGCCCCGGACATGTTCATGTTCATGGCCGGCAGTAAGTTCACAGAGTGTCACCAACTTGATGCTGGCCACCAGAGATGCCATTTAATGGCACTAAAAAAAGTAGGCTATATATCAAGGCATATATCTATTGAAAATGGTTTGTATGCAATATAATATTTCTGTAGTGTTTTCAACTTAAAAGCGTAAATATATAAAATTGAGTAGTGAAAAATGGATTTCCGGCTAGTAAATATATTGTTGCATACATTTAGACACCTTTTGAAAATCATACATTAAAATACAACTAATAAAAATGTGTATTAAAAAGTATACCACATTTTTAACTATAAATCTATTCATTTTTAAAAATGTATCATGTTTTTTTAATATTTCATGTGATTTTGTGGTAAAATATTTCATGTTTTTAATGTTGTATGAAATATTTTCCATTCCCAGTAGTTTCAAGGTTGTACTATGTGTGTGGTATTATTTCTTCCTAAGTCGCTCCAAAGTGAAATAAATCTTTTCAGTAAAAGTCGAGCTGCCAACACAACTGGCAGCATCAGCAGCGTCAACGAGGCGAGAGTAGGGGGAACTCTAACTGTCACCGGGGTGTGTGTCTGGGTCATAACTCAAAGGGACATTGTGGCGGGGCCAGCGGGCAAAGTTGACCCCAACGGAGCCTGGCCAAAAGTAGGACCCGAGCTTGACCCGCCGCCGTTTCAATTGCGGCCGACCCGCGTCTCTGACTTGGCCGCTTTTAATTACCGCATTTCACTTTTCCCCAGCATCCATCTCTTTCTCTCATATTAGTCTGTCTCTCTCTTTTTTTGGCGACTTTGCCACTCGATGGCAGCTCATCTGCATTTGATGATGAGCCGTGGGCGTGGCTGGGTGAAAGTTCATTGCAGCTGTTGTCATTTGGTTCGGGCTGCGCAGTTTGCCAAATGTTCTTGCTATCTACACGGCGACACAAGATGTTTCACATTTTGACACTAATATCACAAATTATGTAGAATGAATTCAACCGATTTACATTTTCTAAACATTTTGTTGCATACTTTTGAACACCTTTATATTCCAATTCTTTACAAAAATTCAAGAGAACCTATATTAATTTTAAATGTTACCCAATATTTAATTGCATCATTTGATTATTTTTTAAACGTTCTATAAATTTTGGAGAATGGTAAATTGAATTTTTTTTCTAATGGGGCTCAAAAATGAAAAATTCCAAGATAGCTTTTTTGAAATTAAATGTACTACATTTGTCTTCAGTGTCCTGCTGATGTGGCTGTTGATGGCTGTTGTTGCTGACATTTTGTCCTTCCGCAATTTGCAACTGTTTCTCGTGTTTGCACGTCCTTTTCTGTGTATTGTGCAAATGCCCTTCTTTGGTTTTCAGCTTTTTCTCACAGAATCACAACTAATTTGCATGCCTCAAAAGGGGATTTAGAAACAAAATGTAAATCCCCCTTTTGGCATACTGGTACGCTTGAACATGTTAGACCTAAGTGTTGCCAACTAATGGTGAATCGTGTAGCCTGAAAATCGATGGCAACCAGAAATGACCATGAGTCCGTAATGAGTTTCTGCGTATGTTTTTTGGCTTGCTAAGTTTTCTATTGCTGTTAAATACCTCTTTTTTGAGGATTAGATATGATTAGGAAAATATTAGAGAATTAAATTTGGTATTGGTATTTGGTATGTTTAGCTTGTTTTCTGTAATATACAATTTTAAATAGCCCTTTCAAATATTTCAGAAATTTTAAAGTTTAATTTCTTGTTTCCACATTTTAACATGTTACCCACTTTGTTGCTTCCACTTCCCCTGGCAATCCAATACCCAATTTCTCTGGTTGCATTTAGGCCGGCTTTCGGTATTTGACCAACTCATTTGGAATTTCCAAATGAATTTGGCCTTCGGTTGAAATGTGTTACCTTGATGCTGTTGCCAAAAAAAGGGGGTTTCCATTTCAAGCCCCGCCCGAATGACTTGGCAACTTTTTGATTGCATCAAAACGAGAGACGCCCCCTCAACCACAAAGATATATAGATACAAAGTGGGAGAGATAGAAAAAGAGAGAGAAAGTGGGCTACAAGGATAGGGAGATGGAGATGGAGACAAAACTAGCGTTGCTTAATGAAAGTGCAAAAGTTTTCTTTCGCGCGGCCACGAAATGAGCTTAAAATTTAGTTAGACTTTCAGTTGCATTTTGCACTTTACACTTTGCCCCGGTTTCGTTCGAATTTCAATTTGGGTTGCGGGCTTTTCGGGTTCGACTTGGTTAGTTTGGTCTGAGGTCTGGGTTTTACTGGGTCTTACTTACTTGCGAAAATGACGGGTTCCACGAACGAGTCCTGGGGTACAGCAGTTGACCGTGACCGAGGTACCTGTGGGGAAATTAGCAGATTTTCGTTACTTCTTTCTCGGAAATCAAGATTGCGCAGTGAATGCATCAATAATTCACAGTGCAAACTATGCAAAAATGTTGGCACTGCACCAGGAGAAAACTTCAAAAGATAAACTATCAGCCTTTATGAATTTTATGAGAAAACTTTTCATATATCACACAAATATGGAGGTATACAATTTATAGGTACGGTTAAAAAATACAATAATATAATAAAAGCCTCACATATTTTTTAAAGAAAGTTTTTTAATAGGAAATTGTATTTCTTAAAGTTAAAATATTAATTTTTAAGAACTGATTAAAAACAAACTAAATAAGAAACCTTTTGAAAATGCATAAGCCAAATGCTATTCAGGAATAAAAAGAAATTGGTTTAACTTCCATTAAGAAGAAAAGTGAATGAAATTCTAAGGTACATATATCATGAATATTTCAGGTTCCTTATAGTTCACATCTAAAGGTAATATTCACTACAATTAAATGGATTTCCTAGAAAGAAACAATTTTTTTTCCAATATAATTCATATTAAAGTAGTTAGAAAGAAAAGTTAAAGAGCAGTAAAGATATGAACTCATTAATTACATTTTCCGGCCTAATGGGCACTAACCGAGCAATTGAGATAGCCCGAAAAAAGGGTTCCTCTGAGTGCAGTTTTCGGTTCTCTCGGGAGGAACCTGACCCCCAACTTTCGGCACTTACCTTTCAGTTCCCTGGCCAACCAACGGGTGGCCAGCAGGACGCAGAGCTTCGAGTGGGCGAAGGCTTCCCGGGCGTGGAACCTGACCGACCAGGTGCCCACGTTCAGTGGATCGTCGAAATCGATTTTGGCCCCCTGATGGGCGTGGGCCGAAACGAAAATGATGCGTCCTTGGTCCGAGCGCTGCAGGTGGGGCATCAGGAGGTGGGTCAGCAGGAAGGGGGCCAGGTAGTTCACCTGGCTGTGCCGCTCGAAGCCATCCTCCGTGGGCACCTGGGTGTTGGCGAAGACCACGCCGGCATTGTGCACCAGCACATCGATCCGCTCGAATTCCGCCATCAGCTGGCCGGCAAAGTGATGGACACTGCGCAGGGAACACAGGTCCAAGTAGCGGGCCTCCACGAAGTACCTATCCGCCGGATTGTCATCCGCCGAACGCAAGGGGGTGCGGCAGCCCAGCTCCCGTTTGATTATGGCCGCCGCCCGTTCGCCGGCCTTAAGATTGCGGCAGGCCAGGATTATCCGGCCACCTCGACCCGCCAGAGCCTGGGCAATTTCAAAGCCTATTCCACCACTGCCGCCGGTGACCACCACGATTTGCTCATTGATTTGATTATCGTTTGGACAGCGCTGGCCGCTCATTAAGGTCCTGCCATGCGGGTAAAGGATACAGATTAGATGGCGTATGGCCAAGTGGGGGGGGCGGGGCTGAGAGAGAGTTGGTGGGAGTGGCATGCGGCATGTGGCATGTGGCCTGTGGTTTATCGTTCGCTTAATGACGTCCTGCATCCTCGTCGCGTGTGTGCACTCAGCTAAATTTACGACAAGGTCTTCAAAATTCAGGGGGTGTCAGAAAAAGGATCCTTTCCAAACGCAAGCTTCAAATAAATTAAAATTTCTAAAAATGTCTTTTACATAACAAGAATTTCTTAATCTCATGTTAAAATTCTAGTTGGCTATCTGACAGAGAAAGTTAACCTAAAGATCAGCTTTACGTTAAGAAAAATAATTTTCCGCAATGTGATGCTAATTTTATGAACGAAATATCTCTTCAGAATCCTTTAGTTGTCAGTTTTCCCTTTTTAATAAAAAATTTTTTCCGGAATTTGTATAGTTTAGGACAAAGTTAAAATCACATTGAGAAATGGGCTCTCTACGACATATTAAATAATACTAGGTTCCTAGTATGATCTTAGTATTCCTAGTATTACGATCTTATAGACTCACAC
Source organism: Drosophila subpulchrella (assembly GCF_014743375.2). NCBI lineage: Eukaryota > Metazoa > Arthropoda > Insecta > Diptera > Drosophilidae > Drosophila > Drosophila subpulchrella. Next base: position 4,849,913 of record NC_050609.1, on the reverse strand, counting down.
ACCTCTTTTTAAAATACATATCTTAGTAAATAATCTGCATTTTAAGCCACGAATTTTTTTCTTTTAAATTTAAGCTTCTTAATATCGATCTTATATTTCTTTAAGTGCTTGGTGCAGCTTATTGACTGAGGGTGATGGAGGAATATTGTTGGAGGTTTGGCTTATTGATAGGCGTTAATGGAATCAGCGTGCCCATTTGCATAAATCTGCTTAAGGGCATTTCGGAATTTAACTAACTCCGGTCACTCATTTTCAACTTCAATAAATTTGTCGAGTGTGTATAAACTGTTGTTCTAAATTTATTTAATTTCAAGCCTCAGGAAACAAAATAGCATTGACTTAACACAGGTATTTAATTGACTAATTAGTATTTATTTCTTGATTTTCAATGCAACGCAACATTTTAGCAAACTCCCACATAAACAGGTAACTAAAGGGACAATCACTATTGGAGTCAATTATTTCGCATGACAAAGTCCTAATTCGTTTCCAATTCGTTTAATTACATTTCATGTTCGTTAGTGCTGCTGTTTTGAAATTTGAGTTTTGTATAATTTAAATAAAATGCATTGATGCTAACACATTTGACAATTCGCAAACAAGTTAGTAATTTGGCATTCATTTTGAGAAGACACAAATTAAATTATTCAATCTACGTGTCTCTGTATTAATGATTTTTATGCAAAATAGTGTTATATTTACTATTGGATTGAACAAAGCCATTATTTTAATTGCTTCACCAATCGAAGCCACTTAAATTTCAGCAGTTCACAGTCAGTTATTTCCCCTATAATCTTCACCACATTCCATTTGCTCCACTTCATTTGGCGAAGAGACTTATTTTGGCACTTAGCTCTAAGTTTTCCGCGCCATCCTTCATTTTGGAATTCATTTGGCATTTCATTTACTTTGAGCCCAACTTGCGCAAATCCACTTTGTAAATATTTGGCGGTGGTGGAGGGGAAGGAGTGGGGCTTAAAGGGGGTGGCTGGAGTGCCATATTGCAGTCGCTTCCATTTCCGCTTCCGCTTTTTCGGCTTATACTAACACCTGCAACTGCGAAGCGACAGATAGCAAGGGGTCACAAAAAACCGCGAAGCTCGCAGAGCGCAAGAATAACAAAAACATGAATTCAAGAAGGCTAGTTAATATTAAGACTTTGGGATACCCTGTATACAACGAGCTTTTTTGGTGGGTATCTCAAGAATAGTTTTAACTTAGCAGGAAAAGTGCTTCAAAGGTTTAACAAATTGGAAACGAATTGAATTAATAACCATTTCGTGGGGTTACAAAAATATAAAATTTGTATTGAAGTTAGTTTGTAAATATAATTCCTTTAAATATTTATAAAATTAAATATAATATTATTGAAATTGTCACCTTATAATTTTTCATTTTCACAGTAGTCGACTTTGTTCAACTCTAATTT